>NW_024609880.1:87856200-87961423 GCF_016920785.2 Ixodes scapularis
AAACTAACGTAACAGAAACGTTCTCCTGTAACATTGTTTGAATGTCACTGAACGTCATGTAACGTTACATCACATAGGCAAACGTTCCAGGAATGTTAGAGAAGCAACATTGGAGCAACGTTTAGAAATAACCTCTTGGTAACATTTCCATCCTGACATACGGGCAATGTTATGCAGCGATGTTGGCCTAATGTGACGAAATGTGACGCATCACCACATCACACAGAGGCTGGTCAAGGATACACGAAGATACCAAACTTATAATAGTTCAATGTTGATTCTCTTGTTCAAACATTTTAATTTTTTGACAAACAGAAAGACCGCTCTAATGCTTGTGACGGGCGTGTTTGAAACAAATGTTCAAAATGTACCCTGGAAAGATTGCAGAAAATTAAAAAAATATCTGTCCAAAAGGTTTATGATAAAATTGAATTCATTTGTGTGTATGGCATTTCCTTGCTTCCAATATTCACGAGCTAGCATGCACCCTCATCATAGCTTTTAGGTTAAGGTGATTCGAATGTCCAGCTTTTGGAACGCATGCTAAAGATAACAAGAGGGTGAAGTCATGGGGTGTTATTGTGTTATCAAAGGTGGAAAACTCGCGCTGGTGACGCGACGACCCAAAGACCTCCCGAACATGTATAGGATGGCATGAGAGTCGTAGCCAGTAAATTAATTTGGAACACGTAGCTAGCTAAAATTATCACCAAAAGTGTATTTTAGTTGTGTGCTCTATTGCGTTATTTTCGAAGCGTAGCTCTGTTTCTGTGAAAAATACGAACATGATTACCCTACGGCCAGGTCGCAGAGAGCTCTTGGGGTCGACCGACTGCTCTATCCGACCCGAGCTTGCTGCAAAATGATTTCTACTATTTAAAATAGAAGCGAGGACTAATTTCACGACGGACTCAGGTCAAATCGAGCGACTGGGTGGTTCTTACTCTCGCCCTGTCTAGGTTGTCTGCGCCAGTGCTTGCCATAAAGATTTAGAGAAATCTTGGAGCGTGCAGTATAAGATACACCCTGGTTGAAAATTTGAAATAGTTACATGCAGAAGCTCATATTTCAGTCCAATTTACAGCTCAGCACTCTATTCGGAAAACTCAAAAAGTGGCGGCTCATTGCAGCACACTGCAAGTGAGACGACTGGCGGTAGCCATTGTATCATAGACAGAGGAGGGGAAAAGGGACACGGTTGAGGGGGAAGGTGAGCGATGAGATGGGAAGGAGAATAGAGGCAGGAAGAAAGAGGTCAAGTATGAAGTTCGAAGTCTAAAAACACATGCTCACACAAGGAAGAGAGGAGACAAAAGGAAAAGGGGAATGAGGATGAGAGGCTGAGGGAGCATGAAGAGAAAGATGAAGAGAAGTGGGGCAGGGAGGAGCAAGATCAGACGGAGGAGAGAGGAAAGAGGGGAGGAAGAGCACACAGAGGGAATATGAGACCAATGGGGGAGAAGGAGTGGAGGGGAATGAGGAGATGGGACGGGGTGGGGCCAGGTAAGACGTAAAACATCGCAGGTCATAGGCCTCGGTTGCATGGACACAAGATCACACCTCCCCGACCACTCAAAATGAAGAGCCATATGCAGCTGCCACCAAAAAGAAAAGGTCAAAGGCCATGAACATAGAATCACTCAAACGAGAGAGAAGGGGGAAGAGGGGAGGAAAGATGAGTAGGATGGGTAGCGGGAAGAGGAAGGTGGACAAGAGAGTAGAGGAAGAGGGGAGGGAGGAATAAGGAGACCGAGGAGATAGAAGGGGAGATGGCGAGGAGGAGCAGTCAAGGGTCCGAAGTCGAGATCAAAGGTCAAAGGCAACGAACATATAATCCTATGAAGGTGGGGAAGGGGGGGCCACAAACATTAAATCATGCGAGGAAATGAGGAGTGAAAGGTTAGAAAAGGCAACATAGGAGAAATGGGACGGGAATGGGGTGAGATTAAAGAAAAGTGAGTGAGAGGGGGGGGGGGGGGGGGGGGAGGGGCAGGTAGGAAGGAGATCTAGCATCAAGGGCCACGGATACAAGGACGCACTCCGCCGACCACTCAAAATGAAGGGCCCCAAGGGGGGAGGCACTCACTTTATCAAGTGACGTGTTAGCGAATGTCCACGTTTCACCGAATGACACTTTAGCGAAAATTCGGACGCTGCGAAGCGGCGTTCTCGGGTGGGCCAAGTGGGTTCACATTTTTGTAATGAGCCGCCACAGACTCGCCGCGCGGCGGATGGGTTAACGCGCGCCCCCCGTTATTCGCTAAAACGTCGATTCGCTCAAATGCCGCTGTTCGCTAAAACGTCATTCGCTCATCTAATATGGACCCTAATTATAATGAAACGAGTATAATCGCACACACATTGTTAGCCCCCGTTCACTTCTCGCCAAAGAGCCGTCGACACGAGAACATATTTGAGCTTGAGGCTTCGAAGCTCGCTCTGCGTCGACCACTCTTTGCCTACATTTGTTATCTGGACACATCACAATGGCACAGCACAGTCGCATAGCCACGGTACTACCGTTTCGATGTTAACAGTTCACTATCGTTACCGATATTACGGTCGAGGTCATCCACTGATCACTGCAAGACGTTGCAAGAATGCCATCGTCCGCCATGATTGCACACTAGTACCGCTAGTAGCTAGTACCATGCTAGTACGGCATCACGGTTATGGCTGTACGGCTTATACCGATTTCCGATTTCTCCAACCGATGTAATGTTTTATAACTCTTAAAAAAAACTTATTTTAGCACTGTCAGATAAATTTCCACAGTTTATTCCTACTTGAAACTTCATGTTTAGTCGTTTACTCGTTTACGCACACTGTTGACAAGCCAAGACGCCAAGAGTGCAAGTAGCTCAAGCCAAGCAAGGTCGAAGCCAGGTTGACCACGTGACCGTATGTCAACGGAGGCTATGGTCAAGGCCTGTTTCATCGGACCGCTCTGCCGATCTCTCGGCGTGGAGGAAACGTAAACAAAGGTATGGTTCATTTTCGTTGTTGTTACTACTTGTGCTGAACAATGGAGCGGGCGAAGCGTTCGCTATCAGAGCTATCCGATCGCCAAAAAAGACGTAGAGTAGCCGAAAGTGTTCGCAAGGAACTTGAAAGTTGCGGTACGAGCAGTGAGGAGTCGGTGGACACTGAGGTGTTTAGTAGCAGTTCGTACCACATCTCCAAACTTCTGTAATGGACAGGGAATTTAAAACCTGGAAAAGCTGGGGATCTTAGAAGGAGGAATTTGCTAGACACCCTGGCTGATTTCATAGTTACCGATGTCTGCCAAGTTATGCTGAAGTAGGGCATGAAATTGTCGATATTTCACTGTGGTAGCTGACGTTGTGTTGTAATTATATACTTTTGAAACAGGAGCTGTGCGCACCTGCTTTAAACAGAAGGCAGAAAACAATGAGCCAGCCATCATCGTGCAGGAAGCCGACGCCAAATGGGCTGCTGCTGAATCGGTCAAGCATGCACCAGCTAGGACCAAGAAAATGGTAATATGATATTTCTAATTTTGCTTAAACTCCCGAAAAATACTTTTGCATCCTAAAACAAGCCCAGATTTCAAACAAAGGCATTAGTCTACTTTACATAAAGACATTTTTAAGTATCAAGAAATTTATTTAGCCAATGAAAGAACACCATGTTATGACATTGTCTGCAATGAGCTTGACATTGTAGAAAATATGAGGCTCATTGACATTGCCCCTGGGTCCGGACAGTTCATCAAACGCCGTTTCATTGAACATTGTTTCACCGAAGCTGTTTCATTGAACGCAGTTTTATCGAACGCTGTTTCATTGAACGCCATTTCATCGAAGTTGTTTCATTGAACGTAGCCTATTTGAGCAGTAGAAATATTTTTCCTTTTAGTGCCGGGAGGATAGCAGTGTTTTAATATTTATTGTAACTTATAAACTTGTATATATATAAAAGGAAGGAACCTTTTTTTGTCACCTTCTATTCTTTTTTTATAGTAAATGATGACTTCTGTTAATGAGGCCAATAAGACACGGTAACACTAACGACACTTTTAAAAGCTGTGATCATCAGGTGCAGTGATGAATGCACATCCATTCAAAAGCGTATATATATCTTCGTCCTTGAAGAGACCTATTCTGCTTCAAGACGAAGCCGTTCTTGAGGCAGTGATCTGTCTCCGTGGCCCATGATACGGGGAAAAGAAAAGATGTGTCTCCTCTCTTTGTTAATTTATTATAACCGACAGAACCGTGGACCTGCCGGATATTCGACATACAGTAATATACTGCATGTCAAAGATCCGACAGGTCCACGGTTCTGTCGGTTACAAACAATTGACAAAGAGGGCAGGCACGTCTTTTTTAAGAACATCTATGTTCTTAAAAAGAAAGCTATTCTCTTAGGATAAAATGAAAACAAAGTTAAATCTACAAATACAAAATAAAAAAGGAGCTGCGGAAAATAGCTGTTTCCCTCTTAAGAAAGTGCCTTTCACACATGAATAAATAGAAGGTTGAAGTGGGAAAAAGTGAGTGGCCGAGAACAGCCGCCTACCTTGCCAGAAAAGAATAAGTCGCGTATCCACTGTCTTCTGTGGGTAGGTCACACTTTGCGGTAAAAGTCTAAACTGGATGAAAAGAATGGCTTGTGCATGCAAAGAAACTGTGGTGAAACTGCTAGGACAGATGTAGGCATTTCTTTTTTTATCTTGATGACACTCTTTGCCTGAAATAGGCACCCATTTTCTGAATGCAACCAACTTTTTTGTGTTATTTTTTTGCAGGAACAGTGTGCCTCTTCTCAGGAGTGACCGAGGGGCTGCCACAAGGGGAAAAGGCAAGCATGTTTCTGATTACAAGGATGGACAGTTGGGCTGGGCTAGTTGGTAAGAATTCATGTTGAGAAACGGTGCGAAAACCAGACAAAGGAAAAAGAACACTTGTCCTGTGTGTTTTCTTATCCGTGCATTTTGCGCTGTTTTTCAGCATGTTTCTGCCTTGATTTTTCTGTTAGTTTTAAATGTTAGTAGTTGGTTACTTTGATCCCAGTTGGAAGCATGGAATTGGTTAACCGTGCTAAATGCATAGAATTGAAAAAAAAAAAATCATGCTACCTAAATCATTTAAAATGCTTTTTTTCCTAATGATTTCTTTCTCTTTTTCTTACAGCCATCCCATGAGTAGAGTCCCTGTTGTTTGAATTCTTTATGTCAATTTGTAATATGCATATGTTACCTTTAATTTCTATTCATGCATACATTTTAGCCCCAGCTAGTGGTTTCTTTTATTTATGTACACATTAGTGTGGTATTTTTAGAAGATTTAAAATTTATGTTCTTTTTCTAGTCATTTTTGGTTTATTGCCTCCGTTATTTATTTATATGTCCTAGCCCAAGATCGGGTGTAATTTGAGATAGATTTAGAATTTTATTTTAGGCTACTTGCTTTACGTTGCTGGGAGTTTTAATATTTTTATTTTTATGCAGATCAGCCTTGTAATTTAGTGTGTTCTTTACAATTTTGTAGATCTAATAGCTTGTAAGAAACAGAAGAATTCTCTGGTACTTGTAATGTTGGTTTCGTTTTTGAAATAAATTTATTCCAATAACTTCTTGTTTTCTTCCGGAGTCCTGCTTCTAGGATTTCAAAATGCTGATTCATTAATGGCCTGTAATGCACATCCATTTACTCATATCAGGCACCAGCTCAAAAAATGACTTCATGACAACCATAAATGCAGTTTCCTGGCAGCGCTTGTCAATGTATTTTCGGATAACATTGTTCAGTAATGTCCAAGTAACACATGCAGTAATATCTGGCCAGTGCCAGCATATTGTAAAAACGATTACTGAAAGTTGACAGAATAAAAGCACTGAGGAAAAACAGATGACCGCTCTTTCATTTAGTTACGACGCTCGTTTTTTGGAAGCAAAGACTCGCGCACAGGTCAAGATTAACTGCAAAAGGAAGGCTTGATCAAAGGAACTTTAGGGAGATAAGGGATGAGTCAGTAACACTCCACCTTCGGTATCTAGTTGATCTCGACCTGTATGCGACTCTTTGCTCCTCAAAAAATAAACGTTGTTGCGAAATAAAAGAGTGGTCGTTTGTATATGTTCTTAGCATTTTTATTCCTTCACTTTTAAGTAAGCCGTAATGTCAGTGCAACATTTTGGTGTAACATTACTGGATGGTAGAATTCGTGGCCATTAACAACAACTAGCAACGTTAGCGACGACGTCCGAGTAACATCACTGATCTAGCATCCAGGTAACATAGAGAGCTATGTTACTGCAACATTTTGATGTGACGTTACTGGAAGGTAGAACTGGTGGCCATTAGCAACGTTTGGCAACGTTATCTAACAACGTTCCAGTAACGTTATTTGGGTAATGTCCAGGTAACGTATGCAGTTACGTTACTGTAACATTGTGGTGTAACGTTACTGGAGTGTAGAATCCGCGGTCGTTAGCAGCGTTCGGCAACGTTACCTGACAACATTCCAGTAACGTTGTAGCCACATTTTGTGCTACTTGGGCGGAGTCCTGTTTATCTTACTTTATTTCCCCACTCCTCCCCCCTTCACTCACACAGAGATAAAAATTTCCCGCTCCCCGCCCCCCCCCCCCCCCCAAAAAAAAAAACAAAAAAAAAAAAAACGGAGTTCTGGATTTGCCCCTCGTTCGCCGTGCGATCCCTTTGCAGTTATGTTTGTAGCTCGCTGTTCTGCTGTACTTCAAGATGAGTTGTTCTCGTTGGTTGTTCTGTACGTTATAGGAACCGTGCGCATCTAATTCAAGCCCCGACCAGGGCGCCCCTAGCGGTAAACGGGTCCATTGCATCGGGGAGCTTCTGCTATGGTGGCTAGAGGGGGAGGTGGCGCCAGCGCCTATTCGCCGCGGAGAAAAGAGCGCGTCTTCCGTTCATGCCGCTGCCGCTGGCGACCGCTGTGGCGCACCTGTCGGCTCTTCGACGGCGTGCAGGCAGGCGTGCACGGACCTGCTCGGACCGCAGTGGCTGAGACCATACCTCGCTTCGTCCGTACTCGGTTGGTTTCATCGGGGCCACGGTCGCCTCGAAATCGCTTTTGTTGCTCTACGGTCGCCCGCTGTGATCTTTCGAAAGTTGTGCACGCAGCATCGACTCATCGCCGGCAATGCGTTCCTGACATCTAAGTACTGTTTTATTCTGCGCAAATGGCACCGGCACCGAAAGTGAAAAAGGCTACGCAAACTCACTGCTTCGCCCCCGGCTGTACATCAGGGTATGTGTCGTCGAGGCAGTCTGATCGGCGAGTATCCCTGTTTGCCGCGCCGAAGGACCCAGAACGTTTTGAAGCCTGGCAGCGAGCAATCCCCCGTGCTGACAAAACACTCGACGCGCGCTCAGTGCTTTGTGATCTGCATTTTGATGAACAGTTTATCGTGCGGGTTTTCACGCACGTCATCAATGGTCAAACCGTGACAATCCCACGCGATCGCCCTGTTTTGACGAGTGATGCGATTCCGACCATTTTTCCCAACGTGCCATCATACCTATCGAAGAAGCCACCGCAGAAAAGGAAGTCAAAAACGTCGAGCTGCGGCTTGCCTTCAAAGACCCTCCGACCAGAAGCCAGTACATCTTTGCCTGTCGAGGTATGTGGGACGGATGCTGAAGTAAACCACTCAAGGGCAGCACCTCCTGTTGACTTGCCGTTAATCTCCGACCTCTGGAACTGCGAGCTACCAAGCCCCTACTGGGCTAAACACCTTGTTGCTGGAGCTGACAAAGTCACGGTTTTCACTGTGTGCGCTCTTGATGGCCAGAGCCTTTGTTTTGAAAAGGTGGTGTTGGTCACTGCTAATGACCAAGCCGTTCGTGCCACCCTGTTCGTTCAAGCCACCGAGGTGAAGATTGTTGAGCTGGTCAATGTGGAGATGGCAGAAGAGCTGCTTCGGCAGGTGGATTCCTTGACTCCTTGCAAAGGCTTTGGTGAGAAAGGTGAGTTTCCCACAAATCCGAGGCGCAGGACCAAGGCCTGTGGTGGCAAGAATTTCAGTGCATCGTGCCCTGGAATTTCTCAAACACCAGGGAAACCTTGTCCACAGTGCAAGTACCTGAGGAAGCTGCTTCTCAACCAAGCTAGTTACAAGAAAAGAACCGCGAAAGCCCGGGCTCAGACGCCTTCATACAAAACAAAGCTGAGGAATGCCCAGCTGAAAAGGTGCAGGGTCAGCATCTCGAAGCTAAAATCAAAAATACACAATCTGAGACGGAAAAGTGCGGAAACGGACACATCTTCATTCGAAGACAAGATAAAAAACATGCCTGTTAAGCAGCAGCAGCAGATCAAGGCATGCCTTGCTGCATCAAGACGGAAAAGCACAAAAGGAATGAAGTACGAGAGTGAATGGGTGCTTGAGTGTGCTGTGATGTGTATGAAAAGCCCTCGCCTCTATGAGCACATTAGAAAAAACAAGATCATGATCCTGCCTTCTCGTACATCTCTGCGTCGCTACCTGAAGTGCTACAGAAGTGGCTTTGGTCTGAGTGAAAAGCTCTTTGCAGCTGTAGCAGAGAAGACCAGGTCAATGAATTCTTTTCAGTGCCATGGCGGCCTCCTGATTGACGAGATGAAGTTATCGGAGCACCTGAGACTCGCATCAGATGGAAACATTGAAGGTTTTGTTGATCTTGGCAAGTTAACGCCAGAGAGTCAGAAGACTCTGGGATGTGATCACGGCCTTGTGATCATGTTCCAGCCTTTTACTGGCAAGTGGCACCAGATCCTTGGTGTGTTTGCCTCCCACAGTAACGTGAAGGCAGAAACTCTCACTCAGATTATCCTGGAGGCCGTGATCATGAGTGAGAATGCTGGACTCCACGTGGACTTTATCACTTGCGACGGAGCAGCCTGGAACAGAAGCATGTGGCGTTCGTTCGGCATATCCGCAACAAAAGACAAAACGGTCTGCAGGAGGCAGCACCCCACTGATCCAGAACGGTTCCTTTATTTTGTGTCGGACTTCCCACACCTTGTGAAGTGCGTGAGGAACAGCTTTGTGCGGACAGGCCTGAAGACGCCAGAAGGGCATGCCACTGTTGACCATTTGGACTGTGCCCGTAAGTGTGATGAAAGACACGACACCACGCTGAAGGCTATGCCACATGTCAACAAGTCGGTCGTTCGGCCAAATGGCTTTGAGAAAATGAGAGTTAACTATGCCTTTCGGCTATTCAGTGACGAAGCTCTCCGAGGTCTCTTTTTATATGAAGACGAGATTGAGAGACAACATGGAAGTACAGCTGCCACTATCAGCTTCGTCGAAAGGATGCGAATGCTCATTGAAGCCATGACGTCCAGGTGCAGTTCAGGCGCGCTGAGACCTGGAAATATGCAAGAAGAGTGCATCAAGAGCTTCTTGGCCTATTTGGATAAATGGGAAGAAGCAGCAGGAGGACAAGGCTATCTGAGCCGCAGCACAGCTGAAGGACTGCGCGTCACACTGTCGAGCACCTTATCTCTGCTGAAGTATGTGACAAGCGAACTCCAATACCGCTACATAATGACATCCCGGATGAGCCAAGATGGGATTGAAAGACTCTTTGGCATTGTAAGGCAGATGTCGGGGTGCAATGACCATCCAACACCCAGCCAGTTCTTGATTTCCATCAACTGCCTGAGTTTTCAGAACCTGGCAAAATCACCACCTCATGGCAATGTGTCCAGTGGGCTTTTAAAGAGTCTCGTAGGGGTGGATGATGCAAAGGAGACAATGTCTCAGAAAAGAGTAGACGAGCTTCTAGACGTAGGAGACCTGACTGAGGCGTACAAGGTGCTTAGCGGTTGTGGTATTGAGCACACTGCAATGGTCGCACAAGCCAGCGATTCAAGGCTCATCTTTTACATTGCTGGCTACGTCGCAAGAAAGAGCATCGTTGGCACAAAATGTGATGAATGCTGTCATGAACTGCTTCAATGTAAGGACGGGCCTGCTCCAGCTTCAGCATGCCTCACCGCTGCGGTTGATCGGGGAGGTCTTGTGTACCCGTCAGCGAAGCTGAACGCGCTTGTGAGGTCGCTTGAGAACACCTTTACGTACTGTTTTAGTGTGAAGCAGGTGAGAAGGGAAAGCCTCATGGACCTAGTGTCCTTTCTGCAGGTGACCAAGCTGACCCTTGTTGGTTGTTCCGATCACAGTGTCTCTCTGACGAACAAAATCATCAAGTTCTACGTTCTGACAAGACTTCATTTCCACGTGAAGACACAGAATTCGAAGCGAAAGGAGAGACGCGAAAGGATGAGGCTGCTTAAGCAGAGACGTGTGCTCTGATTTTCATTCTTGCGAGCGACACATTAAGTCCAGGGTTCTTTTTATTGTGAAATATTATTTTTATATTAAGTGAGTGATGTGTGATCTGGCAAGACTTCAGCCCGGCAGCAATATGCAGACGTGAACTTTATTTTGTGTTGATGAACTAGACCATGTATTAGACGTGTTTAGTTTCATTTGTAATTAGATTTATTTTGTGTTGATAAGCTTAAATTTCTATTCTAGACGTGGTTAACTTGATGTGCAATAAACAGTGTTTGCATACATCTAGTTTCTTTACTTTCTACTTCAGTTTGTTCCTCTACTTAGAGTTTTTCACACATTTCTCACATCATGCGCAAAAGTTCCGCTCAGCAAATCACGGAGTGGAGAGCTATAGTAATACAAAATTTCGTTAAATAATTGCAGGAATGCAAGTCAATAGTAAATAAGAATTATGTTATTCTGGGGACCATTCGCGGATGGATTTTAACTCCAAACTGGCCGCCGCCGCGACACCCGTCGTCTCCCTGTCGTAGCAATAGTATTAAAAAAATAAACGGAAAATGGGTCAAGTAGATTTATTGAACATTTGCTGCTGTGAGCTTACTTGTGTATTCAACAAATTTTAGCTCACGCGCGCAACAAAAACACGCATAGGCGAAGCCGTCGGCCACGTATCCTCACCACCCGCGCATCGAAATCCCGACCGTAGCGCCATCTACGGAAGGCCCGAAGGTAGATGAGAACTCGGGCAAAACTTTGGTAAGGGGGGTGGGAGGGGGGGGCAGGAGGAAGCCTCGTAGGAAAAAGAAACGAAAACAGCTAAATATAAGCTTTATCAACATGCAGGGGGGTAGAAACAGGCTAAAATGGGAAGAGATCGGGGAACAATTAGGGACAGAAAGTTCTACAGTCTATGGTGTCGCAGAAACACATCTTAGGGATGAGGAGGAACCGCCCCACATACCAGGTTATTCTTGGGTGAGTTGCAACCGGAGGGCAGGGGAAAGGAAAGGCGGAGGCCTAGGAGCGTTGGTAAAAGGACAGGACTGGGAAAGGGAGAGAGAAGACTGCAGGGAACATTTATGGCTGAAGGGTAGGGTAACAGGTCTGAACACTCTTCTGGGGTTTGCATACTTAAAAACAGGAAGTGACTCAAGGGAGGAAAATTCACAACACTTTGCATGTATTTCGAAGGACATTAGGGAAATTGGCCTTAATCAGGAAATAATTATCATGGGAGACATGAATGCCCACATAGAAGAGTTTGATGGATTCACAGATACAACCGGAAAAATGTTAGAAGATTTCTGTGATGCCCTGGACCTAGTGTTAGTTAATGCACAAGTAAAATGCGAAGGGAAAATAACGTGGGAACGAAACAACTCACACTCAACGATAGACTATTGCCTCATGTCCCACAAACTGTATGACAGGCTAGGAAGTATGGAAATAGATGAGGAAGGTACAAAAAGCTTAGGGAGTGACCACAAAAGGATTAAGATTAAATTCGGTACATCTGAACCTGAACAAGCCCAGGAACGAGCGGGTAAACAAAAACTAAGTGAAGCACAAATTCAAAAAGTATCTACAAGTATTGAGGACGTAGTATCGAAACAACCAGAAAAAGAGTGGACATATGAGGATTTAATAGGAATCTTTAAGAGAGAATTAGAGAAGCATCGAATTAAACAAAGAGGAAAGCAAAACCAAAGACACAAACCAAAAAGCTGGTGGGATAAGGAGGTTAAAGCAGCCATATTGCGGCGCCAAGAGGCATCTAGGGAGCATAGGTGGGCAAAAAAAAGGGGAGCTCTGCCAGCTGAGGTAACATCAAAATGGGAGAGATTCCAAGAGCGGAAAAGGGAGGCATCAGCTTTAATACAGGCCAAAATTGGGAGGGCAGGAGTGCAGTGGATGATGAAAATAAATAAAAAAGATAAGAATGCGGCAAAAAGGTTTTGGGAGCACATTAAAGCACAGGGGAGAAAAACAGAGGATTTCCAACACTCGCTGACCACACAGGAGGGGAGAAGAGTGCAGGGGGAAGAGGCACAGGAATATATTAGACAGACAATCGAAAAGGCTTTCTCCCAGCTTGAGCAGAGGGGGACGGTGGATAGCACTGTCAGCAGCACTGTAGAGGAGGAGCAGAATTGTATAACAATGGAGACAAACACAAGAGAATGGGATAAGGCAGAAAGTAAGGTTCCAGTAGGTACAGCAACAGGCCCCGACAACATACCCATGGATCTCATAAAGACACTAGGAAAAACAAGCAAATTGAAGTTACGGCAGGTGATTAATCAAGCAATTATGAAAGGAGAAGTACCCAATGATTGGAAACTAAGTAGAATGAGACTAATATATAAAGGCAAAGGAAACAAAGACAGCATTAAGTCATATCGCCCGATAACGGTAACCTCAGTTCTTTACAGATTAGCTATGCAGATTGTAAAGCAGAAAATGCAGGAATGGGCAGAAGATACGCAAATACTGGGTGAGCTTCAAAATGGATTCCGAAGAGATAGAAGACTGGAAGATAACTTATTCGTCACCACTCAATGTATAGAAATAGCAATCAAGAACCAAACTCCGTTGTGGTTAGCTTATTTGGACATCAAGGGAGCATACGATAATGTGAGCCAGGAAATACTTTGGGGTCGGCTGAAAGAGTATAATTTGGATGCAAATTTGGTTAGGTTTCTGCAGCAGGTGTACACAGACAATAAGGTAGTTATAACATGGGAAGCAGAAATTACACAACCCGCAGCAATAAAAAGAGGGCTCCGGCAGGGTTGTCCACTGTCGCCTCTGCTCTTCATGATATATCTCAGGGAAATGGAAAAGAAATTAGAGCAGAGCAACTTAGGTTTTGATGTGAGTTATATGGAAGGAGGGAGAAAGGTAAGACAGGTAATACCAGGACTGATGTATGCGGACGACATATTACTTATGGCAGACAACCAGGATATGTTACAGGAACTAGCCGGCATGTGTGGAGAGGAAGGGGACATCTTGGGCATGAGCTTTAGTAGCGACAAATCTGGAGTAATGGTGTTTAATGATGAAAAGAGGGGACCCCTGCGGATACAAGACATTTTAATAGACCATGTAGAAAAATACAAATATCTGGGAGTCTGGTTCAATGAGGGAAAGAAATATCTAGAAGAACATGAGGAGAATATAATTAGAAAAGGGAAAAGAAATTCATCTATTATGAAGCTCAAGGCACTATGGAACTATAACAGATATGAAGTGGTCAGGGGTATATGGAAAGGAGTGATGGTACCTGGACTGTCTTTTGGCAATGGGGTGCTCTGCATGAAATCAGAGGTTCAATCAGGATTAGAAATTCGGCAAAGAAGCGTAGGCAGATTGGCACTGGGAGCACATGGAAACACACCAAATGAGGGAGTGCAGGGGGACATGGGCTGGTCGTCTTTTGAGAGCAGGGAAGCAATCAGTAAGTTGAAATTTGAACAAAGGTTGACTGAAATGGATGATACGAGATGGGCACGTAAGGTGTACAAGTATTTATACATGAAAAGCATAAACACAAAATGGACAAACCGAACCCGAAAGCTTACATTTAAATACCTACTCACTAATGATGGGGCTGAGCAGACTACTTCAGTGAAAAAGGGAGTGAAAGAGGCAGAGAGGAAAATGTGGGAGGGAAGAATGCAGGAAAAATCGACTCTAACGGTTTACAGGTCACAAGAAAAGGACATACGAAAGGAAAATGTGTTTGACAACTCGCTGGGAAGTTCTTTACTTTTCGAGGCGAGAACGGGAGTTTTGAGGACGAAGACGTATAGGGCTAAATTTCAGGAGATAGACACATTATGCGCTGCATGCCGTGATGAGAGTGAGACACTTGAGCACCTAGTTTTAAGGTGCACGAGGCTTCGTCCTGCCCCTCCTGAGGGTGTAACGGGTTTGGCCGGGGCCCTGGGCTTTGCTGGCGACGATGGAGGGACGGAGGAGAAGAGGATCACAATAACAAAGAGGCGGTTAGAAGATTGGTGGAAATTATCTAGGGAAAATTGAATGATGCACAACTAACTAGCACAGCTGGGGACAGGCGGGACAGAGGAAAATTGGGACTCCCTCCCGCGTGGCTCAGGCCCAAAGTCTCAACCCTGTCCCCCAGTGGGTTGGGTGCAGGGGTAACGCCGACAAGGTTTGACCAGAGGAAAATTGGCGACTCCCTCGCCGGGGGGAAGAGGCGGGGGGTGATGTTTTTAGTTTTTTTGCCCGATCCCCCAAAGGTCAGCCTGGCGATATCCCGCACTACCTGGTGATAGTTAGGAGGGGGGGGGGGGGGGGGGGGAGAGAAAATTGGCTTAGAAGGGCGGGGGAATCAAATGTTTGTCTTTATTAGACGTAGGCTAGGTGGCGCAAGCTACCGCCCGATACAAAGGGTATAGCCAGTAGCATCCATCCATCCATCCATGAACAGGCGGATCGCCTTTTCCTCCCAGCTCGCGGCACCAGAGCCGTGTGCGCGGCACCTCCCCCTCTAGCCCACCATACTTCTGCCAGTCGCTGCGTTGGTTGTGCTTTGTAGTGGGTTAGCGTTGTAATTTCTGAGATGGCTATTCCGCACCAAGAAAGCCGCAACAATTGCTGTGTGGTCGGCTGCAACAGTACGTCGAAGATCGCACACGGCACGAAGTACTACATCGTCCCTTCTAGTGATGGGACGAATCACCGGAGATTCGGATTCGTACAGATTCGGAAATTTCCGAACTTTTCGCGACGAATATTCGGCAGATTCGGAGATTCGTCAGATTCGTCGCTGGATGCAGGCGGTAGCATGAAGCTTGTCGTAAACCTCGCGAATGCGGTCAGTTGTGCGCTTCTTGAATACTGTTCCTGCATATAACCAGATTTCGTCTTGTTTATTTCAACGTATGGTATGTACTGTACTGTCATTGTAAACCCTGGCACGCGCCCAGGTCCAGCTGAGCTGATCGGTGTGGTTGACGTAGGCCTAACCAATGCACGGTCTCGCTTTCTGTGCGGTTTCGCGGTGATCGGTAAAATCTAGCGAAACGCTGTGTATTATATGTAATCTGGCGCAACGCACAATAAATATATATTCAGGCAAGGAAATTATTCGTCTCCTTCTCTAGAGCTGCGTATGTCTTACCTGTAAGGCGCGAGAGCGAGATGAATGTTGCTCGTCACAACTTAGGCCGCGTACTGGCACCGGTGGCAAAGAAAAACTCCTTTCTCCGTTCTCGGCAGCAAGTTTTGTGTGCATGAACTTTATTTGATGAAAAATAAACACAACACAGGGGTGTCCAACACAACTTCATTGTTCGGAAACAAACACTAAATCGGAAAGCCTGCATTAACCAGGAGTTTAAGATTGTTTCCCGTTGGAGATAATCGAATTGAACATACTCACTTATGTGGTGTGTGCCACTGCAATAGTAATTATGGGCACGAAATGTGTCTGTACCAAAGAGCATGTACGGCATCGATCTCTTGCGGCGATGAAAACATGCGCTTGTGTTTCCACGTGCGTGCACCAACATGCCTATTTGGGTCGTGATCCGGAACCGAAACCAATTTTTCCGCGATGTCTGGCTAGGCTACCGTTCTCGATAAGCATCCAAAATAATATTTAAAAAGCGGAACATTTTATTTATTACTTTAATATCATATTTCAATATTATTTCGTGCACTTTGTAAAATTTATTGAATTTAATATCACGAAAAGTTGAAACACACATCAACGTGATTTGGCAACCATGGCAACGCTCCGAATCTTTCCGAACTTTTCCGAATCGCTTGAGATTCGGCTACTTTTCCGAATCTTCAGATTCGGCTCCGAATCTCGATTCGGATAAAGATTCGTCCCATCACTAGTCCCTTCGAAGCAGTGTTGCCAGATTGGGCTATATATAGCCAAATTGGGCTACATTTTCTTCTAGTTGGCGTCAAAATTTCGCCTTTGGCTATGTGGCTATTTTTGGGCTATTTCTAAGGGTGCGGCGAATTCTTGTCGAATCTCAGGTTCGACGTCGAACTTTGAGGTTCGAGTAGTTAATTTCGAACTTCTAGTCTGTTTCGAAAAAAAACTGTTTCTCTTTTGGCTAGTCGAGAGGAGAGAGAGGAAGGAGAATGGCTTCAAACTTCTACAAACTTTGGGGTTTTCACAATGCGCAGAGAAGCAGTGCTAGCAGAGTTCAAGCGGTCTACCCACAGCGCAGTGAAGCAAATCAAACAAACAAATTGCACTGTTTTTACAGGTCCGGTAGCGCGTCTTCTACCCGGACGTAGACTGAACTCTCCAAACGCAGCTTTGGTGCCCATTGCGAAAATTCTTAGGCATCGCCAACTTTAAGAAAAGAAACCCAATCAAAAATAGCTTGAACTGGAACGGGGGACGCTCATATTCTACACAATGAAAAATAGACGGTTGGGTTATTTGTAAGAACCTTACATATAGGGGGTGCTAGTTTAAAACTGCCAGTTCTGCCTGTTCTGCTTCTACATTCTGTTCTTTTACTGTATGATTATATGTCCCAGGCTTCACAATACAGCTGTCCATGTATGTTTTCTATTTCTGAAAACCTACGAAGGATGGGTAATTGTTTCACAAATTTTCATCCTTCTGAAGCTTTTTTTTATATATATATCAGGAGACCTAGTACACAAAAAGTGGCACATCTGAGGGTTGAAAAAGAGAATTAACGTGTTGTTTTTTGCGCGTACGAAAAATTGTCAATAAGAGGCTTAAAAATCGTCGTTTTTAGTCTTGGCTATTTTGGGCTATATGTATTTTATGGCTTTGGCTATATTTGGGCTATACCTCCCAGCCGTTTGGCGGTTTTTTGTTTGGACCATCTGGCAACACTGCTTCGAAGCCGTACGGCCGTACGAGGCGGAGTACTGCGCGACCAGGCTACAGGTGCGACTTGTGCGTCCATACAGGTTAGTGGCGTTTCTTACCTTTCTGTTCGCGCTTTGTTTAAGCTGCTGACGAATAATGCGATTAACTTTTTTTCGGCTTTCCTCCGTCTGGCGTACCCAAATTCGCCGACCAATGTTGCCCGCTGACCATAGTTGCCAGACTACCGCTACTGCGGACGAGCGTTTCGCCGCAGTAAGGTTGCAACGCCTATTGGCTGAGAGAAAAAGCAAAACAACACAAACCGGAAGTGACGAAAATTTTTGTTTTGTTTGTTTTTGCTTCTTCTAATTTTACTTTTCGTTTTTACTTTTTGTTTCTCCAAGTGTTTGTTGGGCGCTTTTCGGAGCGGTCAGTGGTTCCAGCGGTCTTTCTTGTATTATACAATGTCGTGTTATGTGCGGCGGTATTGCCGAGTGGAGTTGGTCGTGATATTCAATGCTTGGGAACGAGCGTCGGCAGTGAAGTCCACAGCGCATTCAGCGCATTCATGCAAGCCAGTAACAGGCCCCGTCTCGCCACATGGAGGCCCGTGGGACGCTTGCTCGGAAAGTAAAAGGTGAGTGGAATTTACCTACTAGTGGCGTTCGATCGTCGATTCAACACCGCTGTGGTGGAATTTGATAGCGCTTGGCTACCTCACGTAGCGTCGGGGACAAAGAAGAAGATAATAGAGATAATCAACGGGAGTGGCATGTGGCTCCCAAGTGCCGCCTGCACCGCATTTGCATGTAATGTAATGTAATGTTTTATTTGCTCAGGAGAGCCGCGGCACCGCAGAAAGGCAAGAGCCCGTACCAAGGAGGCCCGCGGTGCCGTGTCTAGTGATGGTGATTACGTGATGATGTAATGTACAGATGAAAGTTATGGTGTGTTAGGCCCAGCAGCAATCTTCGCGGTGATGGTCTTCGCGGTGCTGCCATGGGGCGCGTTCAGTAGCGGCCCCGGAGTCAAGGAGTCACTGACTCCTTCCACTGGACGGCCAAAAGTCACTTCCGGTGCACGTAACTCCGGGGCTTCGGAGTCAAGCTCCGAAGCACCGAGTCCGGAGACGGTGCGCGTAGAGTCAAAGGAGCTAAAATGACGTCATTTCCTGACTGGTGACGATTTCCGGCGCTAAAAGAGAACAAAAACAAACAAAATGGCGGGATAAGCTGCTTCGGTTCTGTCGCGGGTGTGCAGTTTGCTCGCTTTTGTTAATGAAAAGTGCTCTAGGTAAGACGAATAACGCGTTCGAATATCTTTTTCAGGTAAGGCTCTTTTGGAAAATGCATTGGACAGTATTTTGTTTGGTTTGAATATGCTAATAAACAACGCAAACGTTCATTTGACGCTGTGTCTTGATCACCGTTGCACGGAAACTCGGTAATTGACGATAGTCCTGTCCGCGCTCAACAGAGCAAAACAGGGTATGAACGCGACTTTGGAAGCCGGTTGGACACTCACGCAGAGCATGATACCGATTAATGTTTTGTTTGCGTAGCTAAATCGGGGTGCACGTTGGCTGAGGCTCGCTTCGGCCGACAAAACCTTGATCGCCGAGCGCGGCCGAACTTCCCGTGTGTATACGAATACATTTTATAGGAAGTTCGTTACGAAGGGCAGAACAAACTTATGGCCGTATAAAAGTATCGCAACCGGCGGGGTAGATTCGCTGAGCTCTGTATTTTGCGTGTGCTGACGACGTTTTTTGTCGGCTTTTATAACAGTAGCTGCCTTTGCACCGCCAAGCGAAGGGCTCGATCGCGTTGCATCGCTTCGAACAGCAGCGCTGATGTGTACAATCACCCGCTTGTTCTTCAACGACCTTGTAAAGACTTCTTCAATACCGGGGTCAAATAAAAGCGATCGTGCTCGCCATCGTCTGCTACCAGTTTATTCGGAGACCGTCTGGCGCAGGGGAGGAAGCGGAAGTTGCGTAGAAGCAGGTTTGGAGCCGCGGGTTTTTTTGCCGTTCAGTAGGCGCTCCGATGACTCCAACTCGAGGCACTCCCTTCGGGGGCAAGGGAGGCGCTACTGAACGCGCCCATGGGCTGCTTACTTCTGGTAGGCCGGTCTCAAGCGCCTGGAGAGGGCTCTTCGCGTGCCATACTTGCATTGTTGGGAATGTCAGCTTTTGACGAGCTCGTGCAGTCACAAAAGCGTTCTGTCGAAAGACGGGATTTACAAACAGATCAGGCTTCGCGAATGGCCCTCACGGCGCGTTGAATTTGTGGCGGGTAAATATGTTGCTGTTCGTCCTGGTAGGCCTGCGATGGTGTTTTCTGCACAAATACTGTATTCTGCCTCGTGGTACATTCACACCTGCAGCAGAACTGCTAAGCGATTCTGCTACAGGTTAATGGCGAAGAGTTGTGCTCTTCCATAGTGTGCATGTTAAAGTGACAACAAATTAGTGCCTCTCTGTTCTACTTCTCCTTTGGTATTCAACTGGTTGTATTTTCTACTACATTTTGTTCAGAAAGCCACTGCGAGACAGGCATTATTGATGTATACTATCCAAAATAATGCTTGAGCATGAGACGAGGTAACAGAAATAATTTTATATGTGCCTGCTTTTTGTGTTTTTGCAAGACAAGGTAACAGAAATACTTCTTTATGTGCCTGCTTTTTATGTTTTTGCAATTCACTGGCTAGACCACTCTTCTCATGGTTATTGTTTTGTTGGGTGCAAAATTTTCCACCCCAGGTGTCCGATGCTTGCGGCTGATGGCTTCTACCTACGTGCATCAAACAGCGGGCCTGCACCTTCGCCGAGACAGCAGTCAAACAGTTCTGGGTAACTGCAGCGACTGGGTCACCGATGCCGTTCCACTTCCTGCACTGCACTCCGCATGGGTCAAAGGGCCAGCGCATGCCTTTTATGCGTTGTCGCCAGCCATAGTGAGTATGGCTTGGAGTCACGTCACGTGAGTGAAATGCTTGTCACCTGAGTGACGTCAGTTGGGGGGGGGGGGGGGGCGCCGCCGCCGCCGTTGGTGCGGCTATGACCGGTGGTCTGCGATCATAGACCACCAAGCACCATTGCACTGTTCCTGGATAAACTAGCCGCTCTTGAGGAAGAACAGGGTGCTTTGGGAAGAGCTATGGTGTCCGCTTTTTCACTAGCTCCAGCTGTCGCCACAGACATTTTGTCGAAAGGAGCAACATCTATGAATGAGTAGACGGCGCTGAATGGCCGCAAGGGGCCTCGCTTCTGACCGAGGGGGTCAAAATAGTCCCGTTTTAACAGAGGTACCTCTTGGGGTATTGTACAACACAGGAAATAAAGGGCCCGAAAGTTTTCTACCTCGACAAGGTGTGGGTTATGGCAGGACCAATGCGGCTTTGTTCCGTGGACACCTTCATGTGTGGTGGCACAAGGCAGTCATTGCTTAACCTTGCTTAAAGGGGTTATGACATGCCAAAAATAAAATGTTACATAACTATACTGCTAGGACCCATTGTATGTTCCTATAATCCTGCTAAATTTGTTTTGAAAAAGGCGCGATAATTTCGTGGATAAATCGATTTATATGCGGGCCCCTCAGATCCGGGCGGACCTGGAGGCTGATGACGTAGCCAGCCTCCAGCGTGGTGTCTACTTGCACACACTCACAGACTTGGCTCTCTTGGCGTATCGAGCCTCAGCTTCCTCGTTTACCTTCCACGTTTCCAGCATCCGGTCTGTGACGATTACGTCTACGGCATCGATCGCCTTGTCGAAGTGTTCAACATTGATCGAAGCAGCGATGAGAGTGATTGCTATCAAGAGATGTTGGAAGCTGTTCATTTTGACTGCGACCCGCTGGCGACGAGCTCCAGGGACGACGAGTTCGCCGTGGTCACCGTCGTCCGGGAATGTCTCGCAGGCGCATGCAGGGTGGAAGGTCAACCGGCCGGGGGGCGAGAGCGAGAATAGCTTTCAGTTTACCGAGCTGTTTGAGCGTCGTACCGCGACGAGAAGAGCTTGGGCGATCATGGGGGTGCCTAGAATGAGAGAGTGTTCATGGTCGCATGGTTTATGGACACCATGGTGTGACTAAGTTGAGCAGTGTTGCCTGGTCGCCAGATGAAAATTATAAAAATTCGTAAATTGAATATTGCAATTATCAGAGCTCTAAAAATTGCGTAACTTGGTGTATATACTAAGTAGCCTATGAGCATTCCATTTCAAGAATAGTCTATCCGTTTAATTTTCGTGTCATAACCCCTTTAAAGATCAACGACTGGACTGGTCATGGGTGGCGTGCCTGAGAGTGGGACAGTAGACGGCTGTTATATACCAACTTTAGACTTCATTCACCCCTTAACTGACAGGGCACTGGAGGCTACATGCTCGGTGAACCAGCCGATTGTCAGTCTTGCATCACTTATCATGCCCCTTTCTCATACAGATGTGCAGGTCGGACATGAGGCAATAAAAGCTTGGCCCACCAACCACATGGCTCCTACCGCCCTGTCAACGTAGAGGTGAGTTGGTGGGGTCTGCTGAGCGCTTCTGGCGTAGCAGCTCGGCAGTGGTGAGTTACTAGAGCGCAAAATGCAATACCGCACTTTACTCTGAATGCTGCGAGCCATCGAAGCCAATCCAGTACCGAAAGTGTGCCACGTGGCCTGTCCGTTGGGCGCAACGGCACGTTGAGCACAGTGTCATCTGGCAGCGACAAAGTGTCACAGAGCTTTCTGGACAAGCGGCGATAATCAAGAATGAAACGTGCCCTACAGCTAGCTAGCTTCGAGAGTGTTGCACATCGCAGTGTCAAACGAAACGGCAATATCAGTCAACAAGACCGAGTACCGCTTTACGACAAGAGTGAGCCCGCCTCGCACCCATCCAAAAGAGCGTGAAACTGGCAAAAAATATTCTAACCCTAAAATTAACTTGGGATGTTCGTACAGAAGGAGCACGCTTCAGAGAAAGAGTCGTGTGGGCATCCTTGTGTTCCGCAAGGCGTGCCTAGCCTTTAAATTTCTTGCGTTTGCTCTGATCAAGCTTTTGCGCAGTTTTTTCCAGTGTATTGTTTAACAAAAAGTTACAGCTGTTTTGTACTGAGCAGGTTACAGGAACTAATGCCATCTGTAAATATCTCTTACAGCCGTGCTGTTTGAAGTCATCACAGATATAAACTACACGTTGCAGCAACTCTCAATCGCATTCCTGCCCGTCATGTCGAACAGCGTAGCGCTAATTTCAGTTTGAGGTCTGCACTCTTACTACAATGCAGATGGTGACAGCATCAGGCTGCACTCGGTAAGTTAGTTTGAGACCGGTTCTTTGTGCGGCACTCCGCGAGTGCGGTGCACTCTATGAGATGACTCGCATAATGCCAGTGCATTTGAAACGAGCTTGCTATAAGGCCCGCTACTCATGGGATAAGTTACTCATATAGTTTTTGGGCAGCTGATGAGTTATTCCCCCCTTCACAGCAACACGCATTGCTGGTTTTGGGTCAACACGCATTGCTGGTTTTGGGTACGACTTGAAACCGATGAGCAGCTCCGACAACTCTAAGGTGTTTGAAGCGGCAGGAGCAGTTCAGGGACACAATATTTCCACGTGACCTCCCTTGCAGTAGTGGGGATGGTGCGTTCAGTATCAACTCCCTCAGCTCCGAACGGAATAACTCGACTTGGAGTTCTCAGTGCATTTTAGAACACCTTCAAAAAAATCCCAAAGAAAGCTGCTTATTTTTTTTTGTGGATGTCATGTCTGTTGGATTTTTCGCTAGCCACTGTTGTTAAACTTCCAGAACTCTATGTGCCGAGAAATTGAGAGAGAGGAGGGGATGAGAGTGCAGAAATGTCAAAACGCAGAGCTCCGATTGGAGCGATTAGTGGGTAGACCTAAAGCTAACTGCCCTTGTCTGTACTGCACATGCAGAACGTCGGTGTCCAGCGTTTCGCATTCACATTCGAATGCGTTTGACGAGTGCAGTGGAGATAAAGGCAGCCTTTGTTTCTGCTGCACTCGTTGAACACGTTCGACTGCAGAACGCGGGCGTCCAGTGTTTGGCTCTCGCATTGAAACGTCCTCGACAAGTGCAGTGGAGACAAAGGCACCTAGCTTTAGGTGTACCCACCAATCCCCCTAACCAGAGCTCGGGTGTCCTGACGTCCTTGCGTGCTCTCTTCCACTCTTCTCCCTCATTTTCTTGGCACATGCATCATGGGCAGATTTTAAGGATGGGGGACTAAGCCCCCAAGGTTAACTTTTTTCAGTGAAAAATCTACATATGCCAGCTTTTGTTAGGAAGAAATGATTAGTGGCTTCCATCCATACTCGAGAACCGAACTAAATGCAATAGACTACTTCCATAAATTCCTGCATGCAACACGGCGCGCGTTGCACTCTGGGAAGTAGTTAGCCAGGGAGGAGAGTGGCATGGTTTTGGTTTCGATTGACACGTCGACAAGAGATACACAGAGCGTGGACCATAAACGACCGTTATCTCATATTTTCTGGTATCGAGAGCGTCATTTGTGGTCTCTAAACTAACCTAAATGGCCAGACCTCGAATCTTTAGTGCAAGCCCGAGAAGGATAGCTTGTCTTAACGCATGCTTGTTGTATTTTTGTACTTGAGCCTTTTTGTTAGCGGTTCGAGGTATGTGGACGAGCCAGTGCTGGGAATGTCGACGCTGCGAAGCTCAGGGATCTTGCTTGTGTACGAATCAACAAGCTGTAGCAACCAATAAGTATGCATACATCGAGCTCGCGCCTTTACATTAGTGTTGCTGATCAAGAAGTTTTTTGGGTTTTTTTTTTTTTTCGTGCGTCCATAGACGAAATATAACTTTTTGCAATTACTGTTTTTCTTAATACGCCTGAGTATGCGAAGTAAAACTCTGACGTGCCATTGAAAAGCTCCATTCGAACACACTTCTCATCTCTTATCTGTACTGCCCCGCAGCACTGCACAAAGTGAAGTCCCCACCCGCTTGGCTTCCACTAATATTCAACATCACGTATGCGCATAAAGTTATCCTGCAATAATATAGGTACATTCGCACATACAAAAAAAGAAAGCAGAAGTCGAGCACTTGTGTGAACAATGTCGCACCGTTCGCTGGAAGTGCACTGGACAGGCATGAATTCTGCGGTGTGTTGAACGAACAAAATTATTCAAAGTGCATTTGACGGTTGCTAATGGCCATAATATTTGTTATGTGTTTGCTTTCTTTCTGACTGAGTATGCCGAGATAATTTCAGACGCACCATTCAGGCACAGATCTTGGGCGTCAGTAAAAGCTCGTCCAAAAAGGCTGAGGAGGAGTTGGGGACGCTTGTTAGGGCCTCCGTCGTAGCTAGCCGATCTTAGCGTTTGCGAAAACTTAATCTTCTATCAGCATAAAATTTGAGTGTGAGATATGTGATGACATGAGGAAGACATCACAGTAACTTTTGTGCAGTAGTAAGGTTGAATTTATTGTTTCCTTAAAAGTTAATGCGCCAATGCTGGGCTTAACTTTGATACTCCTGTGAGGATGTGGCTTGCTTTTCGCCCAGTGAAGTAACAAGAAGCGTACGTTTGGCAAACAAAATATGTGTAGGGCTCAAGGTGACCAAATTTCAGTTGTAGTTCACTGGTACTGGACGGGATTACTGACACTGAGCTCAAAGATGCACTCGTGGGGTGAGGTGACTAAGCCACGTCTTACTACGTTTGCATACGCACGCATAATATCCGGTGTTTCTGGAACCAAGGAAAGTGCCCCGGTCTTCGTTTTGTATCGCTCGAGAATGAGTGTATTGTACATTCGTAAAAAGACTCAGATAATCGAAAACATGAGCAGTGTATTCGGTCGCGGCGTGATAGCATGAGATGAAGCTGCTCAGTAGAAACCGAAACTAAGTGGCCAACAAGTTCCCAGAGGGCACTGCGTGGTATTTCGCCGCGATGGGGCGCGTCGGTTTGGAAGAAGTCTATTGCAACGCCGCCATTTCTCCCACATCAGCCACTAAGGAAACTACACGGCTACACTTAGTGGTTCCGTCGAGTCGCAGAAGAGTCAGTGGCGCTGACTCTTCTGTATAGGCTCCCTACGGGAGCCAGAATTGCGTGTTCATCCCCGTAGCGCCGTCTTTCCTGCACGGTATAAGGAGCCGGCGAATGGCAGCACGGTGCGCTCAAAAGCAGGGGAACGTATGCCAGGGTGCGTGCAATGTGTACTTTCGTGCACGGCATTTGAGTCTGCTCCTCACATGGTCGCATCTCGGTGAGTAGCGGTGCGGCGGTGCGTGGAAAACAGTCATGCAACTATGGCTCCTGTAAAGAGCCTATACAGGAACTCTACGTGGCGCCATCTCGCAGGGCCATTTTGCAGTAGCTAAATAAAACAACTTGCATGTTTTAATTCGTCGCAGAAGGGTGGCGCTGTTATTGTATTTAGTTTGGTCTCGGTGGACGCCAGCGGTCCTGGTTCCAAGAGTGAGTTTTCCAACTGAGCGTTTTCCTTGCATGTTCGGGTCAGATATTGGTTCCTGTTGACCTGATGGACTCCTTTGTTCTCTGCATTCATCATAGGTTACCGTCGTGAATCATGGACCAAGACTGCACTCTTAGGCCCACTCCTTTTTGGTGGATCGAGTCTTGCCATCTTCCCCTTTCGTGGCTTCCTGTCGTAATTAAATAAATTCTCATATTTTTTTCTGATGGTGGTGCATACCTCTTGCCACACTTGACAAAAATAGTGTGGTGAATCCATGCCACGGATTACTGTGAAACATGCGAGAAGGTAATTATTGAGAAGATAAAGCTCCAAAAAGTTTGATGGAAAGACGATAGATATAACCTGTTTAATATTAAGTTTCTGCTAAGGTGATTATCTGTTCCTTAACATTAATTTAAAACAAGAAAACGAAAAAAAAGCAAGTAAGTCCTCGTAGTTTTTACAGAAGGCCCATCGCTATCACCATCACTATTTTGATTTTTCCAAGATGGCCGTTTTGCATCGTGAACGTTCCGCGACTTCGGCGATTTAAGCGACTTACGAACAGCACTGTCTAATTGGTACGTTAATTTTGGTGGCTATTTATCGTGTAATATCGTGGGTATCTTGTGTTTGTACAGAAAGTAGTATTTCAGGTTCAGATTGTTCTTTGTACAGCGTTAGCTTGGTGGGTCGTCTCTGAACTGCTTGCCCTTTGTCCACGTTTCTTTCCCTCCCAAACCCATCAAACGTTCTGGTTAATTTTCCTGCTTTCAATACCTGCTATTTTGCTAGCAAATATCCACAAACGTAGGTACAGCTGCAACGGAAAAAGAGTAGCACAAGTGAGCGATCACCGGAGCGGCAAAATAGCGATACGCGGCGCTATTGCTTCCGATCGCGCCGATAGCGAGAGTGCCAGTCACGTTCCATATCTCAACGCGGGGGCGGCCGGCAGAAAATTGAGGGATAATATAGCTTTCGATATCCGGGTTTTAGGATGGGCTGCTTTCTGATAGCCACCCCCGCGTTAAAACATGGAACGTGACTGGCACTCTCGCTATCGGCGCGCTCGGGAACAATAGCGCCGCGTATCGCGATTTTGCCGCTCCGGTCATCGATCACTTGTGTTATTCTTTTTCCGTTGCAGCTGTACCATGCAGCTCTACCTGCACTGTTCTTTTTATGTGGCGCAGTTGCAAGAACCGCTTTTGTTTTGAAATCAATTATTTAACTTGCGGCGTTCTGTAATATTGTTAGGCAGCCCAGTTATGTTCGCAAAGAACACGTGGCTAAGCGGTGGCGGATAGCACTTGTGTTGATGAAATGTTTTGCTTTCGCATATCCGGAAAGCATCGGGCAGCTGTCAACTATTTGGTGGTACGAAACTGAATAGTACCCTTTGTTAAATATTTATTTATTTGCTTGTCTGCTCGGCAGTGCCGCCTGTACCTGGACAATACCTTGGAAGATAATGCAAATACGGAGACAAAGCTGTACAGTGGTTATACTCTGCATCTGCACTCTGAATAACGTGATGTCTCGGTAACCACGCACGCTTTGTTACAGAGAGATTTGTTTCGCTACCCGCTAGGCATCACTGAGGTGCTTTAGCTGTGTGCCTTTATTTTAAGCTAATACAATGTACTGCACCTACAACAAGCAGTTGTAGAAAAGTGCCGTTCAGTCATTCCATTCGATCGTCGTCTGAAAGATGCTAAAGGCTACCGCACGATTCAGTGAGGCTTGTTGACCTATGCTTTGAGCACCCGCTCTTCTTTATTAGGCCGTAAACCAGGCAGGACGTAAAATTATTATTGTGAAAACAGCAGGGTTGTGACATGCACGAAAACTTGTCTATAATACTCTGAACATGCTGGCCGCCCAAGCGACTGACTTGCTGACTGACCGGCTCGGCTTCGTCATTGGCAAAGGCGGAACAATCAAATGCTAGAGCATGCAGCCAAGTTCGGTGAATTGCGTATTTCTAAAAACAAATTTGCTAAAAGGTTGTTTGTCGCCATTTTCTCTTAAAGGGCAACTCCGGCCAAAACTCAAAATGAAATAAATTACTGGTATCGCTGTAGTGACACAAAAGACGACCTCAGCGAGAATATTGCATCCGTGGGACGCCGCATTCTCAGCTAATGCCGATAATAAAAATGCGACGAGCCGCTGCTCCTTAGCGGGCGGCCAGCGGGTTGCCGATCGCTAAAGCGACATTGGGCCGTGACGTCAGTATCATTCTTTTTTTTTTCTCCGGTCCAGGCGTTGCGCGGAGTGCACTTCTCTGAGCCGCTACCACCGCTACTTCGACTTGTGATTGGCGTGTTTAGCCGTTGCTTTTATCTGTAGCCCATGTAGCATCGGTGTAGCCTTTAGTTTATTTGCTTGCGAGGACTCCAAAACTCGTTTTAGCAAGCATCGGTGCGCCCAAGACTGCCCAGCTGTTCCTCGAAAGATGCCGAGTGCAACTTGTAGCGCTGTGGGATGCTCAAACAACCCGCTGCGCAGCACGGAGGTGCTTTTTCACAAGTTTCCAATAGACCGGAAATCGGAGAAGGTGTGGGTGAACGCTGTTCGGCAAGTGGACTTTGAACTTCGGCTTTTACACGCCCGAGGAAAAAAAAAGAACGAAAAAACAGACGCGTACAGCCCAGCACATGTGTGTTCAGGCGCCGCGGCCCACGCCGGAGAGCCTCAAAGCTTTGCTTCTCGGACTGACCCGCCGCGCGAAAGCGAGAGGGCCCCCAGTACTGTACGTCACTGGCAGCGCGGCGTAGACCAACGCCGCTCCATCCAAGGAGCCCCGATGACAATTTAGGCAGAGCGACGAGTACAGAAGACCGCACACACGGTGATAGCCGCCGAGTACAGCACCGAACGAGTTCACTTGTTTTGCAGTTGCTAGCTTATGGGTATACAAGCGACGGGTACAGCATAGCGCACGCACGGCGGCGGCTGCCGAGTACGGCATCGTACGAGTTCACGGGTTTTCCAGTCACCAGCTTTTGGGTATACGCACTAACTCTTGCTACATATGCTGGATAACTACCACATACACAGAATTAAAACAAAATCAGCTTACTTCCTATCTTTAGATGGCTAGCGTCACATTCACATAGCGGCTGATTTCCAGTGTTGCCTGGGCCTCGAGCGGCTAGTTTCGGTTTTGTTGGCTGCGCCCCAAACAAAACTTTGGGGCGTCGATATCCTTTAAACCACACACGATAACGAGAAAAAAATTACGCCTTGCAATTCACGGACGCTGACTGCACTAAAAACAGTCATAATCCCAAACTCGAAAGTATGGACCGGAGTTGCCCTTTAACTGAGTGTCTTCTTGAAAGGATTCAAGAAAAGGAGGGTTTCAAAACCGGTGCTTGGGAAAACGGATGCCTCCGTTCAGGCGGTACACGCCAATGTTCTCAGATCTATCGATTGACAAGCTCCACAGAAGAGCAGCGTTAAAAAAAAAAATGAGACGTTTACAATTCTCTGTAATGCAAAAGTAAAATGCAGCACTTGACGAGGAGGGGAGGGTTTACCTCTCCTTTCCCTCCAATTTAGCAGATAATTTTAACTAAATTTCCTGCCCAATTTAGCGGGTTATGTTTCCCCGCTAAATTTGGCGGGGAAATTGACGTCAGGTGACCCAACACATATTTAGCGGGTGAAAATGACGTTAGATGACTAACACCCATGAACAAATTCAGTTTCTCCGCTAGACTTGGCAGGAAAATTGACGTCACGTGACCTCAACACCAATTCAATTTCCCGCTAAATTTAGCGAGGTAGTTACATAGACGGCGACACCGCTAAATGCGGAAACAGGTGCCCAAGAGCTATAAGAACCACAATAAAATCACTTTCCACTGCAGGTAATGTGCATAGTGTGGCAGGTGCCACTGAGCGGACGCACCACAAAAAGGCGTCTGGCGTTTTCAGAAGCTTGTCAACTGACCTAGATATGAGAATGTTTGTACATGTATTGCTACCATTGCCCAGCGGGACCGGATATTGTTGGAGATATGTTTTTACAGTGTTCACACTTTGGTCAATGCAAGCACACCTTTTTTTTCACTAATATTGACTAACAGCATTGTAGCAATCAATCCAGTTGACACCGAAATGTTATAAGCAATAAAGAAATTAAAACCAGGCTGTTCTGTGAGTGCATATTTTATATCTTGTTTTATTGTTAAAGGCGGCACAGATTTGTTTGTTCCTTTATTCAAGCATGTATTTCCTCTCCGAGAAATCATGATCTTCCATTGTGCTGGAAGAGGTCTCGTAGTACAAGTATAGGACGCTGGTGACATGTATAGGGTAGACAGTCATTGCCTCGTTTCCTTACTGTATGCTCGTTTGAAAGTGTCTAAATAGTTATACACAGAGATGGGTCTTTTTACTCCAGTCAAAAAGCGGCACTATTCAATGCAATTTTTTTTTCGAAGGTTGCTTAGGAAAAACTGTTTTATGTAAATTTGAATACACAGCACCATTTGTTGTTGACGGAAGCAAGTTCATATAATTTATTTTGATTTATAACCTGCTTTTGATAAGATCAACCACATTTGGTTTCGTAGAAACCTTTATTGCATGGTGTAGCATTGCGACTTTTAAAAGTCGCTCACGAGGTGAGGACGCTGGGAGAAACCTCAGTTCCCTGCCTCCAGCATTAGCTTCCTATCTTCGGCAATGCATAGAGGTCGAACATTTGTAAGACATTCCCAGCCATTCGCATTCCGTTAACGACGATATCTAACATATCGCCCGAATCGTGTCTGTGTATTCAGTAGACCATCACATGTTTTTGTACCAACTTGGAGTGTGCCTCGACGACTAAATGTAAGACGAGAATGGCAGGGAGGAGCTTCCTACATTTGGCAATGCTTTGGCATCTTGCAAGCTTCAACAATCCACGCCGAGCGAAAGCATGAGAAAAGGCGACAAGTGCTCGCTGGAGGTTGGGCATTAAGAGATGCCCCGCATTTCTCATATTGTCAGCGACTATTAGCACCGAGATGTTCTGGTGATATCCTTTTTCGTTTGCGACATCACGGGCAGTTTGATACTTCAGCCCCATGTTCCAGGTGAGAAAAAGAAAAACCTTTCATGCAAGGCTTGTCAAAATATTAGAGCCCACATACTCGCCTGATCTCACCACACCAGTCTCCCCCTGCACAATATGTTCTGTCTGCTATGGTCACCTAATATCAATAGATGCACATTCCAATGCAGCAACTGAAGCTAGCTACAGCCACACTGTCTTCCAAATGCAGTCTTCTACTAATGCAACAGTAGCTTGGGCTACAAGCTAGGCTTCCAAACAGGCTGCAGGTCACCCCTCGCTTTGGCGAGGGGGTGACTATGTGGTCAGCTGCTGCAGTTACCCAAAAGTTTTCATACCTACAGTAAATCAAGCAATAATCAAAAGTTGAAAAATATCTGCTATAAGACAGTGGCATATAACGAAGCCTTAGCAAATAGTTGGAGCATTGAGGAAATTATTTTTCAGCACATTGGTGGTGCAAAGTCTCTATTTTAATGAAGTAGAGTGCAGCACAATAGGGCAAGGACTTTGGTACAGTGATTGCATCAGGGTGATGGTGAACCCCTGTCGCATCCGAGCTAGCAGAGCAGACCCCTGCCAATGGTTTCATGCCATCCTTTTTATTTAGTTCTGAAATTCTAGATCTTTTCACCCTTTGTTGCATAGGTGCTGCCATCTTGGAATCACATGACACAGCCGCCATAAAGTGGCTTGCAATTGTCGCTCCTCTCTCCCCCTCCGCTCCTAGGCAAAGGCATATTGCTTTTTTTTTTTTGCTGAATATTATTGCACTTTTTTTGTTCTGCTTTGTGAAGTGTCTTACACTTATTTTTACTACCTAACTGCATGCCATCATTATGTGCACAACTTACACACCTTATTTTATAACAGGTTACGACTATTTGCTCTATCGGCATACCAGTGATCCCAAGAGAGAGCAGGGAAAAAAAGCAGACGATATGCTATGTTTTTTTCTTTTTGCTTTGCGGCAATGCGATAGAGTTTTTCAAAGGCTTGCCGACTTTAGGCATACTTTAATTCAATGCCAGCTGTTAGTGTTGTTTGCACAAAAAGAAAGCTTAAAAGAAGAAAAGAATTATATGGCAAGTTATAAAGTTTACTACTATGTATTTCTGAAAGGACAATATATAATTCTCATTTTGATTGAACCAGTCTCATGTAGCTCTAAGTGGTGGATACACGCTCTACAATAGCATCAGGCAGCAAACTATACTGCCTCAGTGAAACTTGGCAAAAGGCGAAAATTTTTTCTCAGTTAAGTACTGCCAAGCAAAGTACCGGCATCTAGCTATGGTCACCACACCACCACCAGCTGGTAGGGCACACTAGTTTCTAGCTCCACACTGTGATAAAGGAGAGTGAAATTAGATGTGTTCTATCTAAAGCACTGCGCAGGCCTACAGTAAACCTTGGTCAAGGTTGAGCTGCTCGATGTGCTATCTGTTCTACTTTCACACATTCTGGCAGACAGATTGGACAAATGTGATTCAATATGCCTCCCAGCCTTCTAATCGAGTGCAGCCTACGTAAGCAACTCATTTTCAAAAAATGCTGCCACAACATGGCAGTCGAGCAGCCCGCTAAAGCTGCAATCTTGTTCAAACAAGTGTAACAGTGGTCGTTGTATGCTGACTAAGCGCACTTTGTTGTCAGGACGAACAGAACGGGTTGCCAGGAGGCCCCGGGACTGGCCTTGAAAAGTAAACCCACAGTGCTCTAATGTGCACCACCACGGGACCAAACACAAGCGAGGCCCGGCAGCTCTGCTGGCATTCGGTCTGTGGCAATGGACTTACGCTTGTCCAGGGCCGGTGCTCAGTCTATATAGTACATATCCAGAAAGAGGAGATTGTAATTGAACTTGGCAGCTTACAGAATAGGTTTGTTTCTATTCTTTTATTTTACCCTCGGAGCCGGGGCATTACACAGTGCGATTGTAAATGCAACCATAGGAAACAAACATGTTAAACAATGGTGTGAACAAGTTATACAATAGTGGTTAAAATGCAAGACCAAAATATATGAAACTTAAAGGACAAATCGTAGGAAATCGCATACTGCCGCTAATACGCCAGATCCCACGTGGTTCGTCAAACAACCAGAGTGCAGCCTGGTTCTTTCACGGGAGCGGGAATTCCGCTCCCCTTTATTTGTTCCTAAAATACAATGCTCAAAAACACTCAATCTAAACTGCAAAGACATGCGACATTACACCGATATTTGCACGTAAAGGCAAAGCTAAACACAAAGAGGGCCCCCAGGCCGCGTCTTCCACGATTGCCCGAGATCTGGCCGCACACACTTGCCTGTTCTCGGCACCGCCCAGTCCCCAGAGGCCCCTCCCCCCAGTCCCCCGTCAATATATCGATGGGCGAGGAGGTTCCTCCTCGCCCGCCCTGGGGCACCGGTGATGCGCCCTAAAGGCACTCTAAAAATTGAACTTTTATCTGTTTACTCTGCTCACCTTCTGTGATGCGACACGCCATCACATTCTACTCCGTTTCACCTTGTGTTGTACCGCAGCTGACGATACGAGCCACCGCAGCCAATCCAACTCTTTGTCGCTGCCAGATGACACCGTGCTCCACGTGCCGTTGCACCCAACGGACAGGCCACGTGACACACCTTCGGCACTGGATTGGCTCCGATGGCTCGCAGCATTCAGAGTAAAGTGCGGTATAGCATTTTGTGCTCTAATAACTCACCACTGCCGAGCTGCTATGCCAGAAGCACTCAGCAGACCCCAGCAACTCTGCCGCCCCTACGCTCCGTTCACCCCTACGTTGACAGGGCGGTAGGAGCTATGTGGTTGGAGGGCCAAGCTTGTATTGTCTCATGTCCGACCTGCACATCTGTTTGAGAAAGGGGCATGCTAAGTGATGCAAGACTGACAATCCGCTGGTTCACCAAGCATGTAGCCTCCAGTGCCCTGTCAGTTAAGGGTTGAATGAAGTCTAAAGTTGGTATATAACAGCCGTCTACTGTCCCACTCTCAGGCAAGCCACCCCTGACCACTCCAGTCGCTGATCTTTAAGCAAGGTTAAGCAATGACTGCCTCGTGCCATCACACATGAAGGTGTCCACGGAACAAAGCCGCATTTGTGTCTACTCGCACCTTTCAGAAAATTGATCCTGCCATAACCCACACCTCGTCGGGGTAGAAAACTTTCGGCCCCTTTATTTCCTGTGTTGTACAACACCCCAAGAGGTACCTCTGTTGAAACGAGGCTATCTTGACCCCCTCGGTCAGAAGCGAGGCCCCTTGCGGCCATTCAGCGCCGTCTACTCATTCATAGATGTTGCTCCTTTCGACAAAATGTCCGTGGCGACAGCTGGAGGTAGTGAAAAAGCGGACACCATGGCTCTTCCCAAAGCACCCTGTTCTTCCTCAAGAGCGGCTAGTTCATGCAGGAACTGTGCAATGGTGCTTGGTGGTCTGTGATCGCAGACCACCGGCCATAGCCCCGGCGGCGGCGGCGCCCCCCCCCACTGACGTCACTCGGGTGACAAGCATTTCACTCTTATGACGTGACTCCAAGCTACACTCACTATGGCTGGCGACAACCCATAAAAGGCATGCGCTGGCCCTTTGACCCACGCGGAGTGCAGTGCAGGAAGTGGAACGGCATCGGTGACCCAGTCGCTGCAGTTACCCAGAACTGTTTTACTGCTGTCTCGGCGAAGGTGCAGGCCCGCTGTTTGATGCACGTAGGTAGAAGCCATCAGCCGCAAGCATCGGACACCTGGGGTGGAAAATTTTGCACCTAACAAAACAATAACCATGAGAAGAGTGGTCTAGCCGGTGAATTGCAAAAACATAAAAAGCAGACACATAAAGAAGTATTTCTGTTACCTTGTCTTGCAAAAACAGAAAAAGCAGGCACATATAGAAGTATTTCTGTTACCTCGTCTCATGCTCAAGCATTATTTTGGATAGTATACATCAATAATGCCTGTCTCGCAGTGGATTTCTGAACAAAATGTAGTAGAAAATAAAACCAGTTGAATACCAAAGGAGAAGTAAAACAAAGAGGCACTTATTTGTTGTCACTTTAACATGCACATTATGGAAGAGCACAACTCTTCGCGATTAACCTGTATCAGAATAGCTTAGCAGTTCTGCTGCAGGTGTGAATGTACCACGAGGCAGAATACAGTATTTGTGCAGAAAACACCACCGCAGGCCTACCAGAGGAACAGCAACATTATTACCCGCCACAAATTCAACGCGCCGGGAGGGCCATTCGCGAAGCCTGATCTGTTTGTAAATCCCGTCTTTCGACAGAACGCTCTTGTGACTGCACGAGCTCGTCAAAAGTTGACATTCCCAAAGCGCTTGGTCCTTCTTTCAGTGCGATTACTGAATGCAAATGCGGCGCAGGCGGCACCCGGGAGCCACACGCCGCTCCCGTTGATTATCTCTATTATCTTCCTCTTTGTCCCCGACGCTACGTGAGGTAGCCAAGCGCTATCAAATTCCACCACAGCGGTGTCGAATCGACGATCGAACGCCACCAGTAGGTGAATTCCACTCACCTTTTACGTTCCGAACAAGCGTCCCACGGGCCTCCATGTGGCGAGACGGGGCCTGTTGCTAGCTTGCATGAATGCTCTGTGGACTTCACTGCCGACGCTCGTTCCCAAGCATTGAATATCACGACCAACTCCACTCGGCAATACCGCGGCACAGAACCCGACAATGTATAATACAAGAAAGACCGCTGGAACCGACGCGACCGCTCCGAAAAGCGCCCAACAAACACTTGGAGCAACAAAAAGTAAAAACAAAAGGTAAAATTGGAAGAAACAAAAACAAACAAACAAAACAAAAATTTTCGTCACTTCCGGTTTGTGTTGTTTTGCTTGTTTTTGCTTTTTTATCTCAGCCAATAGGCGTTGCAACCTTACTGCGGCGAAACGCTCGTTACTGCGGCGGGTGTATGAGGGAAAGGGAGAAGATTTCAAAGAAGAGAGGGGAAGGAGGCGGAGGAGGAAATGTAAATAGAGGGAGAGAGTGTAAATAGAGGGGGGGGGGGGGGGGGGGGCCTGCGGGGGAGCGTAGCGCGTTTTCTCCGCCGCCAGCGTCGGGTCGCTGGTGTCGTCGCGCTACCCTCGCCGTCGACGACGCTTGTTCGCGTTGTGCTCGCGCCATCCGTTTTGCCTCCTGCTTTGAGGCGCTGGCGTCATTTGCGCGTTAAGGTGTATCCACACGACGGACCGGGCCGCGGACCGATTGATCACGTGATGCGCGGCCCGCGGGCCGCCCGGCTGCAATGAGCATCCACACGGCGGACCTAAAGAGCAGATGACAGAGTGAACGGGCCGGCCTAACCCTCGACCTCACAGCTCCGCCAAAAGCATGCAACGAGCTGCTTTGAGGCTATTTGTAAGGAGCCAAGATGGAGGTTGAACGAAAGAGACTTTTGGCCGCGGTGGCCCTGGCGTTGACTATTGACGACGAGGAGGACTTAAGTGAACCAAAAAGGGCATGCATCTATTGTCCCACAGAGCGGGGAATCGCTCCACGAGCGCGATGAAGTAAAAAGTTGCATCGTCGCACAACAAAAGGTTCGTCTTCTTCGTCTTCAACAGTTGGCGCCAAAAGAACACGACTTTGGATTTGGATTCCAATCTAAACAACAAAAGTCAGCTTGTTGCCAGACTTAACACTTCAATTATACTAAAAACGCCGCGGTCCGCCGCCAAGGTCCGGGCGAGAAAAGCGCTTGGCATTTCTCACAAGCGCGGGCCGCGGACCGCCGGCGGACCTCAAAAACCGGTGACGTAAGATCACGTGATGCGCGGCCCGCGGACCAAAACAGCAATTTGGTCCGTCGTGTGGATACACCTTAAAGGGCCGCCCACACTAGCGAGAAAACGCGCGTGGCACGCCGATCGCGGCAAGTAACAAAATGTCGCCAAAGCACAGTCAGCGCCACGAGCGCGTGCAGAGACACGCCCTTTATCATCCCGCTTAACCGATTTATCGGCGCGCCGGGCGCGTTTTCTCGCTAGTGTGGGCGGCCCTTTATTGGACGTCGCTGTAAAAACGTGCTCGCGCCCCGCACGCGGGAATTCGTTTAGATGACCCGTAATAATTACTTCCTTGGTTTATCTGCAGCGATGCAGCGATAGGCTCAAGAATACCGATCGGTGCTTGCAAATAAACCCCAAGTTCTTTTTATACATAATTACAAGGACTGCTTCAACTGGAGTGGGTGGCCCTAAAAAGGGCCGATTGCTGGGTGTGTTCAGGCACACGGATACCCTCCGGCCGATGGCTTCCACAAGCCATGAGGAGCGGTCCCTGCACCTGGTTCGGCCGTTGATAGAATTACATTTGCCTTTCATGGCATGATCGAGTTTGAGATGCGCCCTTACGACAAAACAGGGTTCATTTCGTGCAGACGGCTTTTGTCAAGCACGCAGTCTTTGCCGCTCAGTTACTATGTGGTTCACACGGGTTAACGTTTTCTTATCGGCATTAATAATAAATAAAACGTTTGAGCTAAGGACAAGTCCACAAAATGACACAAAATTACACATTTCGTGGGTAAATGGCAAGCATAAATTGCCACGTGCATTAGCCACGAACTACACCCTCCCTGCGTAGCACCGTTTGTGAGCAAGTGTATTTCTATAAGTATCTGTATCTGCATTCCTGAATAGAAGTTGACTAACGTAGAAGTTAGGGCTAGTTAATATGGAAACAGCGCAAGAACACGGACAAGAGGAAGAAGGTAGACGAACGAAGCGCTGGCTTGCAACTGAAGTTTATTAATGCAAACATCGAGTATAGAGACTGTAACGTCATAGCAAACAAACAAAGAGAAAATACACGACATGGACGCCGCGTGCTCCTAAGCCACCGTCACGACGGTCACGCTCTGTCACTGTGTGTCGATCTAAAAAGCAACATTCTGATAGGATAAACATAGTGAAGGACCGCTGACACAGTTTCCCCCAATCATCCAATTTTCCGCGCTTCAATGGTTTCTCGAATGAGTTTATCTTTATTCCGTCCTCGACAAGTGTGAGATGCATAGAAAGAATAAACTCACTCCAGAAATCATTGAAGTGCCAGAAATCGAAAGATTGGAGGTATCGCGTTGGAATCCCGGAGAAAAGGTCACCGGCCATTGAGTATGCGGAAAAAAACCCACCGTTCCCCCCCCCCCCCCCCCCTTTTTTTTTTTTTTTTTGATATGGAAGTTGCTGGATTCTTCAAAACATATGCCAATTTATTATTATTAAAATACGTCAACTTCGTAAAAGGTTAACAACTTCTGTTAACCTTTGAAAACAGGGTACACCACTAGGATATCGAAGTTTCTTTCTTCCACGGACATGCACGTTTTGTAGCCGTTCGTGCTGGTTTTTCCACGCGTTGCCTTTGTGTGATAGTGCTCTTCTACGGCGAGGCATACATGACCTTCGGAGCTGCACAGTCACCGTTGTTACTCGTGACCTATATGCAAGAACTAGTCTTCTGTAAGGTAGTGAATTGGGTGAAGAGGTAAACGTAATACACAATGGAAACCGCTCAATCGGCGACGACGGAGTGAAGACAACAACACGACAGGACGAAGCTGCTCTTGCAACCAAAGTTTTGTTAGTGAAATAACAGAAAGGAAACAGCGTGCCCGCCACTGATTATATCAACAAACAGATACTTATCTACCAGGCACTACAGAACCTTTGGAGCTGAGGCGGTTCACACACCGCTATTTATATTAGTTCGCAAAGAACAAACCTCTTTATTTTTTTACAGAGCTACCGACGGCGCACTGTCAGCTGTCAATAAATTGTTGTCTTCCTTGCCGGTGTCCAATGTTCTGATGTCGGCTTCATTAACATACAGAATTGGTGATTATTAATCATTGAAGAATTAGTAAATATCCCCAATGAACTTCAAGAATATTACAGAAAAGAGGACATATTTTTAATGATGTGACAAGTTCGGATTCTGTTAAATTGCAATGTGACGCAGAATCTGCCAAGCTAAGGAAGCATTTAGAAAAAAAGATCGGTGACCTTTTCTCCGGATCCGCTCAAAGGCCGGTGAGCTTTTCTCCGCCGCTTATCCCGTTGCATGAAAGGCAAATGTAATTCTATCAACAGCCGAACCAGGTGCAGGGACCGCTCCTCATGGCTTGTGGAAGCCATCGGCCGGAGGGTATCCGTGTGCCTGAACACACCCAGCAAACGGCCCTTTTTAGGGCCACCCACTCCAGTTGAAGCAGTCCTTGTAATTATGTATAAATAGAACTTGGGGCTTATTTGCAAGCACCGATCGGTATTCTTGAGCCTATCGCTGCATCGCTGCAGATAAACCAAGGAAGTAATTATTACGGGTCATCTAAACGAATTCCCGCGTGCGGGGCGCGAGCACGTTTTTACGGCGACGTCCAATAACGCGCAAATGACGCCAGCGCCTCAAAGCAGGAGGCAAAACGGATGGCGCGAGCACAACGCGAACAAGCGTCGTCGACGGCGAGGGTAGCGCGACGACACCAGCGACCCGACGCTGGCGGCGGAGAAAACGCGCTACGCTCCCCCGCAGGCCCCCCCCCCTCTATTTACACTCTCTCCCTCTATTTACATTTCCTCCTCCGCCTCCTTCCCCTCTCTTCTTTGAAATCTTCTCCCTTTCCCTCATACACCCGCCGCAGTAGCGGTAGTCTGGCAACTATGGTCAGCGGGCAACATTGGTCGGCGAATTTGGGTACGCCAGACGAAGGAAAGCCTTTTTTTCTATTCTAGCGACGATGGAACAGAATCGACACCGACGGCAAACTCTAAAGTGTGCGGCAAATACTTCACCGGAATCGAGAAGCGGAGTGCGGTCGCCCACCTAAGCCTACACTTGGATGTTTCCATCAGTCTACAGGAAGATAGTAGTGGGAATCGCGGAACGGCGCGAAAAAAATCGCCCAGTTATTGTCAAGCTGACTCAGAAATAAACGTACATAATTACCACGGTCCACTCAACGCCAACTACATTTTTTGCGGGCATGCTTAATTTTGTTAGCGGAGTACGGCGCTCCGTCGCTCCGTGACATCCACTTGTCCGTCGAAACGGACCTCCTTCACGTCGTACACGCGGCCAGATTCACGAAGGAGTATCCCTTCTTTATATTGGTACTACGGAAGAAGCTTTCTAGATTCGTAACCGCCTTAAACCCCGTCGTAATCACCCCGGGAACACTGTCCGCTGTGCTGCTCATCGCCATTGCTTCCCCCCGATGATTCTGCACCGGCTACCGAAGAAGTTTTCCGGATTCGTAATCGCCCTCTGTTTTCTGTGGTGTTCGTTGCTTTTACTTCCCAATGATTCTGCGCCGACGGCACCGGCTACAGAAAAAACTTTCCGAATTCGTAACTGCCTTAAATTCCTTCGTAATCACGACGGGGACACTGTCTGCCGTGCTGTTCGTCGCCATTGCTCCCCGATGCAGTGTTGCCAACCTATTTTTCGAAAATACCCCACGGCAGCGTCCAGAAAACCCTACATTACCCTACGAATGTTTCTTATTACCCTACATTTTACCCTACGAGGCAAATTTTTGCTCAAATAATACTGTTGCATGAATTATGATGATACAGGGTAATATTAATACAGTACAAAGCGACGGGGCACGCATGCACGCGCATACCTGCGTTATTCTAGAACACCATGTCTGTATCTTGCATGTGCGCTGTGTAGGGGTCCATATCAAATGAGCGAATGACATTTTAGCGAACAGCGACATTTGATCGAATCGACGTTTTAGCGAATAGTGATGTAGCGAGCGCAGACATCCCAAACCAACATGTTTAGTCGATTTGTCGTGAAATTAAAAACTGGGCTACGTGGAACCAGCACTCGCGGCGTCAGACAAGGCGGTTCATTACAAAAGGAAGCTAATCCGAACGGTATATTAGCTTCTTTGAGTGTAGCGCCTAGGGATTCGTCAAACTAAGGTACTATTTCGACAAACTAGGCTTTTACACCCGGGATGCACTCACTTGACCGAATGATGTTTTAGCGAACGCCCACGTTTCACCGAATGACACTTTAGCGAATAGTCGGACGCCGCGAAGCGGCGTTTTCGGGTGGGCCAAATGGGTTCACATTTTTGTAATGAGCCGCCGCAGACTGTCGCCGCGAAACGGCGTAAGCGCAGCGCGGCCCCCGGTATTCGCTACAACGTCGATTCGCTCAAATGTCGCTGTTCGCTAAAACATCATTCGCTCATGCGATATGGACCCGTCCTGATGGGCTCGGGATGGTTCCGCCCGTGGTGCCACGTGCTTCGCAGGTGTAACAAGGACCGCCGGATGGACCAGTCATCAGAAAAAAATTGGCGGGAGTCAGTCAGTCAGAGTATTGGGAGGAGGAAATCAAAGGAAAATTGGCGGGACCATTTCCCTTTCCCAGATACCTCTTCTGGCTGCAAACTTCCTAAGCGCAACTCCACCTCGTCCCACCTCTCCCACTTGCTCCAGCTCTCCAATACTCTCCAACTTCGGGAGCCTACATATATACTCCACCTTGGTGTGTGGTGCTCTCTGTTAGCACGTCTTGCAACTTGAATTCTTTCGTTTTGCACGATGTTGTGGTGCGGCAGCACACGGGTTGTGAAGCTATGCAAAACTTGCGCAACAGCTTTTTTTTTTTTTTTTTTTTTTGTAATGCTTGCCGTGTAAGAAGCAACGTCTGAAAATACCCTACTTTTAGTGGGAAAAGGGCCTCACGGCCCTACAGCCCTACAATATACCAGAAATGCCTAAAATACCCTACAAGTAGGGTAATTACCCTACGGTTGGCAACACTGCCCCGATGCTCCTGCGGCGGCTACCGCTAGGTCGCGGCGAACCAGTTAGACCTGTGCGCCGCCGCGCCGCGCCGCCGCCGCCGCCTGTTTTGCTCTCGCCGCCCTGCGCCGCCGCCGGAATCCCCAGAGCCAGCACGCCGCCGCCGCCGCCGCACAATAAATCCGGCGCGCCGCCGGCAACGCCATCTTTTTTTTTTTTTTTTTTTTTTTTTTTTTTTGGGGGGGGGGGGGGGGGGGGGGCGTAATAATGGTTTTTTTTCTGCTTCTGTGTGAGTTTTACCTACTATATTATGCATAAAAATGAATAGATTTTTTTGCCTTTCATTTTTACTCCTGTAAATATATCAATAAATGTAGAAGTTCCATAAAAAACGGAGAAACGGAACGATAAAAAAAACGGACAAAACAACAAGTCTGAAACACCGTTTGTTGTTTATTTTAACAACGAACGTTGTTACACATACTTCAAAACCCTCACCACCAAAAAAGAAACACCTCCTCTTCACTAGGTCACCAAGAGCCGGACACTCAAGCAGAACCCATATGATTCATGATTCAGACATATCTAAATGATTCACACCAACCAGCCACCCTGATGACCTCGCTTGAGGGCTGACCAGCCACATGCGATAACAGGCAACTCCAGCTCCAGCACAGCCCTTACAATTCTTAGAAAACAGACACAAAAAAACGCTTCATGTCACTGTCCAATGCCAAGGACGGTGTGCTTACTCAATTACCAGAGGTCAAAATACGCATGGTCTCCCTCAGGACTCTCCTACCTTTGCTGATTGTTGGGCGAGTTGGTATTGTGCGTGAGAAAACATGATTGCGCTTTAAGACATAGACAGAGGAAGAACACCACAGAGCGCTTACTTCCAACTGATTTAATCCAACAGCCTCAGCGTAGATACACACTGCGTCACCGCACCACATCTCAACCAATCCGTGGCCCCGCCGCGGACCGCAAATACACTATCTCTTTTTCTGCAAAATCGATTGAAACCACGCATGACTGCAGGTGCAAACCATTATTTGCTTCTTCCACTGTTCTCGCTAGGCACAAAGATAAGACTGTTGGAGAGATAATTGAGGCGGACGCCATCAATAGTTCCGGCACGTGTTGTGTACGTGTTTTTTTCTGGCACCCCTGAGGACCACCCGAAAACGAGGTTAACCTTTCTAATTTGTGCTGAGCTTTGAAAACTAAATTTACACCGAACCTCTTTGCCACTGATATAAAGTTATGAGAGATTCCAAGGTAGTAAGGCACACACACAACATTCTTTACAACCGGTTTTTTCCACAGGAGCCGGATTGAACGTACGTTCCTTGCACCTTGAGCACAACTGTAACGATCTCATCCTGCTGTAATTGTTAAAATGGTTGTGAACGAAAATTGAGCTTGGCAGAAGGTATTGTCGGTTTTTATCTAGAAATGCCTGACAGGAGTGGAGCAACAGTCCATTGTCACTCAAAAACTCTGAGCAATTGATTGAAATATTGAATCCGCATCATGGGAGAAGGTGCGATGTGACAACTGTAGACATCAAGGACTTATGTAACTTTATGGACAAGTCGAAGCTGTTAATAAGGGTCAGGAGGTGATGATAATCTAGTGAAGTTGCAGTCTGCCACTGGGATTGATGTAGATAGTTTTATCAGCATTCTGGAGTTTCATTTAGAGTCCACTGCCGTAGCCTTTGATGGTTCTCTTTTTATTTAAAAACAGGGTGTGTGTATCGGGTCGTGAATTGCTCCAGTGTTGTCCAAGGTTTTTTTTTTTTTTTCTTTTTTTTTTTTTAACAAGACTTATTTACACGTTGGCACGGTTGTGCGGTCCTTGTCGATTGGACTGCACAACCCTGCCATCGCAACAGTCGAATTAAGTACTTATAGACCTGCTGTTGCACACGGAAAAGGGCCTGTGCTGGAGGTACGGCAAGGAATCAGCCAAACCTCTGCTGGCAGCTGACAGCTGTCACTTGAAAATAGTTAAGAGTGGTGTGCGTCTGCGATGGATAACGCCTGTAAAGAATCCCGTATGTGTTGGGTGAGGCAGTTGAGTTTCAAAAGATGCGTCGTCTGGAAGTGGACCATCACCACGATGTAAATGTTAGAGTTGTGCTCAAGGTGCTGAAGGTTTAATCCGGCTCCTGTGGAAAAACCGGTTGTGAAGAATGGTGTGTGTGTGCCTTACTACCATGGAACCTCTCATAACTTTATATCAGTGGCAAATAGGTTCGGTGTAAATTTAGTTTTCAAAGCTCAGCACAAATTAGAAAGGTCAACCCCCTTTCTGGTGGTCTTCAGGGGCGCCAGAAAAAAACATAAGAACCCAAATGTAACTTTTCAGGCAGGAGTGGTGTACGGGATCCTCTCATTTCGTCGAAACTCGTTTCGTGGAATTAAGTATCGCAGACAACTTTTCATGGGCACACGTTTCACGGACACACGTTTTGTCGACACGATCGCTTCATCGACGCTCGTTAAGCGAATTGAACGCTGTAGGGAGTCTAGGGACATCTCGTCACGCGTGTATCAGGGGTTCTGATGGAGTTGCCTGTTATCGCATGTGGCTGGTCACTCATCAAGCGGGGTCGCCTGGGTGGCAGGTTGGTGTGACCATGAATCATTTGGATCTGTCTGAGTGTCCGGCTTTCAGTGACCTACACTCTAAAAAAAAAGGGTGTATTCTTACACCTTTAGTCCCCTATAAGACACCCGAAAACTTCAGACCTCGATCTGTCGGTACTACCTTTCACGAGAGGCTTGATAGCCGTGCGGTACAACTTATTAACATAGCTAATGTACGTGTTACTGACTACAAAAAGATAATCGAGGTTTTCTTGGCCCTACTGCAAAACCTCAGTGCTTTCCTTCTGTGGTCTTTGATACGTACTTTAGCTATTTAATCAGTTATGTCGCTCCGTTATCAAGCCCCTTGTAAAATGTATGGCCGTCTGTGCGCTGTGCGTCAAACTAAAGTTTTTGGGTGCGTTATATGGGACAAAAGGGTGTATGGTGATACCATTTTTTTTAAAGAGTTCTTTTTTGGTGATGAGGGTCTCGACGTATATATATAAGAGCGTTCCTTGTTCAAATAAACTATACCCGTTTTTTCAAGAAAAAGAGAAAGTTTCGAGCATTTACTTATTTATTAAACTACCCTCAGGGCCCGAAGGCATTACAGAGGGGGAGAGCACATACATGAAACAAAGATGTTCGTATACGCGACGCAAAGTCTTACGAGATTTGGTTGTCGAAGAAAAAAGCGATGATTTTGGCGCTGGGACGTGTACGTCTTGATAACATATATAGTAGAATCCAGCTACATATATCTTAGTTCTCCACATAAAGGTGGAAATTAGTTCGCAAGGAGTCGGACTCTTTTTACCAGAGTTCTTGACGTGAAAACGGGTATAAAAGCTGTGTTTGAGGCTTGTTGTCTTGTGCGTTATTTTTATCGTTTCGTGTCTCCCGTTACTATGGAAGTCAGCTCGCCAGTGTTTTTAAAGTGTTATAACGGACTGAACGGTTTGGTAGACCGCAAAACGATTTAATGAAAACTTTGTGAAATAATTTGATACAAGAGGGCTATATTCGCGTCCGTTTTCAGGCTTCTTTCAAACGTATTTTATTTTGATCCACACGCCTGGCTTGTTCGTGTCACATCGTGTTTCTAGGGGTCCTTCTTTCTCGTTTCCACGCCGGGATCCAGCATCGGGGGTCGAAGTCGAGCTCCCATCCGGTCGAGTCGGGGAGGCTCTCCTTACGGGTCTTTGCCGCCAGCGTATTTGCTTACACTCCCGAGCTCAAAATCCTTGCGCCCTCGCACATTTTGTTAATGTTGTCATGATCCTCTGTTATGCGTCTAGCCATCGTGGAGGGCGGCGTCGGCGTGATGCGCTTGTAATCGGAGGATCTGCTGCGGTGCAAGGCGAGTTGGTTGAAATCGACGTCAATCGCTGCAGATTGGTCGTGAAAAAAAAAAAAAAAAAAAAAAAAGAGCTATCGTGCGGCAGCTCTGCGGCAATCCGGTGTGCCTTGCGGGGTAAACCTGGAAATGGTCTAGGTTTGATTGTTCACGTTGGTGATGACTTAAGTGTCCGTGGAAAAGCAGGCCAAGTGGCCAAGTTTCGAGGTAGGAAGGCCGTTCGTGTACCATACCCTGTCCCTGACGCTGTATGGAGCTGGTCTATGTTTTGCATCGTAGGAACGCTTCATGCCGTGGAGGTAAGAGAGGTTCGCGTTTGCAGCGTCGCAGTTCGCGCGGACGTCGCCGACCTCGTCGGGAAGCGGGGAAAATTCCATTGGTCGACGTGGGACAAAGTTGAACAGGAGTTCGAGCAGTGATCTCTGGAGTCTGGCGTACGGCTGCTGGTTCACTCAAAAGCTGGTTGCCTCGAGATAATCGCTCCAATGGTCGATGTCGCCGTTGACGTTCTTTCGCGCAGACATGGAAGGATTTTTCCGTTGGCGCGTTCGACAAAGCCGTTAGCTTCGGGAGCCTAAGGTACTGTTAGGGACGCTCTGAATGCCTGTCGGCGAAGTACCGCGAAGCCGAACGAGAGGTTGGGACCCTGTCGTTGTCGGTGATGACGGCTTGCGGCGTACCGAATGAGTACGAGTTCTATAAATCGAAGGACGTGCTCGGTCGACTTGTTAGGCACGGGGCGTGCGACAAGCGCGTGGTGAGGCGGAACGCGGTGATAAAATACCTGTTGCCGTCGGTCCTCGTCTTGCGGAGGATTTTGCGGCGCGGCTGCCAGCCGGCGACATATTCTCACAAACGAGAATAAACAAGACGCCGAAGTGCCTGATTCTTCTAACGGACGCACTCTTCACCAGCGAAGGCTATGTTTACCTCTCCAGAAAAAAATAAAATAAAAAAGTGTGTTCCTTTTTATGGTATTTGTATGTTGTTTTCGACTCCTTTCTCTCTCCCCCTCACCCTCTAATTTACACCCCCCCTCCCCCCCTCTTCCGCGCCACGCCGCCGCCGATCCGTTGATTCCCGCGCCGTCAACACGTCGCCGCCGGAGGTACAAACACCGGCGCGCCGCCGCCGGCGATTTTTGACCGGCGCACAGGTCTAGAACCAGTGCGGCGAACAATAGGCGACCGCCGCGACACGGCCGGCATGCTCGCTTCCTATGCGTAGAGTGCCTTCATACACACGCGCGCTTTTGCTTGAGTGGTGACATCTCAGCCATTTTACCGCCCAATCGTTTTTTTATGCATTTTGAAGCGCGCGCAATCTGGTGTCACTCAGCTCGAGCGCGTAGCTTTGGCTAATGCATAGACGCCATTTTACCGCCCAAGTCACGCAGCGAGTGCGCGAGAGCGTCACGCGCTGGCACATTCAGGGCAACAATGGATGTCTTCACCCTGAGACCCCTGAGACAGACAGACATGTAGGCACCCTACCTATGCGCGCGTTTTGGCGTCCTCTTTCGGGCAAGAGAGGCAGCAAGTTTCGTTATCAACCAAACAACCGCGTTTCTAACAGTCAAAAATTAGTTATAAACTAATTTAAAATAATGAAACCTACAAGTATAAGTTTCTTCTTTTAATATTTAGTATTTTCAAGAATTTTGTTTTACCAGTGTTGCTCACTTTCGCGTTTCGTTTGGCAACATTGGGTTTGGCTAGGTTGGTAGGTTGGTACGCCAGTATGGCAGCTCCGAGTTGATAGTGGGTCGTTGTGGGCTTTTTTTTCCGTCGCTACAGGCGACCTTAATTATTTATTCTTAGACATCCTATATGATCTGTGTCTCATTTTAGTGACGTTACTATGTGTAGCATCTTTGGTTGCTGGAAAACCTGTATATTTTCTGCTCTGTCCGCACTGAGCCCAAGACTGACCTGTGACGTCGCAAGCTGATCGTTGATGTTCATTCGTTTTGGTAATCTTCTTGTACATTAAGAGCCTCAACTATTTTAGTCCACATCTAGGGGCTGTATGGAAGACCACTGACGGAAACTTCGCTTGTTTGCGTTCGCCATGTCTACTTTTCTATTGCGTTCGATTTTTCTCTGTTTGCATGCATATCAATCAGTTCAAAAGTGAGTTGACCAAACATCATTGCCAGGAAAACCCCGTTTCAATTTGTCGGTTCCAGGGAAAGGCTATCGTCTTCCAATGATATCGTCTCTATGTGTGCTCATGTTAAAACCGCGCTATCAGTGTTACTTAAAAAAAAATAACAATAAGTAGTAGCCCACTTTAACCGCACCGACCTGTCAAATCTGAAAGATTATGTCGACTAAGACCCAGTAAATCGATCGAGTATCATTTACGTGCTAGGTAAAAATCTACGTGCTCCAACAACGCTACTAATGCCGCCCTCTCTTAAATGTAGCGTTTTCACGCTGTCAAATAATGTCAATAACTTTCCAAGTCGATTTCGCTTTCACAGTGAAGCATTGAAGATCGTTGGAGGCGATGGCCATGCAGATCGCCAACACTTCCCCAGGGGCTGGAAGCATTCCCCTGGGGAGACTGATCGACTTCATTCTGCAAAGGACGTACCACGAACTGACTGTGCTTGCTGAATTGTAAGTCTGGTGTTGTGCTACATTTCTTTTTATGCTTTAAGTTCTGTTGATCGAGTTCTATGCGTCAGAGTATATATTTTGAGTATTTCATCTTCTGCGCCTCAAGTTTCAGGTCGTAGAATCTTCAGACCCTTAGTAACGACCAGTGCCTTTCTTCTGTTCCTCTTCAGATGAAACACTGCGTTCAAATGTCGTAAATCAAAAAGCGCGAACGGGCATACGGAACTCGGTCACGGGGTACCTTCATCCCATAGGACACACCTTGTGTGAAGGTAATATAGAAAGATCAAGGAAATATGCAGTATGAGTTATTCATAATGTTAAAAAAAATTATTTTTTAAAATTTGTTTATGAAGATGCATTCTGGCATCAAAGTAGCCAGCCATGTATGCATTAGATCTGTATAACTCAGCCTTGACTAGAGGATTAGCTCCACCTGCAGTCTCTTTTATTTACCTGCATAAAGTTATGGGCCCTTAGAAAGGTTGACCTGCATAATTCTCACGAGGGAGGGAACTCTTTTCTTTACTTTTCATACTTTGTAGGAATGGGGTTGGGGGAGGGTGGAGAGGGCATAGGATAATCTACAATGGGCACAAAACCTTAGTTCCAAGAATATTATTAGTAGCGGAGCCACGCGGCGCCTATTAGCTCGTGTCTGCGTTGCCGCACGCGCGTCTTGCGTCTCTCGTGACGAGCGCAATGCTAGCCATGGTGACGCCAAGGTGCGTGCGCCCACCACTTTTTTGCATACGCTTGTCGAGTTTCAGCATGTTTGCCACTTGTGGGGATCAAGCAACAATGACGTAATGTACAGAGCTTGTCTTCTAGGTGGTACTGGTACTGCTCATTAGAGATTCTTTAGATTTGCACCTCCCATTGGGACTATCAGAAAAGGGAGTAATTCTACTGGCTTCATTCCAGATGCCTGTCGGGCTTTAGGGGAGAATAATGAATGAAATCAGTAAATCTCTCGTGTGGCTTCCATTAGCTTCGTGTTTCTTGATACTACGGCGTACCACTACCAATGTTCTGCAAGCCCTGGCACACGACTAATGTTGTAGGCTAGGTGGCGCAAGTAACCACCCAATACAGATCCAATACAGATACAGGTCCAATACCATCTATCCATGCAGGTTGCCCCGTAAGACGGATGTGGAACGCAAGATAGAGATTGTGCAGTTTGCCAGCAGCACGAGGCAGCTCTTCGTACGTCTGTTAGCGCTCGTCAAGTGGGCTGCTAGTGCCACCAAGGTGGAGAAATGTGCCGTAAGTTTTTTTTTTTGTGTCACCAATTTGCAATGATATAGGACAATATGTGAGTGACACATAATGCAAAGTTCCAGCTACTTCAGTTTGGGTGCTGTTGTCCAGCCCGTTGGATTATTTGAATGAGTAAATTTGTTCAAAAAAAGTGTACCAGTACTTCTTTTTTTTTTTTTTAGTTTTGTGGCAGTGGTGGTTTAACGATAAGGTTGGCTGCAGAAATTTAGTGACAACATTGTCTAGCTCTGTTGTTTGATTGAGAAGCAACCCTTTTAGGATCTAGAACTTATGCTCATGTGCATCATGGCAGACTAAAGGCCAGTTCACACATACAGCGGAGCGCTAAGTTAGTGCCTCGTGAGCACTGGAAGCAGCGCTCATGTTGACCCAACTTGCACGTGACATAGCGCTTCAGCAGTGCAGTGCAAGCGCTCTCACGCTCCTTATGCCGTGCTTGGTGCTGCGGAATAGCACGTGCACGGCGATTCCGTTGTTGTTTTTCCTTTAGTGGTGAAAGAAGAGGAAGTAAAAAAGCTGCTCTCCAAGCAAACAATTGGGCAGATGATCCAGAGTCATAGACTTTGAGCGACTAATTGATTGGGTAATACCTCATCGCTTTTTATTTGACATGCGTGCCCCTGGTTTCAAAGACACGCAGTTAAAAAGTAATCACCTTCAAAAGAGCTGTATGTCTTGGTCCCTCAGCCTGGAAACAAGGTTCGCCGGGTATTGGTCGGTATCTCGGTGGCAAAAGATTTCGCGCATCCAGAAGGCTCTTTTGGGCGTTAAGCCGTCCACACACATGTGCACTAATTGCGTATGTAAGAGCATTTGTTGCGTTTCTATTTCAGCGTCCCACATGTCCGCCATGGGGCTGCTGATGCACACCCAACCACAGGAATGGGAACCGCAGTGCACGTGCTAATTTTCAGCAGTAACTGCAGTACAAGATGCGCTAACAAGACACTACTGAAACGTTAATAAGGCACTCTTGAAGCGCTAACAAGGCGCTACTAAAGCGCTAATTGCAAGCTATATTAGAACTAAGTCACACGCTAGGAAGCGCTGCGTGAGCATTGTTTTGAGCACGAACGTGGCGCTGACTTAGCTCTCCACTGTATGTGTGAACAGGCCTTAAATTTTCCATTCTTTATTCTACAATGTTTTGCTGTGCCAGTCATTGGTGGTTGTTGGTAGTTCTTGTTTGCTCTTTCAGCTAGAAATTTCAAATTACTCTGGTGTTCATGCCTTATACGTAAAACAGTACAGAAGGAGGGCCAATAGATATTTGAATGTACACCGTGCTTGTAGTATGATGTTCATTGTTCTAGCTTGCCTAAAACACAGCTGGCAATAATGTTTGCAGGCCATTGTGGGATTCCTGGACAAGCAGAACTTGCTGTTTGTCGAGACTGCTGACATCTTGGCCATGATGGCGAGAGAGACACTGGTGCAAGCCAGGTGAGGAAGCTGGATAATGACATGGCACAATTTCCTGTCAAAAGCACTTAAGATCATCCACTGGGCACTTGACCAAAAATTGTATTGGAGTCACCGGAACTGAATTTGAGAACTCCTGCGATGTGGATTGTTTAGTGTTCTCCTTTGCAGAGTGTCGACACCTGATCATTTATATGTTTCTAGGGTGCTAAAATTACAGAAGTATGTGCATGGCTGGACTGGATAATTTCAGAACGGACTAAGTAAATGATCGTATCAGCAGTGATATAAAAAAAAAAAAAAAACTGCCTATTGTTTAAAAAAAAATTTTCTTTGTATTTTCTTTTTTTTCTGTGTAGAAGTTGCTTTTAGGTACTGATGCTTTTCTATTTCCTTTCTTGTGCAGGCTGCCCAGTTTCCACATACCATGTGCGGTTGAGGTCTTGACCCTAGGCACCTACTCCAGGCTTCCGACCTGCATCCGTGTAAGGACATCCTCTTTTTGTACCCTCTGGGCCAGAGGGCCTTGTCATCTCCCCTGCTTACCTGTGAAGCTAGGACGAGTCCTCTGACGTTAGCAATTGCAGCAACTTGGCGTAGAAACTGCACCATTTCAAAACTGAGGCAAGCACTGTCAATGTGCCGATGTCTCAGTACCCCAAGACTGAGAAGTTGTCTCTGTTGTCCTTATGTTTGAGTTCTTCGCTTTTCTTCTTCTAAAACTTAAGCTATTGGTTGTGGTATCGTGCAACTTGATTTTTAAGACTGCTATGAGAAAAGGCAGCCGCCATGTGTCATTTTATCAGATGTCATAGTCCTTAAAGGCCGACGTACACTTCGTGCTTTCCACTTTTGCCCTCCTCATCCTTTCCCATATCCTCTCCACTGCTTAGCTTGCCCCAACTTGGCTCCCCTCGCAGCTTAGGAGAGGGGAGCGCTAAGAGGACTTTCTTCTGTGCAGAAAACCGAGGTTGTACGTCGGCCTTTAAAGGGATTCTGAACCGAAATCTGGATGCAAAAGCATGCAACGGGATGCTACAAACACTAAAACATCACTCATACAGCGATATCTCAAACGGATGGCCGTATTAAAAAAAAAAAGAGGCGCGTTTGCCAGGAATGTTGACGTCATGTTTCTTGAAGAAGGAGAGGGAACGGCCTCGCTTCTTCTCCGCCTCGCGGCCTTGAGGGAGCGAAGTGAAGAGAGGAGAAAACTAGGTATCTTGACGTCACGCGCCTTATCGGCCTGGTTCAATCTCGACTTTTTTTTTCCAAAAATACGGCCGTTCATTTGAGATATCGCCCTACTAGTAGTCTTGTAGGGTTTGTAGTGCCCAGCTTACATCTCCAGCATTGTTTTTTTTAAATCCAAATTTCGGTTCACCATCCCTTTAAGCAGTACCTTGAGGCCTTTTTGGGTAACCTTAGCATCCTGGTTTTAAACAACTCGTGGCATCGACAAGCACTTTTTTTGTCTTTGTTTCACGTTAAAGCCTTATAGACCATTCCAAAAACAGACATCTGGCCAGTGCGGTTCTCGGTGTTGACGCACGTTGCACATGATAGGTTTGCCTTCTACGGTGCTGGGCTGTGGATTTTTAGATATTGGAATGGTCTCTGGACAGAAACCAGCCGAAACCTTTTATTTCATTCTTTTGTTGGCAGGACAAAATCGTACCACCAGACCCTATCACTCCGTCGGAGAGAAGATCAACGTTGCTTCGGCTAAATCAAATCATCCAATATCGCCTGGTGTCCTCAGATCTGCCACCTCAGATGAGGTCCCTTCGCATTGGTGGGTTGACCTCGAGTTTTTCACTAGATAAAAAACTAATTGTGTCGAGTGCGTGTTCATACAATGGGAAGTGAGTCACCCTCGACGGGCATCTGGTGTCACCTCTGTGGCTGAGAAACCTCGCCAGTTTGGTACTGCCGCTAGCCTGAGGTTTTTAACATGCATCACGCAGTAGCGATACACGACAGCACACCGGTATGATGCTCATCCGGATCCAGAGGGGCAGGGGTCGGGATTGAACCCGGGATCCTTGGCTTCTGCAGTGCGAGCTCTCGTTCCACTTGCTGCAAGCTATGGTGCACTAACATGCTCGTCTACCAATGCCCCTCCTCACTAGATCTCCTGTGTGGTGGCCCGTGCATGCTTTATTTAATGGGCAATGCTCATTCATTCTAATGGGCCGACTTTATGGTCTTTGTTTTCCAGAAAATGGAAGGGTGATGTTTCACGTGGAACATGAATTTGAGGTCAGTTCTTCTCATATTGTTTGTTTTATTACTTCTGCTAGGCTTCGCTTTTCTTTTAAAAAAAGGATTTTGTGGCTGGAGTTTACGAGTGGTGCCCAAGTCGAGCAGCGTGCTACTGAAACAGTTTGTTTCTTAGAAGAGCAGTAAATCATCTTTCTGGGGCCATGCTTTGCTTTATTCTTGTCGCATAGCACTATGAACCACCGAGCATTTTGTGGTGACTTAATTTCTCACATTAAAAACAGTCAAGGAAAACTTATTGTGCAAATATATTGGAATTCTGTTTGTGAAAAACATCAGAAATTGCTCCACAGTGGCAAATTTAATTATTGGCACCCAAACATACCATTATGACCTCGTTCCTTTTTCACAGCCTGCCACAGTTCTGAAGTTTGACATGCTGTGTATCGGAAGCTGTTTCTGTTTTGATTTCTAATAGAACAGTGTTGGTGAGAAATGTCTTAACCACATGGCAGCAGCAGGGCAGGTGTCTTGAGGTGTTTACAGTAGGAGTCCTACTATACATCCAGACTGTATTGGGAAAGTGTGCTTGCTACGAGACTTCACCCACCGGACCTGTTGCATATCACTGGCACTAGTTCTTTTCACCACATCCTCTGCTCTAACCCTGTGCAAATGTGCAGGTGTCTCTGACGCTGATGGGAGATGGACCGCACATTCCCTGGAGGCTGCTCGACATCGACATCCTCGTGGAAGACAAGGACACCGGAGGTCCGTCCAGTTTTTCTTCTCTTTGTGCCTAAAATGTAGGGCTTTGTTCCAGATTTAGAGAAATTCGTCTTCGGTGGATTGCGTGCAAAAAAACACCCATGCAGTGGGATCATGCAAAGCCAAAGTTTGTGACAGCATGTTTGGAGTTCTTATGCACACGTCCTGCGCAAGTCGTCTGCTACTTGCGCAGGATTTGCAGTAACATCAGAATGACGCCGAGCTCTAATTGGTTCTGATTGAAGGATAGTTGGTTGACCTCAAAGCAAGCCGCCTTGAGGTCTACCCACTATCCTTCAATGAGATCCAATCGGAGCTCAATGTTCTGACGTCACCACAACCCCTGCAAAAACCAAGTGAACTTGCGCTCCGCATTGTCACAGTGCCCGGAGAGAAGCTAGCCCTAATGGATGAGTGTACTTCCGATTTTTTTCCAGACACTGACCGTATTCCTATTTTGTTTGTGCAGACTGCCGTGCCCTGGTACATTCACTACAGATCCAGTTTATTCACCAGCTGATACAGTCGCGCCTGGTCGACAACCCGAAGCCACTGCACGAGCTCTACAACTGCTTGCGTATCCTTGCCGGCACCCGTTTTGCGTAGTACGAAAAGTTCGATTGTGCGGATGCTACTCTGGAACAGTTGAGGGGCCACATGCAATGAGGGTACAAGTAGGCTCGCACCATTTCTTACACCTCTTTTCCCGGAGGCGGAGATTGTTACTGCACCACTTTCCTTTTTGCCGATATAACATTCCAGATATTCATTTGTGTGTCAAGCCGAGTAGAGATATTCATTTTGAACCAGCGCCGGAGAGAAGGATGGGGTGATTCTCTTTGGGAGCTCCACTTGTATACCACTATTGCACGTAGCCCCTAATTCTGAAAAATATAGCCTCCGTCTGTTTTGCAACAGTTCGCTTTCTTAGGTCACGCTTTTGTCGCTTGCTTCAGAATTTTGCTTAACAGTGAAGCTTCAGCACAGGCTTATTTATTGGTTTTGACTTTAGGCTACTTTGCAAAGAAATACGTGCAATATGTTTCATTGTTGCAGTTGTGCTATTGTCTGGGCGGTGGTTGTAGGCAGGACAACATATACGGGGGCTCTTCTGTGGTGTTCGGGACTTGCCTCGAGGGAATTTCGCGTAGAATGAATGAGGCTTGTCCTGGACATTCACCTCTGCTGCGTTCAATGATTCTTAACTTTGCACTCAATAGACTCTTTTTGCTTGAGTCTACAACTAGAGGTCATACACTCTCAGGTAAGTGCCTACGACACACTTTTTTTTCCATTGGTTGTCCACATATTTTTTTTTTATAAGTATTCTTCAAGGTGACCACCTTTTTGGCTCTGAAATAAGTCACCACAGCAAAGATTACATTTGTTTTCTTCAGCTTGCAAGACTTTGCCGCGAGCGACTCGGAGATTTCGTCCGCGTCGATGAATATCGTCCAGGGCAAAATCTGGTTGTGCAGTACTGGAGGTAAGCGATCTCCACGGGAGAAAAGCATGCTGCAAGTGCCACATTGTTAGTATAAATCCTGCGTCATAGAAAACTAGGACTGATACATAAAGAGAATTTTATTATGCATAATTGATTTGCAACTGACCTAATAACCATCTTTTTTTTCACAATTCAGCTGCGTTCAGAAAGTTGAACTTGTCGTTTGGTTGATTGCACCGCATTCGTGCCGCTTGAGTTAGCCAAGGCACGAGATCCCTTGGACAAACGTCTGACAATTAATGGATTTTCATCAAAGTAAGGCGTTTGTCTTCATTTTACGTCACCCTGAAAAGGCATCTGTTATCAGCTCCAAGCTCTTTGCTTTCACTGTCAGTTTTACTGACATTTCTAGTTTCTAACCTCTTGGTGCAGTGCTGACTGCCGCATTGAGGCTACAGGGTGGTTCTTTTTCAAGTCTTCCCGCCAGTTTGGAGTCCATAGCTTTTAGTGCAACGTCATACGGAGTTATATTGCTTGTAGGCGCATCCAGTCTAGTTCTAATAAGGAGCTCCAGATGACGAGTTTATCTTGATGCGGCTACGACACCTGCACTGCCAAGCGACTCTGATTGGAGGCTTGGGAGCTGTGGTACTTCGTGACAGCTCGCGACTCTACCATGGTGTTGAGGGCTCCTCTCTTTTTGCCCGCAGGGACCAGTTCAGCAAGGAGAAGCAGTCTTACCAGCTGAACATCCAGGTGGATTCGGTGGATCCCAGGAAGCCTCTCCGCGTGACCCACAACCCGGCGCTTCCGCACAAGGATGCTGTCTGGGCCGACCAGGCCATCAAGGTTGCCATCTTTCGCCCTTAGCTGGCCCGGCGTATGCAGCGCTGTTGGGACGAAGGCGTGAAAACGCAGCGGTGGGAGCGAAGCGTACCACTTGCGTTGTGCGGATATTTTGTAGACCTTCAGGGCAGAGCGAGTACACAATCGACAAACCAGATCGCTGTCCCGACCCCTCGCATTCTACTGACAGGGATCGGTTAAGTCAGTTCCTCGACTGTCTTTAGTGTAAAAGCCTTTGAGATGTCTGTCTGATAATGTCACGAGTGCCACCGTAGCCTGTTGCAGGTTAAGAACAGCTGGACCCCTGCCAGAAAGCTCCCCGCTCGAGAAAATGGGTGGTCTTCTCCATCCGCCTCCTCTCCAGCGTTTGCTCCGCTAAAGTTAAAACAGCGGAGGGGCTTTGTGGCAGGAGCTCGTCGGTGAGATTTCGGTAACACGTTCAAGCTCGCCGACGTTTTTCCGTAACACGTATAAAAGGCGTTTGGGGGGAGCCCCGGAGTCACGACTCCCATTGCGACGACCATGTGCGTACGTTGTCGTTGCAGTCGGAGTTTCTGTCCGTGGAGAAGCTTCTTATCCAGACGATCCACATCCGGACCAAGCAGCGCCTGTCCGACCTTCGTGGCAGACTCCGCAGCTCGGTCGTGGGACCCGCCGAATGTGAGTGCTGTCGAGAATCGGCTCGTTTCTCGGCTCCCAATTCGGCTCCCGGAAGCCGGAAACAAAGGAGCCATTTTGAACGGTATGAAAACAGCGCGGTCGTTGTTGCGTTTCAGGCCCCATTTTGGGTTCCCCAGCCATGCTGCAGGTTCCCCTGTTGCAGCCCTGCATGCAGTCGGAAAACCTGCTCGTCACCGTGGACACCCACACCGGATACTTCCTGGCCTTTGTGCCCCAGTACGGTGAGCTTGCCTTTTTCGTGTTTTTTTTTCTCGCATGCCCGCTTTACGATAATATGTTCGCCGTGTTGTTTTTTTGCGATATTGGATGCCTCATTGCGCTTATCCCACTTGCCACCGTCGGTTTCTGGTGCCCGGGACGTCGTTTGGCCGCAGTCCGCGTTGCAACCTTGCGATCCCGATAGACAGTCAAAAAGTGTTTCCGGCTTTTTCCTCGGATTGAAAGTTGGGCTAGTCGGTATGAATCTATATTGAAAACACAACGCCTCGTCCTGTGTGTTCTCTTTTTCTTCTCCTTGTCCGTGTGTTATTTGCGCTGTTTTTCAACATGGGTTTTTCCTCATGCAGATCCTCCCATGATTGGAGAGATCCAAGAGGCCCTGAACAAAGATGCGGCAAAGCTAGACACCCTCCTCACAGACCTGAGGTGAGGCCGAGGCTTGTGGTGTCAGGTACTCTCCTCGTAAAACAAATGGCAGTTTTTGTTTGTATAGATCAAGAGGTCTTTTGCCACTGTCTGTTCGTCTCCTTTACTTCTGCTCATCGGCGGGTTCGAATCCCGGCCGAGGTGCTCACAATCTGACGGAGGCTTATTGCGGAGAAGGCGCCGTGTAACTGAGCTTTCGGTTGCACGTCAAAAGATCCCCAGGTGGTCCAAATTAACCCTCAGTCCTCCGCTGGGGCATGCCAGATGCCCGTTGTTGGTTTGGCACGTAAAACTCCCAAATTGACTTTGTTTGACTGCTCATTGGCGTATGTAATCTGAGAAACGTATAATGTAGCGTAGAATTTAGCTCTACTCCCGTGTATAACCTGGTTCACAGATTTGCGTTTGGCTGTGAACGAGTGTGTTGCGATCTCTTGTAAGCGCTTAATTAACGCGCTAGCTTTAAGGCACCACCTATCGAGTACACAATGAATGTTTCGTATATATTTTTTTATTATTTCACGCACCATTCTTTTACCGTGGCCTTGAGGTAATCGTGACAATGTTATAAGACACCATTTGTCATAAAGATCTCACAAGTTCTGGGAAACCTTCGGCCTAATTATGCGCTAATCAGAAGTGTTCCAGGTCCACCCGATAGGCGGCGCAAAAAGCGGTTACGAGAGTGTGAACTGGCCTTATCTCTAGCTGTTTGTGCATTTCTGTACAAGCATCCTCGGTGCCTCTCTGCCATCTTTTACTCGAGACACCGTGGCATTGCTCGGCCTTGGCCCTTCCGCTTCAGGTTCTGGATGACGGTAAAGCGCTGTGAGAAGACGCTGCAGCACCTGCCCGTGCTGACCAGTCCCAAGCTGCCCCTGGTGGTGCCCAGGGGTCATCCGGCCGCCCGGCTGGGACCTCACACCCTCTATGTCAAGCTATGCAAGCACCACAACTGCTACGTGGTGAGCCAAGACGTCTGAACCACTCTCCGTGGGGCAGTTTTCCTTCTCCCGCTTGCGGTCCGTGTAACTTCTCATCTAAACTTTCTTTGTACGACAAGTTTTAAGCCGTAGGACTCGGATGTGGGATGACAGCAAGGCCCCATTTCTCTTCCTCTGCCGGCACGGTGGCCGGAACACGTCTTTCGAACGGCGAGCGTCCTATGCCACCCGTGCATCAAAAGTACTGTACTCACTCGCATAATGAGTACAGTTCTTTTCCCGAAAAATTGACAAATATTTGGTGGGTGTGTTCATTACGCGGAATAAAATTTTTGCATTTATACACTTCGCGCAAATTTCATTTTAGGTGCCAATATGACACGACAGGGTGATGAGGTACGTCCCCATTGACGGATGCGCACCCAGGGCTGGTCGTGGGCGCACCACAATAACCATGTTCCATAAATTGTAAACCTTTTTAGGGCGCTTTCAGCGTGTTTTTCGCTGAAGGAAAAGCACCCTACGAAGCTAACCACTTTCACGATTTCTGTCCGAGAGCGGGCCACAGACGACGGCGTGTTTGTTGACGTCAATGCATCTGATGGATGAAGCATGTCTGGGGCTGGGCAATTCCTCGACCCCAGATTCGTTACGTATACGCGCTGCTCGGTTCCACGGTTGATCACTTTCGCAACTACACACTTGCAGCCATTATGAGGGCAGCTTGGCTTGACTTGACTTGGCCTGGCCGCTTGGCAGCAAAAGAAAATTGGCTTGCTGGGCTTGGTGGCCAGCTAAATTGGACGCAGCTCGAGACTTGTGGAGCCGACAATTTGAAGTGCGTTCATTACGCGAGGAAAAAAAGTAAAAGTCAAAATATGGATGCCCGTTGTGGGGGCTACGTTCATTATGCAAGTGCATTTATCATGCGAGTAGATACATAGTACCAAAGTGGCCGCAAGTTACATTGCCGAAGTCGGTGCGTCACGATCCAGATGATTGGTCGTAAAAGTTTGGACGAAAGAGACGGGCAAACCGAAGTGCCGCTGCAGTCGTAGTGTCCCAGCTCGTGGCTGTCCGTCAGTCCGAAAAACGATTTACGCTAGAACAGCAGTCTGCTGCGTTTGCCTCTGCCACCGCGCGACTGCCAGGATTGCGACAGGCAGCTGCGTGACATTGTCATCGTTTTACGACGTCGTCGGGCGGAAATAGAGAAACACGAACGAGAAGGCAGTAAACACGCCTGTTCACGGCACGTTGCAGGCAGCATAGTGCCGGTGCACCGTGCAAGAATTTCTTGTCTTCCATTGGCAAGTTGGCAACTGTCGGACCGTTCTCCGCGCTTTCAGGTGGTGGAGTTGAAGGAGAACCCAAGCAGCCCGCAGGAGATTTCACAGACGTACTACCTGATGACTGTGCAACCGCACGCGCTGCCAGAGGAGGACCCTTCCTCCTCCTCTGCGGCGGGGGCCCAGGGGGGTTCTGGAGAGACCCCCATGGAGACTGAGCTGCCCAAGGCCTTTCTCAGGGTGGCCAACTTCATGCAGCTCGACACCTTCGCGATTGTGCATGGACCGTGCACCAAGATCGACCGTGAGCGGGACCTCCGTTTGCCTTGCGTTCACATACCCGCTTGTTTCATGGACGTTCGTTTATTTCTTTTGGTAACCGGCTGGAACTGATGCGACAAGTTTGGTAATTTAGAATGTCGACATTTTCAACTGTCGTTCACACTAGTCATTCGTGGCTTAGTTGAACCTTTAAATTTAGTTTTTTTTTGTCAGTTTCAACCTGTTGAATCTGGTTTTGGCTCGGTTTTACTGCTTACTTGCCTGTTGCTTGACATTTTTTAACTCACCCGTGGAACACGCAATGCGTGTTCCACGGGTGAGTTAAATTCTTTACATTTTTTTGCCATTTGATTATTTTTCAGTGTCATTATTGTCGGGAGGAGGGAAAAGAAAGGTGAGTCTGCTTCCTGCTTTTCTATGAATTTTAGCTACTACGTGCAATAAACTGCATTATTTACCCGAGTGTCATATACAGAGGCTTCTCGTGGCCAAGTGGTGTGGCTATTGGTCATGTAAAGGCCTGTCCAAACAGGATACTACAAAACTCACGACTCCGGCAAATCGTGCGGTGCTCCGCTTCCGGCCATCGGGGGGAAATTTCCCCCTGTCAAATCTGCCGGGGTAAACTTCCCCCCGTCAAACCTCCCCCTCGCTTCCTCCACGGCGGCCTTGCTTTGCTCATCAAGTGGATCCGGAGAGCCACTCACACGCTCTGTTGGCTGTTGGTCAATCGCTCAAGGCCTCCGCCGCTTTGGAAGCCCCGAAAACAGGAAAGGGAAGACTCGAATGTGAGGTTGGTGTGAGCGGGCAAGCCAGGCGAGCGTGCGTCGTGTCCAAGGTCGTGTCACCTTCCAGAAGTTCTGTGGATTTGATCGGATTCCCGTGGCTCTTGTTCCAAACGTACCTCGTATAGACAAACAAACCTGGTTGGTTTGAAATTTAATAAAATGAATGATATATTCTTAAGTTTTCAGTGTTTCTACCTACAACTAAAAGTCTCACTGTTAAGCACTGCACTTCTTTTTTTTTTTTTTTTTTTTTTTTTCGAGCTACGAGCGTGACTTTTGACGGAAAAAAGCTGAGCCGGGGCGGCCAAAACGCGCGCTTCGACGCAGGAATCTCCCAAATCCACCCGAAACCGGACCTCTTTGGCCTTCCTGCCGAGGTGACGGCTGTAGCAAGGTCGGCGACTTCGTGAGCCGCTGGAGCTAGACAGGCATCAGGCACACCATTGGCAGGTGGCGTGTGACGTCAAGTCTGACGAGTACCGACGTTAAAGAAAAGTGGAGAAGGCGAGGAGGAAAGTCGTGAATTTGGCTTGGCCGGTGTCCAAACAGACATGCGACCGACGACTGCCGGACGGTTCAATTTTGACGATTTTTGCTGGAGTCGTGTGGCCTGACAACTTTTGTTGTAGCCTGTTTGGACAAGCCTTAACAAAACATAAAATTCAAGTGTTTTTTTTTTTTAATTTTTTGATTTTAAGTTTTGAACAATAATTTTTGTTTGTGTATGCACTGTCTTTTACTCCAGTCGTTGTTTATAATGAAGTGTCTGAAGATAAACAGTCACCAAGTGACTTCCGCTTCAGCTACAATGTAAAAGTATGAAACGAAAGAGCGGCCCCTGGTGTAACAGTCTGGACACTTCAAAGTTATTAATATGGTTATGCTAGCAGTCAGATGGCGTTACATTAATTTTTTTTTTTTTTCACAACGTCCTTTTGTAGGCAGCTCAGTTTACAGACCACTCGGTACTAGCGTGTCTTCTATCTGAAATAACATACATCTTCATTACAGCTCTCGGCATCCAACGAACTGCTGGCCAAGAGGCCCCGCTACACGGGCTACTTCATCAGTGAACTGGCTCACGTGGTGGCCTTTTGTGATGACCGCATTCCGTTCTGTACCCTTACCGTTGAGGTGAGCTGGTGACTCGTAGTGTGGCTTGGTCCAGATGCAAGTGCCGTGTGCATTGTGCTTTTCATCCCCATTTTTTTTTGTTCCTGTCTCTTGTCTTTGTTTGTCACACACAAAAACTTGCAAAGGGTGTACTCTCTTTCCGTGTGCCTGTTACTCATTAATCTCATCTTCCTTCACAGTTACTAGTCCTCTATGTGAGTTCTGAGGCCCAGGAAAACAGCTCAGCAGTTTCCAAATTTGTAGCTCTGTTATTATTTATTTGTTTTCTTAAGCATTGCTTTTGTTTCTATTTCGGGGTTCATCTTTGACATGGGTGAACTTCAGTATCAAGTTTGTTTGCATAAACATTTCAGAAAGAGCCTATCTTTATCTCTGTCTTTTGTTTTTTGGTTTTTTTTACAGCTGAACAAAAGGAACATCTGTCACCAGGGGATGCAGATCGAGGCCAATGGAACCAACTTCCTAGTCAAGATTGTTCAGTAAGCGCTACATTTTGCAACACCGAACTGCTGTAGGTATTTGCGTAAGCAGTGAATTGTTCTTTCGGTCCGTTCGGTGGCCAGGAAAAGAAAAGAAATCTATACGCCTCGCAAGTGGGCTCATTTTCGTCTTCTGCGCATGAGAAAGGAAGCAGCGGTGACGTCAGAACGCCGAGCCCTGATTGGCTGATCGCGATCCCCTATCTCAGCGTCGTCTGCTCCTTTGCAACGTCGTCTGCTCGCAACATCGTCTGCGTCTGTCTTAAATTTCCTGCGACTTTCGAACTGAAAAGCGAGCTCGACTTCGCTTTTCAGAGAGGGCAGACGAAATAACTCGAGCGGTAACGTTGTTTTTGTCTAACAAGCAGGCGCGCATCAAGGGGGGAAGGAGGACTCACCGGCGAGGTGTCCCGAGGCGCCGAAGTTTGTTTGCTAAGAACCGAGAGGTGAGGGTGGTTAGTGTCCGCAAGTTCCCTCCCAAATACTTTTTCCCTCCTTTCGTGTGCGGCGAAACTTCTCACTCTTTAACGGCGTCGGCGGGTTGGCGTATTTAACGTCGTCTGCTTTATGTCTGCTAGTCAAAGCAATGGCTGCTTTACCTTTCCTGCGTCTGTCGGAGATTCGCCGCTTTTTTACTGGTGAGAGTTACCTTTGCCTCGGAAAACAGGGAGATGACAAGAGGAAGAGATTGACCTCTTAATCTGAAATTGAGGTCAGCGATCAAAGTATGAGATGGGAAGGGTTCACAAGGGTCGCGCGGGCATATTCCATTCAGCACGCCAGCCGGTCGTGGGCAGACGGTCGCCGGGTCGTAGTGCCTGCTAGGCCTATCTGCCGTGCTCGCTTGGTCGTTGTCGGTGGAATCATGGCCGTTGGAGCTTTTCTTGGGTGTTTGTGGATCCAGCGTTCTTGTTCGTCGTGGTTTGTTTCAAGTACTTTTTACTTTTTTCTTGCTGTTTGTAGTCGGGACGCGTGAGAAGCGCACGTAGAAAAATAAACGTCCGTTGGTCGTCGCGACCGCGACGCTGTTGGCCATGCTGAGTTGATCGTAAGAAGTGCGTAAGACAGCTTCGGAGCTGTCGTAGGATTTCGTCGTAACCTGCGCAAAAACTTACGAAAATTTTGTTTCGTGAATACGAATTTGTTCTCAAGCTTTGTCTTACGCATATTTTTGGCGTAAGGTCGTTTTGTGAACCTGGCCTCTGGCCTCTGCACTTTCGAAAGTCACAGGAAAGGTAAGACAGACGCCGAACGACGTTGCGAGCAGACGATGTTGTAAAGGAGCAGACGACACTCGGATAGGGGGTCGCGATCAGCCAATCAGGACTCGGCGTTCTGACGTCACCGCTACCCCCTGCGCAAGAAGCAGACGAACTTGCCCTCCGCATACAACAGGCTCTGGTAACTTACTTAGTAGGGTAAAAATAAATAGAATGCCGGAATAAAATTAATTATGGTCATTAACAGGCAGTGCACTTGAAACTAGCAACTGACATTGTTCTCTGCTTTTCCTTTTTTTTTTTTTTAAATTAAGAGGTTGCTTAGGGAACATATTTGTCTGTCATTTCATTGGGGAGGAAAAAGAAGGATAAAGAATATTAGAAGGCACAATGATTGAGGTTCAGTAACACAGTCCAGGGAGCGTGATCTTGCAGATGTATAAAGTGCCAAAGCCCTGAACACATTGATGCATACCCTGAACAGGCATGCGTCGAAACACGGTAACCTCCAAGCAGAGACTACGTACAGTTCACCGCAGCACTACAGAAACAACACTGAGAAGTTGCATTACTCTCAACATGCTCGGACTTCTGTTTCAAACTGTCTTCTGCCGAGCCCAGGACAGCGTAGTCCGACCGTTGGGTCACTGAGCCTCTGTGCCGCCTACAGGATGCCTGCAGGGGAAGACTGGGAGAAAGAGACTGCTGCGGCTCTCCAGGCGGCCACTCTGAGCTGCACCCTCAGGCTTCAGGTCAAGGGCATCAAGGCGTGGCTGGCAGAGGTAAGAAGTTACCATATTTTTCATACTATAGTCTGCACCTAATATATATCCCGCGAGACCAAACAGAATTTTTTTTTAAGTAGTCTGCATTTAGTGCATAGCCTACAGATAAAAAATTCCCATACAAAGCATACCTTCAGTGATGTGATTGCTGCGCCATTTGCACCAAACTGCGCCAAAGGGCTTAGCCTGCTACGCCCTGCTACATTTAGCCTAAATATGAGGAACTTGCACCAACATTGTGCCAAAACTTAATTTCACTTTATTAAATACTGAAAATATAATGGCTCGGGCCCTGCTACATGTTTGTATCGTTCTGGTAGGCTTACGCGAATTTTAAGAACTTTCGATTCACGTCGCAGCCATATGGCTGATGATTAGTGTTGCCATCCCTCTTGCAGATAATTTCAGTTTTGCTGTAGATGCCTGAAACCAAACTTTGAGCCGTAATATTTATAAAACCACTCGCAATATTGAGAAGAAAAAATATTATACCTTGTATTTCAGGGACACTGCCTTAGCTGAAAATAGTCGTAATCCCAAATTCAGAAATATTGACCGAAGTTGCCCCTTGAAGAAATCAAACCTGCCGTTGCACAGAAGTGTGAAAGCAAACATGCACGTTTTTTAGTGGGATAGGCCAACACACAAATCTTGACACATAAGTGGTACTGTATGAATAAAAATGAAGTGGGTGCTTGTGCTCTACAAGTACTTTTTGCTGCTCCATAATTGACTTTAGGCTGCTCCAAAAGGGTGCTACCAAATGGCTCGGATCAATTGCTTCACTGCACCCTGACAAATGTCTGCTTGATTAGCTCATAGAAACCTTGTATCGTACATAAATCATCATTGACGTAATCTTTTAGTCACGAAACCTGTCGTATCTCATCATAATGAATGATGTAGAGAAAACATATCCTTGTGTAGTTCATGCCTCTTTATAGTCCACACCGCATGATATTTCAAGTTTTAAACGTGTTTAGTCTGCTGACTAATACGGTACTTACTGAGTTTCCATCTTCTGTCCTCTGCCAGTGTCCTTGGGAAGGATGCGTCCGAACTTGTTCCCTGTAGATTCTGCTTCTAGACTCAACTCCCTGGGCCATGCATTGATGCATGACGATGTGTCAAACACTTTCATCTTTCTCTAATATAGCCTGAGACTGGGAAGTGTCTCTGGGCCATAAGTCAAAATTTTGTAAGGCTGTCGAGAAGGGTGGGAGGGTCCCTTGCCTTTTACTTAAGGTAGCTATGCTTCATGTCTCTCTTCAAAGGACTATGGCCAAAGCTCAGGCCTCCGGGTTCACTCATGGGCCAGTTAGTAAACGTGCGGTATATTGCCGTGTGCATGACCGAGAGGAACGCTTCTCCGTAGTTCAAAAGATTTGAGTTTACTTTTACCCCGAGTAATTGATGCTGAAACATACTAAACTGAGTGTTCAAGATACCGAGTGTAATAGATAAGGAGGCCAACATGACCTTGCCGACTCACTCTCGCACCAGCTAGCTGTCACGCCGACGCCTCGACACTCACTGTTGCCATTTCCGACGCTCGATGCTGCCCTCTCGACGCCCTTCCTTTCTTTTGTTTCTGGTGCAACTTCGCCGAAAAACCTTTATTTTTCGTTTTACACGTGTCGATCCATTTCCGTCCACGGCAATATACTGATACGCCTGTCGGAAGTGCTGCGCGGTTTCTGAACCGTCCCATTATCCCTCGGCAGCCCGTGGCCTTGGCCGTGGTTTCGTGGTGTAAGACGGACTATAAAAGCTGGTTCACACACCTGCGACTGCTTGCTACCGAGGGCCTTAAAACCTCTTGGGATTTCTTGTGACTAGAGGAGAGGCTGGCGTCATCTGTCGGGTAGCCGTGAACACTTGGCGTTTTCATATATTTCCTCCTTTCTTTCCGCATCTCTTTCTTTTTTTTGCTTTAAACATTTTTGACAATGTTATAAATGACTGTTTGTTACGGACAGCATGCACGTTTGATCTCGCATTAACTGCCTAGCCTTGCTCTATTGAAATGCTGTTGTAGGGTCACCTCATAGTTGGTACGAGCGTGCCAGCACATTCTCTCGTCATAGGAGATTGCAAGAACTCGGTTGTAAGCAGTCGTGCAAGCGTGTGAACCAGTTGAGGGTTCTCCGAGGCCTAACTAGTTTGGGAACACCTGGCCCCAAGCTGTGAGCGTGTGTCTGGGTGCAGGCCCCTCTGACGGTGTGTTTCCCCCCGGCGGGTGGGTTTGTGCAGTTTGTGTTCTGCAGCTGCCCCCTGCCGAGCCAGTCCCCCAAAGAACGGGGCCCCCGGCGCCCGGTGTGCTTCATGTACGACTTTGCGTCGGGCACAGCATCCCAGGTGGCCTCGGTGGTGGAGGAGATGCTCCAGGACTGGAACACCATCGGTCACCTGTACGGGGTCGTGCTGCGCTTTGCACAGGCGCTGCGCCTGGGTGAGACTTGCCAGCCTTTGTTTGCAGAAACAGTGGAAAGAAAACTGCTCAACGAACTATGTTTAAAGGGGTACTCTGGCATTTCCTTCATAGTCCCCAATTTGCCTAAAAACGTGCTAAACACACCAACAAACATCGCTGAAATAGTAACCCAAATATTTGGCCAAAGTAACTTTTTTTTTCACGAAGTTATAGAATTTAATTTTGGCCCTCATCGTGCTTTTCAAAGTGAAAAGCTCTACTGGCAACATTAAAAAAGTGACGTTATGGGAAGGCAGGGGTTCACTCTTTGGGTTGTAGACTTTGTTCCCAACTGATTACAAACAGTTTCATGGTGTCAAATGAATACCTTGGAAGGTCGCTCCAGCTCCCGTGCAGCAGCACGAAACAAATGCTCGGCATAGTTCATTTTTAGACAGCCCGCTCGAATCGCGAACCTGCCATCTCGTGACGTCACGGCAATGAAAAGCGTTGGTATATGCGAATCTTGGTTTTGGCGTCATTTTTATTTGCCGATTTCACAATAACTATTTTGTTTCTGCGATACTAAATAGCATACCGGAAGGTGTAAAAGATGGTGATTTCGAAAATATTGTTATAGGTGGGGTTGCTCGAAAAATTGCCGGAGTACCCCTTTAAGGCATGGCTTGGTACTACAAAGTATAAGCAATACGATGTACAAAGTTCTTCTGAGTAAAATTAACTGTCTGGCTTGTTGGGTAAACATTTTTATTACAGAAGCGCCGAGGACAAGGACAGAACAAAGATACGAACAGGACAAGTGCTTACTATCAACTGATTGTTTAATACAGGGGTTCTCAAACTTTATGGTCTCACGGAACCCCAGGAAGCCTCAAATACGTTCGCGGAACCCTCCCCTCTCCCCCTCCTCCATATTTGCCCACCGAAAAGCAACAGATGCACAATTGTAAACAATTTTGCTTGTGTTGCTTCCCATATATCCCCACCATATCAATCGCAATGTCAGTACAAAGTGAGATGAAGGCGCTTTGCATTGTCCTGCTGCGCAGCCAGCGGTATGGGGGGTGGGGGGAGGAGAGGGGGGTTGCAATATGGGTGTTCGCGGAACCCATGAGACCAGCTCGTGGAACCCCTGTGTTCCGCGGAACCCAGTTTGAGAACCCCTGGGAGAAGAGAAAGACTTTGTTCTGTCCTTGTCCTTTGCACTTTTGTAATTAAGTTCTGAGTTTGGACCATTATTAGCAGTGATGTGATTGCTGTGCCATTTGCTCCAAACTGTGCCAATGCACTAACCCTGCTACATCCTGCTACATTTTGCCAAAATGTAGGCACCGCTACACGACCAGATCGTTAGGTAGGATTGTGCGAATCGCCAGAACTTTCAATTTTCACCTCAAATAACATGATATTCTATTGAATCTCTGTATCAAACATTGACAGTACTTGGAAGTTTGGCAATATTTTTTACGCTCATTGTCTGTTCTGGCTGGATAGCTAGCATTGTTGAGTGTGCTTGTCACAGCGCATTGGTATACTGCAGGGAATCGACAACCACGTGCTATCCTCGGCGACAACTTTTCTTGGCAATGCAGTGGAGGTTGCACACACGTGATCCCTGTCCCATTTTGAGCACTGGATAAGGCTATGCGCGGGTTCTCGTCAACTTCCACTGTATTGCCAAGAAAAGTTGTCGCGGAGTATAGGCATCGCAGTTTGGCATATCTTGCTTCACCGCAGTGCACCAGTGTGCTGAGGGGGAAAAGACGGCTCCACTGCGAGACGTTACAAGCGGTTTTTTTAATACACTGCGGATAGTATGTATGTTACACTGCGATATTCTAGCAGTATCTTTTTACATTCGAGATTCATCAAGGATATTTGAGTATTGCGAGCAAACTTATGAACTGCTCTTTATGTTTTTTTTTTACGTAAAAACTTTTGTTTAGTTATAGGTTATATAAATGGATGGAACCTCTATAGGTTCCATCCATTCAATAGCACGGTGAATATAGTAAGTTATGTAAGTTAGCTGGAGCAGTAAATGCAAGCCTGGGAATACCTTAAACAAGTTTGGCAGGATCTTTTTTTTTTTTTTAAGAAAGCATATTTATTGTTTACATGCTGTTTTTGGTTATCATGAAGTTCTGCTTATAAAATGTAATTGATGTTCACATTCAAGTGACACAAGCTTTGTTTTTTTATCTAAATTAAGAACTGCAGTTTTATTACAACATTTAGAACTTAAAAAAACATCAACTTGGGTGCTCGAAATAATTATATTCTAACATTATTTTAGTGGAATATACTATTTGGTTTACACCTGATTTTGCACCCAAAATTACCATGCACAGCAGTTTGTACTGCCCTTTGTCTGTCAGCGTCTTGTTACCGTGCCTTGTGCTTCTACGTGCAGTTAAACTGCTAGTCAGGAAATCAAACCTGCCATGCTGCTGATGCCATCAAAAGATTTCATAGAAGCAGGAGGGCAAAGTAAACATAAACAGATAAATCTTAACGTAATATTCAACCTGGTATGAATGAAAATAAAATCTGTGCTTGTGCTCCAAAGGTACACATTTTGCAGCTCCAAAATGGACTTTTGGCTGCTCCAAAATGACTCTGACCAATCACATCGCTGGATTGGTGATTTGACAGCAGATTGAAGTTCAGTGGCTGTGTTCAATATGTGGTTGCCAAGTAATAAAACAATACTTTTTCTGTAAATTTTTCAGACTTGGTGTATATTGAAAAGTCTGCTCTCAACATTGTATAATTCACTATTTTAGCTACATGTTGCAAAACAAAAAAAACAAAAATTTGACATTCCTACGAAAATAATTTCTGGAGAAAGGGTACAAGAGGGACAAAGGACAAACAAGCCAAACACAGCTAGGTGACTGGTGCGCGACCGAAAAAATTTGCCTGGTCCTGGTAGGGACCTCTCCATTTTTTCGGTCCCGCTCCTGTCACCTAGCTGTGTTTGGAGATTTGTGTTTGTCCTTTGTCCCTCTTGTTTCCTTTCTCCAGGTATTGTTTTCGTCATTCTTGTCCAGCTCGTCATTTTAAAAATGACACCATGAAAACGTCATTTTTGGGGTCAGCTTCAATGCAAATTTGGCCCAGATAGATAAAGATTCAACAGGATGGATAGGCAGTGTTTCAGGCTCAGCGTCTTCTTTTTGTAGTCATGTGCGAATGGTGGATTTTGGGTTTGAAGTGAATTCAAAGTGAATAGTGGCTTTGGCCGAATATTTTCTAATTCAATAGTTTCTCTAAGCTTTCCACTACTACACCATGCTTAAATGAAAACCCATCTGAACTCTCAAAAGTTGTTCCCAAGCTTTCACTTGTCCATTTCTAAGCTAAATTATTTTTGATCGAACTATTTTTCTTGACTGTGGCCTCAGAAAGTTCAATGCCTACAATAGGTTGGCAAGTAAACGACACATTTGACATATAATTAAGCCTATGGAGAGGCCCATATATACCTAATTGAGGAGATTTAGAAATATTCTTGCTATATACAAATACCTTTTCTTCAATTACGAATGATTAATGCAGGTTGTCAAGGCATCTCTGCCTAACATTTACTCAAGCATAATAGCCATTTTAATTTTGAAAATTTTACTAAAATGTATATATCAACATTCACAAATTGTTTGTTTCTTTTTAAATACACCAGAAGCGTGCATGCACCGTCCCGCTTTGAAGGTGTGCTTTCCTATTAAGCACGCCGCTGCAATATTTATACTTTTCAAATAGTTTATCGCTGTATTTTGGCCCCATTGAGTATGCTTTTTACCAAGCATTGGTGCACTGGGGACCGAAGCAACACCCGTTGAAGCGAGCTCCACAGGTGCTGCTTTTCCACAGTGCACCAGTGCTCGGTAAGAAGCGCACTCAACAAAGCTAACCTGCCGCAAAACTCACTTTAAAGGGATACTTCAACGAAATTTGAAATATTCCCGTCGTGTTAAAAAATAGGTTGAATATGATCCACAATATCCGTAAATGACAATCACACATTTGTATTTTGAGTCTGGTGGCTGTATTTTTCGTTATAAACGGCCCACTCTGGCATGCGCTCAGAGAAGGCCCAGCGAAGACCACGTGACATCCAACGCAATCGTGACGTAGGTCGTCTCAGGACGAGCAAAGCTACGGCGAGGCTGACGTCGAGACAATGGCCTAGTCGTTTCAGCCACCGAGGCGGCTGCTTTTGTACAAATTTTGAGTGACGGGTTAATCTTCTGTAATCTGTAGGGGGACAATAGCGGCTTCTGCGACACACAAAAGGCGTTCTCGGGAAGAGGGGAGTTCCTCCTGCCCCTCTTTTCTCGTCGTGGCCGGAGGTGAGACAACCTCCGTCACTAGCTGTCAAGGTTCCTAGACGGGCATTACAAGCGAGGCGTTAGCGACATCCACCAGGTGCTCTCTGCTAATCGTTTAATTTGTTTTAAAATTCCTTTTTGTGACTTTTTTTAACAAGATATTGGTATGTTCGATGTGATGCTGCTCCTTTGAACACATATAGACCAAAAAATGAGCGCCGAAATTTCGTTGTAGTATCCCTTTAAAACATGAATATGGCAGTTCACCTCGAAGCGAATAGCGTAATATTCGAAAATTCGAATATTTGCACAACACTACCTTGTTGTGAAGTAGTCCACAATTTCTTTGCCAGTGTGTTTTGACTTACCTGTGTTACTACTGTTTTTCAGACCAACATCACTCGCTGATGTCCATTGTGGACATCAAGTCATTCACCTACAAGAAGTTGGTTCTGGGCTATGGTTTGAACAAGGCCAGCACTGTGAGTCCCCCGGTTGTTTCTCGTGTTTCGTCTTTAAAGCGAGCATTTTCATTGCTGTTTCAAAGAAAAGGCAGTGACAACACTAATGCCAAACAAAATGTTTTTGCAGTCATTTTTTTTAAACATAATATATCATTTGGATTTGCCTTGCAATCCTCACGATAGAAGCTGTCTGCCCTAGTTGTAACACCAAGGCTGGCATCGAGGCATCTAGTAGAGGGCGTTTTTACATCTGGGTTTCGGGGGTGCCAGCCACTTTTGTGAATGTTTTGCTTTGTTGTGCACCGTTTTCTTTTTTTTTTTTTTTTTTTGCGGACTTTTTTTTAATCTCTTTTTTGGAACAGTGTCTATCCAGAAGGTTTTATGACACCAGTCCTTCTTCTGAAAGGGGGGGAGGGGCAGACAAACAAATAGAAAAGGTAAAAAACGCTTGTGAAACCACCCAGGTCACCATCTACTGGCGGCCGTCCGAGAAGCGCTTCCACCTGGCCTTTGGGGTGGTGGGCCACACGGCCTCTGCAAGCAACCCTCACACGGTGGTGGCACCCCAGCTACAGCACGAATTCAACCAACACCGCTCTGTTGCCACCCTCATCGAGGTGAGATCACCCCCTTTTCTACCCATCCCTCTCTCCCTCTTTCTTTTCCTTGTAGTCATCGCTTACCCTTCCTTTCCTGCGCTACATAGCTTTCGTCTACAAAGTAGTCAAGTTCTGCATATTTCTTGCAGTCTGGCTGGCTTCATCGGCTGAAAAGGCTTATTTTTATACTGGCTGACACAGATTGCTACATATGGTGAAAATGTAACTGGCAGTATCAGTGGGTTCAAGCAGATTCAACATTGCGATTTGGCAACAACACTGAGGGAGTTATACTATAGCTTTTTGTTGGCTACTGCATAATTTGAAACTTTGGTGCCCTGAAGTAATTGCTAACTTACTGCCGTGTTCAGAGCTCATTCGCTGTACCCTCCAAGCCTATCAAGAAAAAATAATAAGGCTTTAGACTAGAAAACTGTCTGTCTATATTCTGTTACGGCATTGAGTAGCAGTGCGTCCCCTTTTTTAGAGGGGCCGCTGACACAGCTGACGGCGGCGTACAGAAGCGGTCGCCGTGCTGACGACCCGCTGTGCTTGTTGTAGTGGTTACAGGTGTGTGTACGCGCGGCGCAGTGCGGTCGTTCCGGTCGCTCCGGTTGCAACGGACGCAGTCGTAGGTACGCGCTCGTTGCACATGTCTGAACCAGCCTTACCCCCGTTCTCCCGAGGCGAAAGTCAACGTGGCGACAGAGGTAACGCTGCGATGTCAAACGTTGGTTTGGTTACGACTTGCCCCAACCGCAAATCGAAGAACGCCCGAAAAGGTCTGCGTTTCGTCGTCCTCGGAACCCAAACATGACTCCGAAGCGCTGCTATCGTCCACATCGCACGTCGGAGTGGCGTCATAGGAAATCATCCCCAGGTCGGCTGTCCGCCGAAGAACTTCAACCTTTAACGGCGTCAGGTCCTCGAGCGTAGAGAACTCCGCCATGATCGAAGCTCGAATGACAAAGAGGTTCGGCCGATGCGGCTACCTCGGAATCACTGCGCGACGGAACGTCGTCCAACGCCATTGGCCCGAGATCCTTTTGATAAGCGTGCGACGACCAATGAGAGACGTTTCGTTTTCGGATGGATCCGAGGTTTGGCGGCCTTCAATTACATTTTTATTAAAGAAATAATCACCGTTTGACTATACTTTTTGGTTTTTAGGGATACCTAAGGCGTCTAAATTCAGCTGTCATTATCAAAACACGAACTCAAAAACCACTTGACTGCCCCTTTAAGTGCACTAAGTGTTACCAGACAAGATTTCGAGGGGGAATAGTGACATAACAGGCATCCTTCTTTGTTTGCCTTTTTTTTGTGTGCATTTGGTGGCTTACTTTTCCTGGATTTTCTCAAGCACGTGTAAACTGTTGGCATCAAATTAATTCGTTGCTATCAGTATTGATACAAGAAGGAATACTGCTAGAGATGTGTAAGTGGTTTGTTCTTCCTGTTGAAAGCACCAGTCATGCCATCTGCCCATGAGAGGCATCTCATTACAATTTATTCTGGGAGAAGTGTTTATTTCTGTTTGCTTTAGCCAAAAAATGGCCAAGAGAAGCCATGAGCTCTGCTCTCTCTCTCTATATATATATTTTTTCATTTGATTAAGTATAAAGCAACTCAGACTGAAGTATAAGGCACTGTAGCTACGTATGTCTACAAAGCACATTTTCTTTTTATCTGTTTCAGGTGCTCAGGGACACGTACGCCCCCCTGCTGTCACTCACTAAGCTGCCATCTGCTCCACAGCTGGGCATCATCAACAGCGTAAGTCTTTTTTCCCAAACTGTTCGTTGCTCATCAAGTTATCTTTTTAACTGAGGGGAGGTTGTACAATGGTCTATTGCAGAGCTGCCTCATTTAAACTTTGAGGTGGAAATGGAAGGGTTATCTTTTCATGGACTAACTACCTGTCCTCCTGTTTAAGAGAAAACCACCAGTATACTGCGGTGGAGCGGCAGAATGAATGGCCCATTAAAGAGACTTATGCCGTTGCTTAGTTGGTTTCTAAATGATAGAGTGCATAACACCTATGTCTCTGCATGAGGGAACATGGTCGGTTTTTTAAAAGCCTAGGCCGGGATCACTGCTCTCGTAGTAGTTGCTGCAGTCAAACTAGATTACAGAGGTTCAGATGAAAAAGACTGTAATTATTACTAGTTTTCTGTCTACCTGCAGTCTAGCTTCATAAAAATTGTAGCAAAATAAAATATTTTTAAGTATGCGTATGGCCAGCTAATTAGGTCATAAAGTGCAAGCAACACAGCTGCAACATTTTTGAACAAACATTTTTCACAATGTTTCTGTTTTTGCCAAGTCTCTCTTTTTCGTGCAGAGGCCTCAAGTGCCAGTGCAGACCTTTGTGATCATTCCCCAGTCTTCAACCCACCTCCGCTTGGCCTACAGAAACACGTATCCTTGGAATACGCGTCAACCAGATAATTTTTACCATTTTCCTCTCTGTATAAAAAAAAAGCAGGATTTTTTAAGATTACCGTATTTTCCGGACTATAGTCCGCACCCGGTGTATAGTCTGCAGGGGGAAATTTGGGGTCAAAAATAAAAGATTTTGCTTAGATGGCCCACACCCGGTGCATAGTCCGCAGCTGGTGCATGGTCCGCACCTGGTGCTTAGTCGACACGAAAATCTTCTCATAGACAGCACACGTTTACAAATGTCTGCTCTTTAGCTCACAATAAAGCCTATAATGTGCATAAATCATCATTAACATACACTTTCGCGAACAAAATTCGTCACGTCTCGTCATAATAAACGATCTTGAAAAACATAATTCCTGTGTAGTCCGCACACATAGTAGTCCGCACAGCCAGAAATTCCAACTTTTAAACATGTATAGTCCGCAGACTATAGCCCGGAAAATACGGTAAGTTGTTTTTCCTAATATAGTACCTACACTCATGAAATTTGAGTATGATTAATGCACTACCTAAAGACAGTAATCCCTCGTTATATCGAAGTCAACAGGACGGCAAAAAGGTTGGATATAAGTGGTAATTCGATAAAAGCAATAGAGCTAAAATAACAGTGCAGTAGCCTTAAGGCAGGGCACGGTTCATTACGCAGGGCAAAATTTTTGCATTTACACGCTTTGTGCATGTCATATTAGGTGCCAGTATGGCACGGCAAGGTACTGTGGCACGTCTCCATTGATGGAGGTGCACCCATGGCTGCTCGGGGGCGTGCTACAGTAACCATGCTTTTTTTAAATTGCGAATCTTTTTAGGGTGCTTTCAGCGTGCCTTTTGCTGAAGAAAAAGCGCCCTACGAAGCTCACTCAGCACGGAGAGAAACGCGACCGTTCTTAGGCCTAACCACTTTCACTTTCCGAAAGCAGACCTCAGACGACGGCGTGTTTGTTGACATCAATGCATCAGACGGGCAAAGCATGTCCGGGGCTGGGCAATTCTTCGTCAAGTGTGTGCACCGCTCGGTTTCACGGTTGATCACTGCCGCAACTACAGAATAGACCTATTGTTATATTACCCAAGCATCAAGGAGAATGCAGGGATTGGTGTTCCACGTGCCGCATGTGCTGGCCTCAGCAGTAACTTTTCTAAAGCAAATACCTAAAACAAATGGCATCTTGCACGCATATTCGTCAACGCTTTATTTTGGTTATTTATTTTGAATATTTTGTACGGGGAAGGCGTGCGCGTGTGGCACGTGGAACACCAATCGCTGCATTCTCCCTGATGCTTGGGTAATATAGCAAATGGTCTATTGCAAGCATTACGAGAGCGGCTTGGCTTGGCTTGGCTTGGCCTGACTGCTTGGCGGCAAAAGAAAATTGGCTTGGTGGCTAGCTAAATTGGACACAATTCGAGACTCACGGAGCCGAAAATTGGAGGTGCGTTCATTACGCAAGGGGGGGAAAAAAAGTCGAAATACTGGTACTCGTCATGGGAGTGCGTTCATTATGCGAGTAAATTCGGTAGTCTGCGCCAAGTACAGTCGGCAGAAACTCTGTTTCCACTTCGTGTCGGTAGGCTATATGCACGGCGCCATTGCAGCGGCGTTTTCCTTAGCACCTTGTGCAGCTACGTCTTGGATCTCCAGTGTCGCCCAGAGGGAATGGTGGCGGTCAGGGACGGCGCCTACAGCAAGTTTGACAAGACCAAGGCCGTTGAGGACTTCACACCCATTCAGGGCCTCAGAGTGGGTGTTTGTTTGTTTGACCCGTACCTGCGTTCTTACCGTGGATAACTACGGTACGGGTGTAGCTGGGGGTGAAGGGGCCGGGAGGTAAGGAGGCTTTATGGGGGGGCTTCAGCGCCCCCCTTTCCCCAAGATGAGATTGACAACCTGTATGTCCGCAGGGCTCTACTTATTTTACTGGGTGGTTTTCAATCACGTCAGACCTGGGTCGCACATTATATTTTTACCCACCCCAAGTGCAAGGATTTAAGATGTGATGGCAGGTCATGCGCTCATGCGATTTTCTTGTTGGGACAACGTGACTACTGTCTGCAACATTTTTTTTTAATCTTAAATTTGTTTTCTTGTTGTTGCTATTTTTTAAGTTTACTGCCTCGAGGATTGCTCGTTGCGAAAAGTCAGCTGGCGTAAACAAAGGGCGGTGCCTGCTTTATGTTTTACGAATGCGAATAGCAATTTTCGGAAGTTTGAAAACAAGATTGTTTTTGCGGTCCCTCTGATCCTCGAGGTTTTTTTCTCTTCTGCCCAGGCGTTTCTGAGCAAGTTTGTGGATGAGAGCGCGTGCCAGCTGCGTAGGCGCTCGCAGTCCGAGGACGACAACCCCCCGTCGCCCATCCCTACCCTGGAGGGCATGGACTCCTTCCTGGGTCCGGGCCTGAGGCCCCTGTCTCCCGCACAGAGGCCTCAAGACGCCAGCGCTGCTGCCGCCGCCGCAGTGGCAGCTGCCGCGGGAGGCTTGCGCTTCCACCACCCCATGACGCCACCGTCCAACCCACACACCCCGGCCTCCCCCCACCCGTCCGTGCTCTCTCAGGTAAGGCCCCTGCGCTTTTCATCAGGCTCGTGGGTACAACGCGTTGCTTGTACCAAGTTACTTTTAGCACGGAATGTGTTTTATGAGTCGTTTTCCATGAGAAAACTGTCACAAACAAGTGTCATGACGAGTGTCGTGAACGAGTGACACGCCAGGAGCGTTATAGACGTTAAGATGTATGAAGCTAAAGTTTGAGCCCCAACGGGGCTCAAATTTGGGTCAGCGCATTGGCAGTCGGATAGCCGCTGAGCTACTAGCACAGCTGGTCTGGTAGGGTAAATGGTTTTATCTGAATGCAAACATGCCAACGAAAGCGGCAGGTTTTGGGTGAAAATAATAAAATGAAAAAAATTAACAAAATGAATAAAAATAAATTAATAAAATAAATAGAAATATAACAATGAAGGAAATAAATAAATAAATGAAATGGGAAAAGTAAGAAATGGATAATAAAAGGAATGAAATATCTAGCACAAACCACACACAGAGTGGTGTTTGTGCAGGAAACATTCTGTGCTCCCTGGTCTTTGTCAGCATGGTCGAGCCTGTATCATTTTCGGTAACGAAGTAACAACCTATATTTTGTTTTGCATAGAAATTGTTTATTGTAATTCTTAATATTCTCTGAACATGTCGTAAATCTTTAATAAAATAAGTAGAAGAACATCTTACTATGTGCATGCTTCGGTGTGTAATTGTCGGCTGTGCAAAGTACCATAGCGAAACCTTGACATTCTTCATGCCTCGAGCTTTGAAATTTTATTTCTCCGGAAAAAATTTGTCTATGGCGTTTGCATATAGATGCTGAATGCTCCTCCCAAAAACATGGCTTTCACATGTTTTTACATAAATATAAATAAATATGACCCGGACCATTATTGTATGATCTGACGTGGAAACACCCTCTAGCACTGTTTAAATTTGCCCGTTTTTTTTTTTTTTTTTGAGGCGGGGGTCAGATGAAAGGGAGGAGAGAGGAGGGGGATAATGACGGCTGAAATTCACACCTGCATTCGAAATATGGCATATTTTATAGTTTCAAAGATAAGTTCCCCATAAAGCAGTACATAATAGGTTTGAATGATGTGGTTTACATTGGAGAATTCGATGGCAGCTTGATATAATTGCTAGGTTATGAACATTGCTGAATCTTTCTGTTTTAGCAGTAATCGGCGGGCACATCTTGGGAGCGATGTGTGGCCCAGTTTTAGCATACTACTGTTATCTGGTGGAACCCATCTCTAACGACATCAGTTTTTATAGGAAAGGTCTTCATTACATTCAGTACCTTTAATGCCTGTACCACAAGTTATGAGTTTACTTCAACTATACTTTATTGTACCCTGATCTTTAATATACGGTATCTGTCCTTGCTATAAATAGGTTCTACCTCGCACATTTTGAGGAAGCATACGAGGTTTAGCGAGACTCACTACACTTCAAAACTTTATTCCGCCGATAAGGGGCATGTTTGGCCGAAATACATACTAGTAGTGCGTTATGGGCGGGTTTTGTGAAGGAACTATCTGACAGTAGACACCTGTTTTTCAAAGTTTTGGTTTCGGTTTGGGATTTATGTTAAAAAGGAAACACGCAAATATATTTTACTTCCCACTCAGCAAACGACGGAGGGCCATTTATTAAGTAGTACAACCAAAGCCGGGATCCCGCAATTTTTTTAAATTGAGCGGGGTAGCCTTTTAAAGGGATACTACAGCGAAATTTCGACACCAATTTTGTGGTCTATACATGGGACTCTCTTTTTGTGTTCCAGACGTTGCTATTCTCCCTCTACAAGATTATAGAAGATTAACCTGTCACTCAAAATTGACACAAAAGCAGCTTTGTGGTTAGTTGGAATGGCCCGATCGCTAGCGTGCTTCGACCACCTCGGTGGTTGGAACGGCTAGGGCATCCTGACGACGTCAGCCTCGCCGGAGCTTTGCTCATCTCGAGACAAACTGCGTCACGATTGCGTCGGATGTGACGTGTTCTCCGCTGGCTGCTCTCCAAGCGCTTGCCAAAGTGGGCCGTTTATAACGATAAATGCAGCCATCAGGCTCAAAATACAAACGTGCGATTGTCATTTACGGATATTGTGGACCATATTCAACCTATTTTTGAGCACGACGGGTATACAGTGCAATCCACTTATAATGGTAACGAGAAAACCTGAAATTTCAATCGTTATAAACGATTATCGTTGTATCCGGACTAGAAACTGATCGTTTCTAGTCTAGAAACCCGAGAAACTGATCGTTATAAGCAGTACATCGTTATATGTGGTGTTGTTATAAGTGGATTGCACTGTATTTTCAATTTCGTTGAAGTATCGCTTTAAGAGGCCATTTGAAAGTTATTGTCGTTACGGCGGTCTGTTGCAAGCAAGGCTATTATACGTCCGAAGGCTGGTTCGCATGCTCACAACCGCTTACGACCGAGATTTAAAAAAAAAATTTTAAATGTTTTTTTATACAGTTGCTGAAACTGAACAAAACGTAAAGACCTCTGTTTCATAATTTATTTCTCAGTACTTGTACATGATTAAGAAACAAACTTTGCATAATGTGGAAGGCAATGAAAGGTTTTACACGTGGTATTATTTTAAAAGTAATACTAAACATAGTCGACTAAAAAAATATCTGCAGTTTAGGTCACAGTTGTTCGCGGAGGCATGTTTGGGGATTTTTACAAAAACTGGAGGTGACGAATAATAAATAGTAGTTATAATGTCGTTTTACCTACTTGTATATATATCACAATAAAAAAAAATAAAGATGCTTTCTTTTGAATACTTTGAGATTAAGAGTCATTCAAAAATGCCGCACACGACAATCGTCAAAACCTCGTCGTTCTTTCCCGTTTCCTTGAGAATTTTTTTTCTCAGAAACTAGACATGTCAGGACATCAAAATAAAAAGGATTGTTCTTCTTAGAACATGTGCCACAAAATATAAAATTTTGATGCAAAATAAAAAATATGTCTGCACCTCTTGCCTGAATCCAAGCCCATATATATATATATATATATATATATATATATATATATATATATATATCTTTTTTTTTTATACTATTGATTGTGCAAATACCGCAGAACCCTCGCTCTAGTGAAATGCAGTTCTGGGCCATCTTGGCCCCAGTGTGTCCTCTCGTTGTAAGAGATTGCAAAAACTCGGTCATAAGCGAACGGAGGCGTGCGAATCAGCTTTGAGACAATGTTTGAACCGGAAGACGTCGCGACAACGGCCGGCCGTGGATTGAGGCCTGGCATCGTTCCTTCTCCCCTCCCCTTGTCTGCTTGTGATGCGTGCGGAGAACAGGGCTACGTGGCGTCTCCGAACCCGTCGTTTGCGTCGCTGGCGAGCCCCCCCGTGCCGGGGCCTCCTCCGTCCTCCTCGGGGGTGGTGGGCGGGGCTGCCAACCCCCACGTGAGCCCCTCGCTGCTGCACATGCAGGCGCAGTCCCCGGGCAACCTGTTCGGGGCCAGCTCCCCCGTGAACCCCCTGCACGCCCCCTCGCCCTCCTTCCTGCCCTCGCCCTCGCCCTCCCAGGTGCCCCTGCCCAGCCCCGCCCAGCCGGGCTTCATGGCTTCCCAGGGTGAGTGGCGTCCACCCTCCCTTTTTCTGAGCCCTCCAACAACGCATACACCATACTTTCCGGATTGTAGTCTGCAAATTAGGCATGGTCGTCGTCGTCGTCATTTATTAAAGGGACCATGAAGCAATCTTGAAATCAAATTTTATCTACTGCACGTCGTAAAAGGTGTGAAGAGAAAACCAAAACACAAAAATAAAGAGCCAAAAAAAAAAAAAAACATTTTGCTATAGAATTTTTAAAAGGAAAGCAAACTCTTTCATACCTCCTTTCCTTTGAAAGCTCTCTGGCTTTTCACTGCGTCGCGGTGCCACGGCACGTCAGCCAAATCCACGTCGCCTATTGGATCAGAGCCTACCTCACCAGCACCGCGATCATAAACAATAAATTGCCGGTGAATGTTTCTTAAAAGTTTTGTTTAAGAATATTCTGATCCACATTTTGTTGAATAATTAGCAATGTAAACGAAGCAAGAGAAAAATCAGAGTGCGCCTGCGCATAGTCGCCTGTCTGCTGATAAACATGGCGTCGGTGGTGATGATCGACGTGGTCGGCGTGGTGGAAGCTCATTGTTCCGCGTAAAGCGCTATCCTTGACTGAATTCTCATTGCGTGTCGCGATGATAACCTAGCACGTCCTAGAAAGGAAGATCCATCTACTCATGCGGTGATGTTGTGGCAACATCCTAAAGACAGCAGAAACACTCGTGCCGTCCTCTTTGTTTACTTCAACCACAGTGGTGCTTTTTTAGCATTTTTGTCCTCGAACATTGCCCGGATTTCTTAGTTTGCACATTCCGTGCGTGTGCTCAAGTTCAAGATATTACCGGCGCGTATTGTATTTAAAGGTGTGTTTGAAGGATGCGGATTTTGACGTGTTTTCATCACCCGAGAAAAGTGAGTAGTGTTAGCATTCTTTGAACGAACGCAACGTCTATGTGATCATGAAATCGTATTTCTACGTTGCTATATCTCTGCCAAGATTACATTGTCTTTTGCAATCGTAGAAAAGGCGTGTGGCAAGATTTCTACCATCGGTAAAGTTGTGTTTTAAGTCTTGATCGTCCAAGACGGCGAACAACATCTTTCTCTTTTCTTTTTTCATCCACTCTGCCCTGCGAGCCTATCCTGACAAAATAGTTAATAAAGCTTTAGCCCATAAAAAACTGTGCATTCTCTGCTATGCCAGTGAGTGACAGTGCGTCCCCTTCTTTTTAGAGATACCGCGGGAATGGTTGACGGCGGCAGGGAAGCGGCTGTCTTGCTGACGACCTGCTGCACTTCATACTGGCGTATGGGACCTGTCCCATGCTGTCGCTGTAGTACAACATATCTAATTTAATTTTGTCCGTGGCTACGCGGTGTTGAGAGGCGCCGATTCAGAAAATCTGTCGGTGGTATCTGCGCCATCACCGCAGTAAAACCCTGTGGTAAAACCTACCGGCACACCGCCAACTCGCCGCTAACTTTCCCATTCTCCTACTGCCGAGAGAACTTCCAATTCCAGAGCATGTCATAAACGCAACATTAAAGGCCCGTTCACACTCTTGCGACCGAGTAAGATTGAGAGAGACGAGACCGGTTTTTAAGCCTCTTGCAATCTCTTAGGACCAGCTCCCTGCAGCACATCCGGTCCTAAGAAGTCGCAAAAGGCTTAAAAACCGGTCTGGTCTCTCTCGGCCGTACTCGGTCGCAATAGTGTGAACGGCGCTTAATGTGTAGCTAAAACCCTGTAATCTAATTTGAGGGGTAAGAGAGGTAGAGGGCAGTAGCTGTTGCAGATCGTTTAAAAGCCTAAATTTACATGGCGTAGTCTATCTACGGGTGTGAACAATAAAAGGATTTGCTTTTTTTTAAGGTCATTACAAGGCGACATGACAGATCTTGTAAATGACAGTATGTCAATGATGATTTCTACGTGTTAAGATTTTTTTTTTTTGCACTAAGAAGTAAAGCGGACGGTTTTCGAGGTGTGCAGCATAGGAAATTTTTTACTGCAGACTATGCACCAGGTGCGCACCATCTAAGGAAAACCTTCTTCTTTTGGGCAAAGTTCTTCCTTGCAGACTATACACAGGGTGTAGACTGTAGATCGGAAAGTATGGTATCTATGTGTGCTCATAGTGAGGTAGAGGTTGGAATAGGGCAGAAGCTCCGTTTCCAGCCCGAGCTCTCCGCTTCCTTTAACTCTTCAGGGTTTTGCGAGCACACCCGGCCAATGCTGGACGGAAGTCAATGAGTTTGTGCTGGAGGCAGAGCTTCTGGCACATTTTAACTTGTGCCCAACGATAGAATTTTACGGTGACATGTCCTGTAAGCAGCCAGCAGTCGAGAGAAAATTTCTGCAACCCATAGTCCAGTTTTAAAGCAGAATTTGCTTAGGGCTAGGGTTTCAATAGCAAGAGAAGCCGCTTTTACAAAGTGCTCTGCTCGCCATGATTGGTGGTTTCTTCCTTTCCAGAGTTTGCTTTGCTGAAGTAAAAAGAGGGGTGGGCTTTTTGGGTGTAGCTTGTCATGCTAATCCTTATTTTGTTTTGTTTCGAGTGTCCTTTTTTAAAATTTATTTTCAGTTGTTGGTTGTTTCTGTTGTTAGTAAAGACTGGGGCAATTATACTTGATTTTAATTTTGAGGCATATCAGTGACCATAAAAAAAAAAAAAAAAAGGCGGAGAGAACGCTGTCGAGTTTCCAACAAAGCCTCAAAAGTTGAGTCGCTTGCCTGCCGTGTTACTGTCCGCAGCCAGCCACCCGGAGGGGGGCTCCCCATTCCCGACGCCGGGGGGCTCCCAGGGCAGCATGTCCCTGTCTTCCCCCGCCCCCGGGACATGGCCGGGCAGCCCTTCGGTGCCCCGGCCCTCCCCCCGGCTGGCCCCGAGCCCGTCCCCGCACGGGGCTGCGGCCGCGGCCCTGCACAGCCCCCAGACGGGACCCCCCATGGACCACAAGCCGCAGATGCCCACAGGTGGGGTTGGTTCTCGTCGGGCCTTTATTAAGGCGGAAGCCTGATATGTCTCATCGTTCAGTCGACCTTCAAAGTCCTTGAGCGAAAACACGTCGACGACACGAAAACGACGAAAATACGCCAAAAGTGTGTTACAAGTGCGTCGTCACAGAGAGCACTGTCTTCGGAGGTTCGCTATCATGTTTATGTGTCCACTCAGGCAATTTAGAGGCAATGAAATTAAGAAGAATGACAAAGCGAATTAAGAGGAATCAAAGTGAATTAAGTAAGTCATGTCTGTCTTTAACCATTGGCGCTTGGGCTTTCGCCTTCAAGTCGTCTTAGGGACAATATAAGAGGCCCTGTGACTTTTCTTTATGATGGTTGTTTTGTAAGGGGTGGTTGGAAAGGCATCTTCTAGGAACATTTTGCCCTTGTGTCATTTTAGTCCTCTTGAATCTGCTTTGCAGTAGCATTTCTGCCAGATGGCTTTTAGTAGCTATTCTAATGCGGAATGTGTTTAGGGGGTGGAATCTTAGAGCGAAGTGTGACGGAATGCCACGAAAAATTGTGACGAAATGTGTGACGCAGAATTTGGGGAGAGATCTCTACAAAAGTATGCATAGTAATTGACAAGGAGGAGCAAAGTTCCAATTGCCCCCAACAAGAATACTAGGACCCAGGACCTTAAGATTCTGGGCCTGATGCTCTACCACTGTGCAAAAAGGAAAACGCGTGAAGCTATAGTACTTCTTTACTCTGCTGATGGTGGCAAACGTGTGGGTAACTGTGCGACCATATTGTGGCGATGTCACGTGACTCTATGTCACAGAACAGGTTCCTAAGAGCCACAGGAGGGTGGGGAAACGAGCGAAACCAGCACCTTCATCGTGTGCCGACTTTATTCGTAGGAACAAGGTTTGCCCTGGTCAAAGCGCCCATCGACGACTGTGCAAGATTTAGCCACCAATTTTGTCCTTGCGTTGGGAACATATGAAACCATGTTGCTGGCATTAGTATTATATCTTTTATATCTTATGTGGGATGGTTTGTAGGTTCTTTCCAGGAACATTATGCCGGCTTGTACAGGAATTTAGCCAGCAGCTTCTTTCAGTTTACCTTTCTGCTATTTTTCCATAAACGGCCTCTCGTGGCTACTTTAGAGGACATGTTTTTGCTGCATCCTCAGACGAGAACCGTCATATTTATCTGGTATGGTCGATGGTAATGCCGTAGCCAGAAATTCTTTTTCAGGAAGAGGGAACACCATATGACAGAGGGGTTGAGGTGGGGTTGGCTCTGGGGGTAGGTGTGAAGAGTAGGGGAGTGGGGGAGGGAGTTAAAACCTGAAACCTGCCTTTTACATTTGTAGCATTCTTCGTTTTCGGGTTTTATTTTTGTCAACATCTATATTGACGTTCGCCAAGTTTTATCTTGTTCCAATGGTTGTGGCCTCATTGTCCTCTGTGTGTCCTTAATTAGGGTTGCTCTGCTTCTTTTGTGCCCCTTAGTTTAGGAGTTCAAAGCTCCCAAAGTCTTCAATGGGTTTTGCCCATTTTCCTCTTGGGGCCATACGGTTTAACCTTGATTTTCTTTTCTGTGCATTTCCATTTAGGTTCATAGCAGGCACGTATCCAGGGGGGGGCATGGGGCTTGCCCCCCCCCCCCCCCCCCCCCAAAACCATTTTGCTGGGGCCTCCTCTTCCCCTTCCCCCTCATACAGCATTTTGTCAAGGGCGGCCCCCCTCGAATCAAAATACTGGCTATTTGCCTTGTTCGTAGTAAAAAAACAATTTGAAGAAAAATAAATATTTTTTTTTTCTAATAGAATGACGTCAAAATGAAAAGAAAAAAAAGAATTCACCTGTTTAGAAAATGGTGTTATGGACATGACAATAAAAATAAAACCCCAAAACGAAGAACCTTCTTTATATTAAGTACAAAACAAGCGTGTTGGTAACAGTGATTTCCCTGCACACCCCCTTGGGGGTTTACATCCCCTTGTTTTTCTGAAGGCACCCCCTTAATTCGCAATGATTCCTCTGTTCTTGGTTTCCCCCCTCCCCCCCTCTTTGGTTAAAATTTAGACACCCCCCTAATTGCACTTCCTGGGAAACCCCTGTCCATGACTTGGGGTGCGGAGAGGGGGATGGGGGGGGGGGGGGGTCAGTCAAAATGTATGTGTATATTATAGGCTCGGCTGGATTTCAGGGGGGAAGCTGAAGCACCCCCCCCCCCCGGCTGCGCCCTTGGTTGGTAACACTGGCCAATGGCGAAGTAGTGCTTGAAGCTTGCTGCACCTCTTTTGTGTGTTGACCTGTGTTAGCACTGCATCCGGGATCGGCCCGCTTTTTGTTTTGGTAGTGACTGTTTCGACGTCTACGTTTAAAATAATTTTAAGTATTATTTTGACATCCGTTGCGCCACTTTCTGAAGACGTGAAAATGCTTGCTAAATTATTCTAACGTTCCCGTCAAAATATTTTTTTAACTATTTTGTTGTTTGGAATTCAGAACTTTGGACAGCTTTGGAGCTTCACAGTCCAGACTAAAATCCAAAATAGTGGTAAAAAAAAATAAAAAAATATCTTGCTTGCGGGCGGCGCTGCAGTTCAACATGCATTTATTGGCAGTCAACTGCAGTTTTAGACCTTTTAAGTGATGGGGAATGCAAAAGAAATCTTCTCAATGTACATCAGCTATCAGGCTGCACATAACGTTGGCTTGGTTGAGCCAAACATGTTTTATAAATACAAGGGAGCTGAATCTCGTGACATAGAATTTGCAGTAGATTGGATGACATTTGCTGTCACAAAATTCATGTATCCTTTACAACCGCGGCGCAGACTGCAATGTGAGAAGTTTTGCTTGGTGCGTCAGAATCATTGTTGTTCATTCACACTGATCAAGAAACATTGAGGAGTCAGTGTTTGCGTTTACAGCATTTTATTTAACATCTTTATCGTTTTGTAGTTAACCCATTCATTATACACAAACAAAAAACTCACAACATCCGGTTAAACACAGGACGGAAACCCGAATCGAAAGCGAGACCGCAACCATATGAAGAAGCACTTGCATGGTACTGGAAGAGTGGAGGTACAAAAAGTGTGCCATACTCTCAATGTTACATAGTGTATGCACTTACATTGGTTATGTGCAGTAGAGGGATACATATCCAGCTCGTCTTTGTTATGGATTTAGTATTTTAAGTGAGATGTGTGCCGAAATGATGTGCTTGAGCTCAGAGCATTGCCGCCGTGCGTGTCACATCCGAAAGGATCAACTGTCGAGCCAGGAGCACACACCCGCCGAATAACATACTCTCCAAGGCCATGTGAGTGCCACGTGACCTTGGAGAGGGGGCACAGAAACGCGCGGAAAACATATCACGGTCTACGTCCACAGAACGAGATTGGCTAGGATAGCTCGTAGCTTCCGCTGCGTCCAGACGCAAGGCAAGGCGGAGTATACCTTTTATCTTTTTTGAGGAGTCATATGGCCTGGGAGGGTCAACTTTTGAACCCTTTGTTCAAATTTATTCATATTTTCAAGGTGAATTGAACCCTATTAGGAATGATGGTGTCCAAAGTTTCAGCCTTATAGACCAATTCAACAACATACTATGCTTATCACGCTCCAGAAAAAAAGTACTTTATTAGGAAATGTATTTAAATACAAAAATAATTGCCGTCCGCAAAATTTTTGTTTTAATTTAAAGTAGAATACCCATAGTGCAAGTTAAGGCAAAAAATTTATTGTAAAAAAATGTGATCCTAGAGAAAAGCAATAATGCCCAAAAGAACAAAAAATGTATGCACATTTTTCTGTTTTAAAATGTTCAGTTGTCATTATGAAGGAGTGACTCTTTTCAGGTTATGAGTACCTTATCCTCAGAAAATTTCACTCCAAGACCACACTAAATGAAGTCCTCACACTTTCAAAATGTCAAGTGATACATTTCCTCATACAACATTCTCTACCAAAAAGTGAAACTGAGAAAAGAGCATTTGAAGTTTCAACTTAAGATTTTTCTACTTTCCACGAGTCCCAGGCACTCAAAATTCACTTGGAGCATAGGTAGCATTTTCCTCTTTGAGTTTCGGTTCTTCCCCTGGCAAAAGCTACAACCTTGTGTTGTCGTATGCGAGCTGATTTTCGTGGCAGGCATTCCTCGACAGATAAATCGCCAAGAACTAAGAGGCAAAGGGAAGACACTGTCAGGAGAATGTCGCTGAAGATAACACAACATCACGTCATTGTGCAGGACCAATTTTGTAAGCCCTGTTTTGGGTCTCCACCAATAAGATTGCTCGTACCATATTTTCTACATTTCTTTTTTTTTGGATGTGTCGGGTGTTCCTGGCCATCGATACTTTTAAACTTGGGAAGCTACTACAGGCTTAATCTAGAGTAAATGGCGCTTCCAATGAGGGCGACATGTTCTTGCTATGTTAAGCGTGCACAAAACATCTGAATTAAAAATGTAAAAATTTGCTATCTACTGACTCGAGGGCTGCCGAAAATATCTTTTTGTGAGATAAATTCTCCATGTTTATGAACGAAAGTTTCTTAAACCATTGTTCAAAAGTTAATAAATAAAAATTTTTTAAAAATTCTGAAAAGTTTGAATTTTGAGTTTATATCCCCGCTTAACATCACCCTCCTTCCCTCCCGCCGTGTCGTCAGCATCCTCCTTGTGTCCTTGTTACTCATGGTGTGCAGGCCTGGGCGGGGGATCGACGCGGGTGCTGCCGCAGCGGTCGTGGGCGGCGGCCATGCCGACCCTGCTGTCGCACAAGGGCCTGGACCTGGCCTGCCAGAGCAGCATGGGCAGCGGCATGGGGGGACCCCCCCTGCCCCTCCAGCTGGCCCCACACTGCTCCCCGCTGGAGCGCTTCCTCGGCTGCGTCTTCATGCGCAAGAGCCTGCACCGCGTCGTGCAGGGCGAGGAGAACGTGAGTGCAGACGTGCCATTGCCTCGCGCCATCTTTGGCCGCCGTGTTTAGCGTCCTGCACCGCCCTGCATCAAAAGTGTTCCCGAAGCAGCCACGAATCGCGTCAAAGAGGCCGGCATGCCATCTGTCAGATGTCACGATGTCACAAATAGATAACCTTTTCCTCATTTTTTTTTTTCTTAATCGGCAGTGTTATGGAAAAGTGACAGTTAATAATATGTTCATTGCAGGCTTTCTTTTTTCTTTTCAAATCGTACGGCACATTCTGTCTCATGAAAGCATGTTCGTGCTTGTGAGTTGACGAGAGAAAAAGAGTGTTTGCGTCATACGCACACTTTTTTTTGCAAAACCCGGCGTATGTAAAAAGAGACGGATTACCGTTCCATGCTTGGTGTGCGCGTATTCCGAGCAGCAGTCAGCCGAGGGGATCGCTTCCTCCTCCGCAGCTGACGATGATCCAGACCCAGGAGCCTGGGGTGATCCAGTTCAGGGCAGAGACCCTCCAGTGCCGTGTGAGCCTGAACCCGGCGAGCATGCAGTCCCTTCACCTCAAACTCTCCCCGCCGGGTCCCCCAGAGCAGTGGAGTCCCGACGAGCTGCAGCTGCTCGAGCGGTACTTCGACACCAAGGTACGTTTAGAACAGAATGGCTTTATTTGTAGCATACAGCTTTTTGCATGATACAGTAACAATCCAGCTGAAACATCAGGGGCTTGTGTACCTGGTTCAGCAGGTGGCGAAACGAAACATAGTGCGAACGACATGCTTCTGTTGCGAGTGTTTACGTCCAGTATTACACAATCAGGGATAGATTAAATAACTTGCCTCTGCTATATGCTTCTCGGAAACTGACTCGCCCTCCAAGGGGTGTCTAGCAGTAGATCGTGTTAGCACACCGCAGCTTGGAGTACCTGGAGCAAAATATCTCTTTGCAGAATGGAGGGATCCTGGGCTCGATTCTTGTCCCTGCCCATTTCTATCTGAGAGTGTCGTATCGGGGTGCAGTTATGCCTCACCGCCGTGTGATCCCATAACGTCACATGACCATGTTGCATAACGTCGAATCACGTGACACTGTGGCACATGATGTGTGACATCACTTGACATTTTGATGTCACTCGATCAATCGAAGTGTGCCACTAAAGACGTAACAAAAACCCACAGTTTCTTTTACGTGGCAGTTGGCATATGACGGTTTGATCGATAGATTGAAATACAGCTTCCAATTTTTTGGTTTTCCATTTCAGGTGGTTAGTTTCCCGTACAAGCCCAATGCATTTATGTCCTTCACTAGGCTTCTTAATGCTCCTTTGAACATTCTCAAGGACTTTGTTCAACTCATGAGACTGGAACTGGTGAGCTTGTTATCTTTTTTGTGGAAGATCCTTTTGAAAGGGTGACAGATGCTTTTATTATCTGTAAGAGTTACAATTTTATGACTGTTCAGGACATTCTTGTCTTTTGACTTTGTCTTGTCTTAACCTGCAAGGCCTTTTTTCTTTTTTTTTTTAAAGGAGACTTTTTTTTGTGCAGTTTTGAAGGTTGTAAAACACCCACAATGAGGCCAAAGTCCGGTGAACTTTATTGTAAGCTATTTCTGGGGATGTACACAAATTTGACCAAACTTCTAGACTCAAACATATTTGGAATTGAGAGTATGCTGCCAAAGAAACGTCATATCCGGCAGTGAGGTTTGCCAGATCCACAAATATGCATGTTTGTCGTTCGTGTATGGACAGCCCTTTAGAAGATAGAATCACTATATTGAAAAAACAATCAATCTCCACTAAAAAAAAAGTTTATTTTGTGTTTTTTGTTACGATGTACTCATTTGTACGTCTGTGTGTGTAACTGTTAAGCTCCAAAGCTGTTTTTGAACCCACTGGAGGTTTACTTGCAGGACTGTCAAAGGCACACTTGACTGCATTATAGCTATTGACATTTTCACAATTGTACATAGATGCTTTCATCAAGCAATGTTTACGAGCGGCTGGGGTGCTTTCAGGTTCCTGACCGTAGCATGAAGTGGAGCATGCAACTGTGTCTGACAATTCCGCCTGCCGCGCCACCCATCGCACCTTCTGGCATGAGTTCCGTCCTCGTGATCAAGAACAAGATGCTGTTCTTCGTAAGTGGTTCACTCCAGTGGCTTTTTAGTATGCTGGAACTTCGGTAGAGCCTATGCATAGGTGCACTGTGCTGGCCAGTGTGTTTCTTTCTAAACTGCCACCGCATCCCTAAATAATAAAGCAATATGCAGTCCTCATACTCTCTCCTCAGCTGCTTGTTTTAAATTTAACAGAGGTAATTAACACAATGTTTATGCTTGAAAAACCTATAGAATTGGTGCTCGCTAGTGCCAGTGGTTAACGTTTTAGCACCGTCCTTTAGAATTGCTCATAAAAAAGGAAAGCAAGAGTCAAACACACTTGGAAGTGTTTATACTCGTACAGAACTAGCTGATGTAATGGAGAAACTTAGACATCTGCTGTTTCTAAACCAGCAGAAAAAACAATTGTGATCTTTTGAAGCACATCAAGTGTCCTGTAAGTGCCAACAAACATCATTTGCACATAACACAAGCTGAAACGATACCCAAGTGCTGCTCTCAGCAGACTCTAGGTAAAGCTGTAACAATTTGTCCCGGTGCAAAGAGACAATACTTTGAGTGCAACTATCTGCTGACTCTAGGTAGAGCCATAGGGATTTGTCCCAGTGCAAAGGGGCAGGTAATTCCGTAGGGATTTGTCCTAGCACAAAGGGGCAGACACTTTGATCGTAGCTCTTGACTGGCTGTAGGTAGAGTCGTGGAGATTTGTTCCAGCACAAAGGGGTGAATACTTAAATCGTAGCTCTTGGCCAATTCTGGGTTGAGTCGTGGGGCTTCATTTCAGCACAAAGGGGCAGCTACTTCAAGTGTAACTTTTGGCCGACTGTAGTCTGAGCCACGTGGATTTGCCCCAGAACAATGGGGCGGCTACTTCGAGCGTAGCTCTCGGCCGACTCTAGGCAGAGCCGTGTCCCAACGCAACAACCGACTAATCCTCGTCTGGTGTGCAGCTGCAGCTGACCCGGACGGTCCCCGGAGAGCCATCGCACATTGCCGTGCCCGTGGTGTACGACATGAGCACTAACGTGATGCAGGTGGCCGACAAGCGGCTGGACACTCCTGTCGTGCAGCCCAATGCCCCCATCGTCCTCATCAACGCCATGCTCCGTCGCTTCGCCGAGTTTGCACCCCCAAACGGTGGGTGCCCTTCTGACCGGAAACTGCCACCGATTGCTCGTCGTTGCTGCGTATTGCAATGTTGTTCAGTTGGTGCTGATGTGGTCACCGACACGACTTGAATGGCAGGAAGGTCTTTGAGTCGTCTTGCCTCCGGTGCGAGCTTCGTACCTTGGACAGCACTTGGACGTTTTGTGAGCTTCGAGCATGCACGTGCAGAAGTACAGCAGAAGGCAATGAGCGTGCACTGAATGGGCTTCTGAAAAAGATGCCCTGCACTTCTTGTCTTGTCAGTGACCATATCTGTTTGTACTGTTTCCTCTCCATAGGTATGGACACCAATCTAGTAATGCATTGAGTGCATACAGAGTGTGGCAGTATAGTATTGTTAACATAAACGAAAAAGGTCCTTTTTTTTATTGTTTTTTTTTTTTTTTTTTTTTACTGGCAGGAAGGTTGTGTTCATAACTATTAGCGTTATGGTAGGTGCTTTTGCGAGACACCAACCTAGTTAGTAAGCTTTGGAGTTTGACACTTACATATAATTGTGGTTGTAATATGCAAAAAAAAAGCACCAATACATATTAGGTTTTCACAAACTGCGTCATGTAGCATACAGAGGCTGCCGTCTTTCCTATCCTTTTCTTACAATTGTGAGGCCGTCACCAAAACTAGTTGCGCCATAGATTGCGTATGTTTTGGGCATCAACTTACCTAGGCAGTAATATTTATTGTTTATGAATACTTTGCCTGAGCAAAACATGAAAAAGTGCCGATGTTGTGTTTGTGCTAATTGCAACACGCTGTTTACATTGCGGTTGTGTTTAAGCATATGCAATATAAAAAGGCCCAAGTCAGGTGCTGTGCATTCTTGTGTCGTAGCACCACAAAAAAACAACTAGGAAACGAAATCTCCTTCCCCAAAGCCCGCCACTCTTTCCACATTAGCAGAGCAAATGGTTTAGACTTTAGAGGAGGAAGCCATTGATTGTGGCAAGCATAGAGTCTCGGGGGGGAGCATGTCCTGCGTTCCTTAACCTGCAACGGACTGTATTAAAGCCATTGAAATACGCAAAGGACTTGAGCTATAATGTGTTAGTCTTCTTTTCTTCATTTTGTTTTGTGCATCCATCGTTTTTAAATGCGACTTCCCGACTAGCCTACGCACCCATCCATCGTTGGGAGCTTGTCGTTGTCTTAACTGGATGTGGGTGTTGTCTTTCTTCTTTCCCAACCCGTAGAATGTTGCATCTATCCATCAATACGGGAAATCCTGACCAGCCTGGCCATTCCACCGCAGTGAAAAGAAGCCTCTGCCGGAGGACTCAGCCGCATGAAGACAGTCTGACACCTGTGTACCATAACCACCCTCGAGGAGTTGCATAATAAATCGTGTGTTTCAGTTATGCCCTGCTTCCGAGGTACCCGCTGGCACTCGGGGTTTCATTGTGAGCATGTCGGCATAGCAACTGGCTGACGGTTCACATTCTTTGCTAGATCCAATTTTCGTTCTGATGTCCCGCTTTTTGATGGTCCCGAGGGCCGCACCTGGCAATCTGTTAGTGTAAAGCCCGATATTTACACCCTGAACATGTTCTTGAAGACTGGGTTAAACCCAATCTTTTCCCCGTATTCATAAAGTGAATTTCACCATTTTCTTAATTACTCTGCTCCGAAAGTATTTTCTAGGATGCAAAGGGTTGGCAGGAACATATAAGCTAGCTCCACACCTCAAAAACGAACCATGTAGACTTTGTAGACTTCAGTGAAGTGCAGTGACATATTAAGATACCTTAAATGTTGCTTTAATGTCTATTGTGAAGTATCCTTTGCCCTTTTCTGTCTCAATCAGTGAAAACAAAAAAAAACATTGAGAAATTACTTTTAGAACTTTGTTCCGAAAGAAACTGCAGATGTTTTGTTCCTGTCCAACTGGAGTTATATTGTTGTGCACTGCAAAAGTATGCATAAGCTTCGATGTTAAACCCCTAAAAAAAAAAAAAAAAAAAAAAAAAAGTTTTTTTTTTTTTTTTTTTTAACAGTCTGGTTGGCACACGCGTGTAAAAAAGTGAATTTTACGCAAAAAAAAAAAAAACAAAAAAAAAAAAAACACAATTAGAGCAATAATGACTGCGCGAGGCGCGATTTCTTTAGTCGGTAGTCACCTCCTTTCCACTTGTTTTCTTCCTCGGTGTTTCTTTCGGTATAACATTGAAATCCTGAAACATCGCCCACCCCCCGATTGCCGCCTGGAATCGCATTAACCGTGCGATCTGCTGTACCGGTACTGCTTCTTGCACAGGAGTTGCAGTGACGTCAGGACGACGCCGAGCTCTTGGCTGACTGAAAAAAAAATAAGGGGTAGATCTCAATACTATTTGCTTTGAGATCCACTCACTATTGTTTAATGCGAAAGCATTAACTGTCTCATGGAGCGAGCTGACGTCATCAGTTGGAAGCGCGAAAACGGCAGATAGTTTCCGCGCGCCTTCGGTTCCATTGGCTGGCGCGCGTCGACGGGGCCGCTGCGCCATAACCTCCGAGATCCCGAAGCGCGCGCGCGCTTTGTGTGCGTAATATATATATATATATATATATATATATTTTTTTTTTTTTTGATGTGCAAGGATGTAGCAAATTCTCGCGTGCCAATTGTTTCTCCTTGAACTCATGGCCATGCGGCATTCGACGCACGGGTCTCGTGGTGACTCGCGTCCGAATCTCTATGCAGACTGTCTCCTGTACCCCAGCTTTAGTGTTTTATACGGTGAACCAAGTTCATATCGAATAGCCTTTATGTAAAGCAATGAATAGCCGCAAGTTAAAAAAAGAAAGAAAAAAAACATTTCTCACAAGTGCAGGGTGCCACAAAAAAGTTTTTTTTTTCTTCTTTTTTTACCTTAAAAATATATTAGGCATCGCCGAACGCTCATTCTCTGCCCAAAAGTAGTGCTAGTGGTCACAACCAGATGTCAAAGTTTCATCCCGATCCGATACCTTAATAAAAAGTTATGCGTGATTTTCTTAAAATTTCAATGGGAAAATGGCGGCCGACGGAGTCACCAGAAACCGAAAACGGGCAAAAAAGGGCTCCATTGAGATCAGTGGTCGACACATGCTGCGCCTCCTGAGGGCCTCTCGGTGCTCTTGAAGTAAGCACGAGTGACTGCAAGCCTGCCAAATATGTATACTTTTGCATGCATGGTGCACGTGTTTCAGGCTTGTCGGTGTCGGTTGTTTCTGTTTGTTGCACTAGTGAGACTGGCAAAAGGGAAGTGAACTTATGGAGCAATGTGGACGCATATTCCCTACATTTTGGTGAAATGTAGGGTGAAGCCGGGTGAGCATTTTAGCAGAGTTTGGCACATATGCCGCTGTAATCACACCACTGGTACCAAGGAGGTTACAAGTCAAGAAGGTAGGAGAAGCTCCTCCCACAAGTGTGATGCGCCCGTTTCAAATCTCTCCGCAGTCGAAAGAAGAGTTCACTGGAAACGCTCCTTGTTCCGCTTCAATGGATTCCCACTTGTCTCCGATCCCACTTTTTGAAAAAGCGACCTTTGTATTCATCGGAGAGGGAACCGAGCCCCTGAAAGCAGCCTTTGTATCCATCGGGGGGGGGGGGGGGGGGGGGGGGGGGGGGGGGGGAAGCTAACCCCCAAAGTCGTATTTGTTTCCGTCGGTGGGGGAGAACTCTAATCTCCCTCTCGTGGCTTCCACAATGCTAAGTCAAAGTCGAAAGATAAAGCAAATATCTATAGAAAGGCAAGACCCTCCTCGCGCGTTGTCCGCGACGTCACGGAAACGGTGGGACGCTATTGGATGCAAAGGTGGCAGAGGGATATCTGATTCCCTTTGAGGGGCATTTGCCGCTACCTTCTTAACCTGTAAGTGGTTGCAATATTGGTGAAGCCTAGTCATAAAAAGTTTAAACGATGTTGTGGCCAACGTGACCGTAGATCTCTCTGGCAGTTGGTGCGCGTGACATGTCACGTGTGAGATGGATGGACCAGGATGGTTGATTGTAGAAGGATTTCTTGCAGGCTTGCGCGCGCTCCGTCTGGTAGGTTTGATCAGATCGAAGGCTAAATACGGTCACGTGATGTGGTCACGTTGGCCTGATAAGTGAGGAGAGTAAAGGCGCGTTCACACTCTTGCAACCGAGTACGACCGAGAAAGACTTCTTGGGACCGGATGCACTGAGCGGAGCTGGTCCTAAGAGATCGCAAGAGGCTTAAAAACCGGTTTGGTCTCTCTCGGTCGCACTCGGTTGCAAGAGTGTGAACGGGCCTTAAGGAGGAAAATGAGAAAGACGCGAGGCGTCAAGGCAGCATGGCATGTGGACGCTATACGGCTGACGTCATGCCCTCTCCTACCCTTCTCAGGGTTGCCAGGTAGTTTCGAGCTGAAACCGCCAAAAGCCAAACGGTGTAGCCCAAAAGTAGCCAAATGTAAGAGATTTATGTAGCTCAAAGGTAGCCATATTCTGCTGAGCGCAAAAAAGTGTGCGCTTGAATGTGCGAGCTCAATTCGAAGCCACTGCGTCTGCATATCTAGGGTTTAAAAGCAGCTTGCAAGATCTACGACATCTTGAAATGTATTGAACGTTTTATTTCAAACACAAAAGTACAACAACTTTCCACACGCGTTTTTGCAGTCAAATAGTTATGAAGCACTCGATCGTGCCCGACCAAGCCCGGCTCACCCGCCTCATACATGATTTCCGTGTTAAAACGGGCAAAAATTTCTTCAGTAGGGCTGATGTCCTTACAAAAATCGTTCTTCCCAAGGAAAGCAAACTTTACATAGAGGACGTTTTGAAGAGTTGGAAAGGACATGTTCTACCTTAGGACTGACTTTGTGAGGGACACGTGACTCGGCGGCATTCGACATGGACAGTGTCGGCAGCGCGATGGCAAGCTCGGATAGCAAAGGAAACAGGGCTGCTCCTGCGCACATTGTGCTTTAAAAGAAACTTTCATGTTTCGCGGAAAAGGCTCCTTCGTTATATCCGGTACAGCACGCGTTATCGGGCGACATCAAATTCTGCAGGATGTCTTAAGTTGCCTTTAGTATCATTTTTCCTCGGATGATATGCTTCCTGTAGGAGGATGGTGGGAAACCCGAGGAAATAAGAGACGCCAGTAAGAAGCAGAAAGAACTTGGGAGCATAAAATAAGCCACCATTAGTCCATACTACAAAAGCGATGTCGTCGGAGCTGAATCTAGGTCACGGTAGCTCACTTGAGCTTTTCCAGCGGCAGTCTCGAACGAAACGATTTCCAGCGCGCATCCCTGGTTTTGAGAGTGTACGCAAGTGTTGCCCGACTGCGCTGAGCTGTGGATTTTCTCGTCAGTAGGCTGTGGCAGCCTGCTTAGGAGCAATTTCGAACGCTGGTAGCGGCAAAATCGCATAGCTTTATCTTTTCTTTTGTGTTCTATGGCGAAGAGAATTTCTCGAAATTATTAAGAAAGCGTTGAACTATTTTTGAGAATAAAAACAAACAAATGAAAGCTATTTTTGACGAGTCCGTGCGCGACAGAACAAATGCAACTGAGATGTTTGTTTCATTTTATGCTGATCTTTTTAACGGCACCATACACTCAGCCGCGTCAACCTACAAAGGTCTTAACTGCCTAACATATTTGACCACACCAGAGGATAGCCGAACTGCCATGGGTATTTTCCGCTCGATCACTATAGGAACCGTGCGCATCTAATTCAAGCCCCGACCAGGGCGCCCCTAGCGGCAAACGGGTCCATTGCATCGGGGAGCTTCTGCCAGTCGCTGCGTTGGCTGTGCGTTGAAGTGGGTTAGCGCTGTAATTTCTGAGATGGCTATTCCACACCAAGAAAGCCGCAACAATCGCTGCGTGGTAGGCTGCAACAGTACGTCGAAGATCGCGCACGGCACGTAGTACTACATCGTCCCTTCGAAGCCGTATGAGGCGGAGTACTGCGCGATCTGGGTGCGACTTGTGCGTTCATACAGGTTAGTGGTGTTTCTTACCTTCCAGTTCGCGCTTTGTTTAAGCTGCTGACGAATAATATAATTAATTCTTTTTTCTATTCTAGCTACGATGGAACAGCATCGACACCGACGGCAAACTCTAAAATATGCAGCAACTACTTCACCGGAATCGAGAAGCGGAATGCGGTCGCCCACCTAAGCCTACCCTTGGATGTTTCCATCAACCTACAGTGGGAATCGCGGAACGGCGCGAAAAAAATCACCCAGTTATTGTCAAGCTAATTCAGAAATAAACGTACTACATAATTAACACAGTCCACTCAACGCCCACTACATTTTTTTGCGGGCGCGCTTAATTTTGTTAGCGGTGTACGGCGCTCCGTGACATCCACTTGTCCGTCGAAACGGACCTCCTTCACGTCGTACACGCGGCCAGATTCACGGAGTTTTCCCTTCGTCATATTGGTACCACGGAAGAAGCTTTCTGGATTCGTAACCGCCTTAAACCCCGTCGTAATCACACCGGGAACACTGTCCGCTGTGCTGCTCATCGCCATTGCTTCCCCCCGATGATTCTGCACTGGCTACCGAAGAAGCTTTCCGGATTCGTAATCGCCCACTCTCCTCTGTGGTGATCGTTGTTATTACTTCCCAATGATTCTGCGCCGACGGCACTCGCTACCGAAGAAACTTTCCGAGTTCGTAACTGCCTTAAATGCCTTTGTAATCACGACGGGGACACTGGCCGCCGTGCTGTTCGTCGCCATTGCTCCCCGATTCTCCTGCGGCGGCTACCGCTAGGTCGCGGCAAACAATAGGCGACCGCCGCGACACGGCCGGCTTGCTCGCTTCCTATATGAAATTCAACGAGTCTCATCAATCGAACAACATATATTGTACGTACCCCACTGTGTTTCGTTATCCAAACAGGATTTGAGAAAGGTCTCAAATAACACAGCATATCCAAAATACAGTGTCGACGATAGTCACTTCACGACGATCGGACGGAATCCGGCTTGCCTTGGGGTACGTTTCGAAGACTGATGCTTTTTTACACAGCACTAAAGCAAATGAACGAACGTGTCTATTCAGTTCCCATACACCGGACCGGGAGGCACTCACTTGATCGAATGACGTTTTAGCGAACGCCCACGTTTCATCGAACGACACTTTAGCGAATAGTCGGACGCCGCGAAGCGGCGTTTTCGGGTGGGCCAAATGGGTTCACATTTTTGTAATGAGTTGCCGAAGACTGTCGCCGCGAAGCGGCGTAAAGCGCAGCGCGACGGATGGGTTAACGCGCGCCCCCGTTATTCGCTAAAACGACCATTCGCTCAAATGTCGCCGTTCGCTAAAATGTCATTCGCTCTTGTGATATGGACCCCACCGGACCCTATCAGCTACTTCTCGCCAAGACCGGGAACATAGCCGGGAAGGCTTTTCGGAGATTTTCTCAACGGAAATAATCCTCGAAAAACGTCGAACGTCCCGCGTCGCGGGCTGCTCGACGTTCGCTCTCTTCGCTCGCTCTCTTCGTTCGTTTCCAGCGAAGGTCCAGCAGGCTACGAGCCTTGGTATTCCCTGGTACTCCACAGTGGAAGATTACAAAAGCACGCAAGCATCCTGAACAGGCAAATAGAGTAAACACTTTCAAGGAAAGCCGGCGAACTCCGAACACACAATGCAGGTGGGGAGTTGACCGGGTTTCCACAGCTCAGGCGGGTGGCAGAAATTTTTGGCTGATAGGGGTCGCTCGAGTCGCAAAATGGCGGCGGCCAGTGAGCTGTTTCTGCTGGCATCACGCCCACGAATCTTCACGCAGAAAATCCTTGAAAGCAAGAATCCAGAAAGGGTGGACTGTCTCTTTGTGTCCATGCTGAAGTGTCTTTTGTACAACTACTCTAAACCAAGCAAAAAAAAAAGAAAAAAAAAAGTGCCGCGTTAGGATTTAAAATAGCCCAAAAATAGCCGCATAGTCAACCGCCAAATTCTGACGCCAAATGCATGACAAAGTAGCCCAACTTGGCTATCAATAGCCCAACCTGGCAACCCCTTCTATCCTCCTTGACTGGTACCCTCGTCACCATTGAGATCAGTGCTCGTCACCATAACTTCACCCATTTCACTTTGTTCTTGTTTTCCGTAGTAGTGACCTGCCACGTCGCAGGGAAGCACGCTGCAACTTTCTCGTACAAACCAACTAAAATAATCCCAACTTTTTTTTTTTCTACAAAAAGTTGAGGACAAATGAACCTTTGCATTTGGAAACATGACCTCTCGTTGTTTTCCCATACATTGCTCCAAGTGTCTTTCAGTTTGATTCGACCGCCGAAACAGTGTCGCGAGCTCGCTGATTCATTCCTGGTGCTGCACTGTTTTCATACGCGCCACGTGCTCGCCGGAGACGCGCTTTCGGCACATCCCTTTCTGTTTATCTAAAGTCACTGGATCCTGGGAAAGTAACGCCAAGCTCCGCGTGTGGTCGCCATCTTGGTCCATGAAATGAGCAATTTCTCCTTGACCCCTCCGTTCTTGGTGAGCCGATCTAGATTCGCTGGTGACGGGTAGCTTTATTGAGTCGTTTTTTGTATACCGAGATTTTGCTAACCACACACCGGCGAAACAGGCGTACACGTTCGTACCACCACCAGATGCTGTGTCGGTGCTTGGAGGCACTGAAAAATAAGTTTAGTGTCTTGAAATGCGCAAGAACAATATAATTGTAAGAGATCCATGGAGATGGGCCTGATTAATAAGTTGATTGCATACGAAGTGCCAAAGACTCTTATATTGAAGAGGAACACTTCCAGTACGATGATGCTCCATGGTGATCTTGGCGCGACTGGTCATAGCCTCCTTTATACGGAGAAAGCCTGGCACATCGACGAGGGCGCGCGGCCGCAGGAAAAAGGAGAGGAGGAACGCGCCGAACGGTGACCAATATGGTAGCGCAGAGCAGAAAGGGCAGACCTAGACAGCAAGCGCTTGGGTCATGAGCGGCCGCTCCCCGAACCACGCTTGTTTTTGTGTTTTCGTCACCGTCGTTTTCGTACTCCGGGTGAAACGGGCGCGGCGATTCGAAAGGGCGCAGGGAGAAAAGGGGAAAGGGTGGACGTTGAGTTTCTCCTCTCCACGGTAGCGACAAGAAAAGAGAGAAAAAAAAAAAAAAGATTGTTTCTGCGTTTGGCCGTTCGCTCTTTTGTGGTGCTAGCGGGCAAGGTTCTCTCCGCTCCCGTTTCTCCGCCCCTCCTTTCCCATTTACGGCGGCCGCCTTTTCTCGCGACGCGCCAGGCTTTCTCCGACCCCCTGGAAGCTTTAAAGATTTAAAAAAAAATTGGGTTGTGTGTGTGTTTATACAGCCTAGAACTTGGTCTGCCTCACAGGGGCGACGAGTCTCCCAGCTGTAGATGAGAAATTTAGCCAGTGCGGTACAGCCGCTAGCCTGGGGTCTTTAACGTGCATCACGCAGTAGTGATACACGATCGCACGCCGGTACGATGCTCATCCAGATCGAAACGGGCAGGGGTGGGGCTCGAACCCAGGATCCCTGGGTTCTGCAGCGCGAGCTTTCGCTCCACGCGCTCCGAGCTGGTTTAAAGATTTAAATGGACCAAGATGGCGATTTCTATGGCAACGTAGGCCGATTAGCCAATCGCCTTGCGAGGTTTGGGTCGTCTGTATATTAGTATCCGTTTGTGTCCGGCTAGCAGGTAGGGAAGGCAATGGCGCTACTTTCCCAGGATCCAGTGGCTTTAAGGGCTGCTACAGAGATCGCCACACCCCTGCAGGTCGGCACAGATAAAGCGACGAGGGGTACGTAGCAAGTGAAGAAGTGAAGGAAGATAAAGCACTCTTGATAAACTTAAAGCCACTGGATCCTGGGCCATGATGCAAAACCAACTAGCCCAACTAGCCATCAATAAATAGGCGTAGCTAATTAGTTCCCGCCCCCCCTTCCCCCAGTTTTAAAAAGTAAATCGTTCCCATACCTCCGATAACTAAACCCGGCACGTTACGATACACGTGCAAAGGCGCCGGCGGAGTCTGTCGGACTCGTAGATCGTTTTCGCCGTCTCTCAACGTTCTCCGCAACCCGCTACGATACGCTACCCGCAGCTCTACAGTCAAGGCCATCGGCGCGCAAGCGCAGTAGCGGCTTCTTCGTTGCGGAGGGCTTAGCGGAGGGGGAAACGCGGTCTACGAAAAACTCCCTACTACCTCCCCATTCTTTCTTTCGTTTGTTTCATAGTTTATAAAAGAAACGTTTAAAATGTGAGCATTCTCTTACGTTACGTATAAGTCACCGAAACATTTCTGTCTCGAATGTCGTGTGCCAGCTGCTATCTACTTGAACTGGTGGCAGCACAGATGTCTTGGTGGCGTGTGCGTAAGCAGACGAGCTTCCGTAACACTGAGCTTAGTGAATTCAAGTCAGACTCAACTGTCAAGATGATAAAGTACGGCACAGAACAAACACACATTTTTGTTTATCTACAGTTTACAATGGTATGAAGCACTGGAGCATTCATCGTTGCTGGTGCCTGCTTGAGATTCAAGCCGTGTGCCAGCTCATGCGCTCGTATACGCTGTGGTGGACTTCGGGATTGTGGAATAGTCCGTTATGATGATTTGGGGAACACGGGTCGCCTCGAGGTAGCTCGGAGGTTGCTTCACCTAAGAAAACGAAAAGAAGAAATTAAGAGCATAAAAAAGAAAAACACTTCGCGAAGATGACGTGAAGCTTAGGACTAAAAAAGACCCATTCAAACGGGCGCTTGTTTGCGTTTTCTTACATTACGATATAAGTCACCGGAACATTCGTGGCTCGAATGTCGCGTGCAAGGCTATCCTTCAACATTTGCCACGCTTCCCACGAAACACTGATCTTCCGGTGGCTCTCGACATTAGCAGACGTAAGCTCTGGTAACATAACGTAACGTAAGAAAACGGTGGTGCGTGTGAACAAGGCTGAAGGGCGGGGTACGCGACAGGTTAGGTACGTTCATGCTAAATGGTAACATGAAAAGCTCGTTATGTCGAATGATTTCGAATAAAATTGAAAAATACGAAATATTGAATTAAAAATGAAAGGGCAAAATGGTGAAAGCTGGATTAAAATATTCATTAATATACATAAACATTTTGTTTTTAGTTATTTACGAAAACAAATGCGTTCGTAATATTTTGTTTCTAGTATAGCACGATCCGCTAGAGGAAGTATTCACTGGCGGCCGTAGCTGTGTGCGCGACAGCTGAGCGCGTGCTGATGGCGATAGCTTCCACAGTTCTTTTGTAACGTACATTCCGCACCCTCAAGATTGACGGTCTTAGCAGCCTATTGATGTGAGCTCGTTCTGAGCATGCGCTCTAAACAGCACCCACAAATATGGCGCCCAGTGAATACTCCTTATATGTTCTAACGGCCTTTGTGAATATGTTATCGTCGGTCGCATCGACGCCAGCAAAACCTCCGAATGTATCACCATAAACCGCGGACGTACGGTGTTGAAACATCGTGCAAAAGACAGTTTTCGAACACTTTGTGGCATATTTCTTCCTTGTACGACGGTCCTGCCCCATCAGTCGTACAAAAACCGCCTGCAGACGTGTTCAAAACATACACATTTTGTGTTAAACCAACGCGCTTCGAGCATATCTTGTGATGTGTCCACAGATGATCCTGTTATCGTGTCTACAGCGAACATCTTTTGAATGATATACGAGCAAGGCCACTGCGTCCTTAGGGATTGAGGCAAATATTTATTAATTCATATTACCTCTTTACGAGCACTAAAATAAAAACATCACAGTTGGGATGACACAAGACAACACATAGAGCTAGTCCTTATATTAATGTCTAATTCGAGAAATAGAGACATTGAAATACAAAAACACCAAAATCCGATTACATGTTAGAGTTGGTATCAAATAAATTTATTGCATCTGAAAATACGGATGCCGGAGGCCACGGAGAGAAAGCCAATCATTGTTAGATTGACGGGGTCCGGGCCTCGTGTGCTTGGCAGAGGGCGATGACGATCCAGAATATGCTGAAAAACAATCAATCGCTAAACGGTTTACGTAAAAAATACATGTACAAAAAGTAGGTGGAGTGACCGCCCCGGGTGCAGCGTTCCGAGGGGTTCCGAGGCCACGAGCGAGGGGGGAGGGGGGGGGGGGGGGGGGGGGGAGGTTTCGCCGCGGACCACCGCCCCGGGTGCCGCTGACCCTAGTGACGCCACTGTTCTCGCTTTGCCTTCTTTGGATCCGATGGCAGAGGACCGGACATGGAACTAGTCATCATAGTGATGTCTAACTCGAGAAATCGGTAAGTGGCAGCTATTCCATAGTACGCGCATATCCGATGAAGGATTTGTCGGTCACTCTTTCTGGAAGGCTCACTCACCTCGTGAAGTAGTGCTTTCTTTTCACCCTGTGTGGCTGGGATAGCTGAAAAACAAATAAAGAAAAAAAAAAAAGTCGTTTAGAGGACAACTCTATTCGTTGATTTTATAATCAAAGACGATTAATTCCTCCGTATACCTTTGAAGTAGCTCATTTTGAGGTGGGTGTGTTTTCTTGAAGACTTTCTACGGGGCCGTGACTGCGGCTGTGGCTGTGGCCTAAGAACCAATTTTGTGCGCATTAGTTGGCATTCTTGAGCAGAACCTTTCATACTGACATCCATCCGTGTCTTTTCGGGAAGCATGGAGAACTCTAATAACATTCTGTGTTTTAAGTGTTTTAAGACAGTACACCCTGAGATCTCCCTGTACTTCTGCAAGTACTACGGAATTTTTCAGACTAGAATCTATATATTATTCTAGTTTTCAGCGAGGAAGACGATCTTTTATTGTCAGCGTCCTCTTCTCTCAAAAGGTATGAAGGCAGCGAAATACTAATTGCGACTGCTTACGCGAGTCTATTGAAACTTGGGATATTTTACGACGAGAGGACACACTGTTGCCATCTATCGGACAGCTGTGGAACACTTGGAATTTTCGTATAGTTCCTCTTTTTTTTACGTATTATTTTTACAATTTTTTAACTTTTGACGACGACCATTTTTCATAGCATCTCCAACTTTCTTGGACATAAACGCCTCGACGCATGCAGTTAAATGAGGATTTCAACGGAACAACAACAAACATCACAATGTTCCTGGAAATATTTTGGATGGCAGTCATAAAATATCAATAAGCAGTAGATTATTATTATTTTTTTTTTTTTTTAGTCATGGATTACGTTTACAAAATTACTAATTTCTGCTTTTCCTGCCAAAATATTCTAATGCTCCCAAGGACTCTAAGTGCCCGGGTATCAACAAACGCAAATCAAACAGATTTTTGATATTTCCTCGAAACCTTTTCATTCCACGAATGTCCCAGT
>NW_024609880.1:87961523-88179562 GCF_016920785.2 Ixodes scapularis
AGGTGGAATGTTTATCTCAATACAGACGCGGGTTATAGCGCCAGTCTTTACATCTCTTTTCGTCCTTGTTTTCTCGGCGCCAACGATCTTTAGCTTTTATTTTTTTTACAAATCAGCTAATATTCGCGAACTTGACGTAAAGAGTGCAGGACTTTTGTATAGTTATATCGCCGAATATAGTCAAACGTTGCAGTGTACACAGTCGGTCTATCTTTTATTTAATCAGTGCTGAAGAGGCGGCGCGCGCGCTCTTGCACGCCGCAGCGTAAATGTGCGTTCTCGACTACAAAGTTTTTTTTTTTTTTTTTTATCGGCGTTTTTGTGTTTCAGTTGTGTGAGCTAAAAGCAGAAGCGACCTTATCTGTGTGGACAAAGCACCCCTTTCCTTGTGGACGGCGCGGCAGAAAGGTTTCTGTCAAGTACTGCTTGCGCGCGAAACACACACACACACACACACACACACACACACACACACACACACACACACACACACACACACACACACACACACACACACACACACACACACACACACACACACACACACACACACACACACACACACACACACACACACACACACACACACACACACACACACACACACACACACACACACACACACACACACACACACACACACACACACACACACACACACACACACACACACACACACACACACACACACACACACACACACACACACACACACACACACACACACACACACACACACACACACACACACACACACACACACACACACACACACACACACACACACACACACACACACACACACACACACACACACACACACACACACACACACACACACACACACACACACACACACACACACACACACACACACACACACACACACACACACACACACACACACACACACACACACACACACACACACACACACACACACACACACACACACACACACACACACACACACACACACACACACACACACACACACACACACACACACACACACACACACACACACACACACACACACACACACACACACACACACACACACACACACACACACACACACACACACACACACACACACACACACACACACACACACACACACACACACACACACACACACACACACACACACACACACACACACACACACACACACACACACACACACACACACACACACACACACACACACACACACACACACACACACACACACACACACACACACACACACACACACACACACACACACACACACACACACACACACACACACACACACACACACACACACACACACACACACACACACACACACACACACACACACACACACACACACACACACACACACACACACACACACATATATATATATATATATATATATATATATATATATATATTTAGAGGGTTGTAATGGACAGGATGCATTGGGGAGTTTTCGTAGCTCGTTTTCGCTTTCCCGCAACGCACTCCGCAAACCGCTGGGAAACGCGGTCCACGAAAACTCCCTAATGAGAACAGCATGTCTTACGAACGCCCCGGTCTCGCCTACACTCTAAAAAAGGTCTGTGCGTCTACTTTCACGCACAACACTCGGAGAGCCAATCACCGCAACCTACGGAGGCAGCTCAGCGAATGACGACGCCGAAACATATGTTTAGACCAAAAAACGCAGACTGAGTTGCGACATTAAAGGGGAACTCCGCCGACAATTTGAGCTACCTAATCCAAAGGCATAATCTGAATGCGAATGGCTTCCTGATTTCGAAATGTTATGTCGTTCTCCCAGATTCACTCTAGTCAATTAAAAAAGTGATATTTTGTTTGCTGCCGAAACCGAAACATCGTTCTCCCTAGTTTTTCCCCAGTTTTCCCCGCCGCCCAAGCGTGACGTCACTTGTGTGCAGCGAGGCACGCGGCCGGCAATCGGGTACGCTCGCGCCCGCCTTTCTCGCGTCTAACAGCAAAAGAACCGGACCGTTCGTGTTGTTCGAAGCTGACAATTATCTATAATTGCACAAAGTACGGCCTTGGCCTACGTGCCTAACTATAAGAAAGTAAAAGAAAAAAAGAAAGCAATTGGAATTTTCATAAAACCGTTTTTGCAACTCGCTACGCTCAAGCCGCGGCTCGCTAGTTTCGTAATATCGCCAGTAAACCCGTTCTCCTTTTACTCGAAAATGGCTGGCGAAAAAAGGTCGAAAATCACGCAATACATTTTTTGACGAATTGCCAAAGCACCGCGGAAAATGCTCGGAATGTGGGTACAGATGCCCAACACGCTCGTATGACCTGAAGGAACCTGCCATTTGTTTTAGATCTCCTTTTGAAAAGTTGCTGTTGCAGGCGTCAGCACGTGTAACTACTCATGTGGCATGAATATGCTCCTTGGTGCTTAAGTAATTTAGCAAAAGATCTAGACCATTTCTGAAAAGCGCTTCTGGCCGATGCCATTTTCAGCGTTCGTGCGTGTGGCGCGTACATTGCTCGCCTTCCAAAGCGACGAACATGTTCGTGCTGGGCTGGGACCTAAGATATGTAGACTGTGATTCTCGTAAACAATGATATGTATAGAATAGAATGATCTGCATTCGTGTAGATTAGATGGCAGGTTACTGGTCATGAAGATCGTGTTAAAATGACAATTAAAATAACTTCGCAACCACCAAGCAAAACAACAAGGTGCAACGGAATTCATTCATTCATTTATTTGTTTATTTTTTGTGCTCATGAACAGCTTGACGCCTTGGTAATGATGCACAACAAAATGTTCACAGGTTAGTTACAAAAGTATTGAAAGCTACGAAATTTGGGTTAAAAACATCAATATCTGCTCCCCTGAGGGTATTGTAGAAGTGTTGAATACGGGTCATGGGACTGGTTTGGAATGCGTATAAAAAACACAAATAAACTGTTCATCTCAAAATAAAGAATATTTTCTTGAAGATAAAATATTGCGTGAGGTACAGAAAGGCATCATAAATCTTTCAATTAAAAATAAGTTAACCAAAGTTGCTAAAAAATATGTACCCGTATTTTTTCTCTTTACTTTTTGAGTAGAATGCAACGCGTTCAAGCACCCATCCACGAGAGCACTTAGGAAAAGGGTAATTCTATATAAGATTTTTTTTTTAATTAAGTTGGTTTAGCTTAGTTCTCATCAGCTGTAAATCTGAATGCCTCCCTCAACAACATTAATATTTTCATGGTTAAAAAAAAAAACTTTTCAGCCCTATATAAAATTTCTCCGCAATAGAATAAATTAAAGACGTTTTCACCACTTTTTCTGCAAAGAATATTGCACGCCAACCATTTAACAAACCAGGCGAGGCTCTATCGTATTTTAATGGAGCTCAACACCTGCTCCATAAACCTCTGTAATAGCAGACAGGAATAGCAATATGTCGAAAGTCATGTCTAAATTCAGACTTGAACTATGTTTAGACGTTTCACTTCTCGTCTTCAACATATCGGCCGCGTGAGTGGAACTCCGAGAGTAGCCCGAGCTAGATTCGACGTCCGAAACAAATAGGGTTTATAAAAAAACAAATAAAAAAAGAAATCATTGAACCAATTGTGAATAACAAATGTGACTGTGCAAAATGTCGACTATATATGTGCTAGATCGTGTACTATATTTCTCGATATTATTAGCGCCCTTCTTTAGACGGGTGTCGTAATGGTGGTAGCCGGCTTGAGTTTGCGCTTGCCACTCTTGAAGCTGTTCCAGCTGCTGAAGGAAACAACTCGCAGCACGCGGCTATAAAGTATTCTGAGCAAAAGTGAAAATGTTTCACGTGACACTAGTCTTCTCGGCACACAGCTCGCGCAAAAGCACCTTGACGTGGCTGGCCTCCATTGCTGCCGGGGAACGCTTTTTTTTTTCTCCCACGAAAACGAGGGTAAAAAAAGAAGCTTTTTCCCGGCACTGTTTCTACAATCTATCGCGGAGCACATATTGCTACCCAATGCAAAGGAACTTTCAACCTTGAAGCTGCGAAAAAATTATCTCGATCGCTGGCGTCCGGAAAGCCACTTCGCGGGCCGCGGCTGCCCGAGTCGCTCGTCTGCCTGCACATTCGTGACGTACGCGGGTAGGGAAAAGTAGGGATTTTTCATTGTTGCCAGCAGAGAGTCGCCTCCTGGAACCCTCGCGGCCGGCGTAACTTGGAAATTCAATAACTTCACGGAAAATTTTTCTTTTCTTAGAATATTTTGGTTATCATTTGAGAAAGGGTTATTGACGCGGTCTGCAAATTTCCAGCCAAATCGAAGTCTACCAAAAAATCGGCGGAGTTCCCCTTTAAAGGGCAACTCCGGTCCATACTTTCGATTTTGGGATTATGGCTGTTTTTAGTGCAGTCAGCGCCCCTGAGTTGCAAGGTGTAATTTTTTTCTCGTTATTGTGCGTAGTTTTAAAGATATCGACGTCTCAAAGTTTTGTTTGGGTTGCGGCCGACAAAACCGAAACTAGCCGCTCGAGGTTCCGGCAACACTGGAAATCAGCCGCTATGTGGACGTGACGCCAAGATCGTTCTCGTTCAGCGAGTACGCAGTCCAAGCGGCACCTACCTCTGTTGCGCTAGTCCTCTAAAGATAGGAGGTAAACTGATTTTGTTTTAATTCTGTATATGTGGTAGTTATCCAGCATATGTAGCGAAAGTTAGTGCGTATACCCAAAAGCTAGCGACTAGAAAACCCGTGAACTCGTTCGGTGCCGTACTCGGCAGCTGTCGGCGTTAGGGAGGCTCTAGTGAGGGTGGGCGCAACTCAAAACCTGGAGAGCGTTTGCAATTTAATGGCGGCGCCTGAGGGAGAGGATTCGAGAAAGGATATGCGCCAGTGTTGCCTGCACGAGAGCAAGCGCCCGCTCTGTTGCAACTCTGTTGCTCCATGCGCCTTTCCTCCTCTCGCCTCCCATTGCAAGCAACGAGCGCCTTGGCGCAGCCTCTCTCGCTTCCTTCTCGCTCCGAGAATTGCAAACGTCGAGCGGAGAAAGCAGGGTTGCCAGACAAGCAGCAACGTCCAAGATGGCGGAATTTACCATTTTTCGCGTTAAAAAAATACTTAACCTATCGCAACAAAACTGGTGGCTGTGGAAAGATAATCATTTATACCTTGCGTAAATTATTCAGGCACCTTAATGGGCTTTTACGACCTGAGTTAAGAAAGAAAACGACCCTTTGCCCCATAGACTCCCAGCAAAATTTAGCAATTAAATGGCGTCCATGTCGCGTGATCGCCGATCTAGCAGTTGCACCCACCCTCACTTGAGCCTCCCTAGTCGGCGTGCGTCGGTCTCCCGTGGTGACGTACAGTGCTGGCGCTTTCGCGCGGCGGGTCAGTCCCAGACACGAAGCTTTGAAACTCTCCGGCGCGTTCCGCAACAACCGAACAGACGTGTGTCAAGCTGTAGACGTCTGTTTTTTCGTTATTGTTTCCTGAGGCGCGTAAAAGCTGAATTTGTAAGCTACGACACTAACTCACCACATAAGTTCGTCCAGGTAGTAAATCTTTGTACAAAAAAAAAAAAAAAAAAAAAAAAAAAAAAACTTGCCGCATTAAAAAAGAAGTTTTTTGGGCAGTCATTTTCTTCTCAAAGCTAGCAAAAGTTTTTGTGGGTGATAAAGGAAGACAGAGAACGTTAGCAAGGTTAGCAAGGTGAGAACACTTTCTTTCCCATCCGTATTCCCAGCCCCACCCACAACAATTTTTTTTTATTAGAATACACATAGAGTTATTATAATGTACGCTAGAGGTTCAAGTGGCGCTTGTGTGCTGACGCAAATTGAAGCAGACAGCAACCAGTCGAAAATTGACTTCCGGTAATGCATTTCTATGGGAAAAAGTGAGTGCATTTTCTCTCTGCGCTCGATCATAAGAGCAAATATCCCGAATAATCCATACGTACTAGGTAGCTTGGAACATTTCTCAGTCAGGCCGACGAAATAATTGGTCAGTTACGGTGTTTTTCTTTCAAATTCATCGCATTAAAAACGGTGCTAAAACAGCTTCGTACGTGTATTTATGTGCATTGTCGGACACTGTTAGCGCGAACACGACGTCTGCGCTTTTCAGCGTGGGGGATATACGTGCCAAACGAAAGAACAAGATCTGGAAACTAAGAAAGACGGCAAAAACTACGCAGTAACACCGGATCAGTAACTACACGTGCATATACGATCAAAATTAATTGAAGGCCACGTAATCTATTCCTACTTTAAATAAGTAAGTACCATTTTATTCTTTCTGCTCTGAGCGAAGCTGCTTGTTCTACGTTCAAAATATCACTCGCACGCTCGAAATCTTTGAGAACAAGCGCCCGATAAAAGCTGCCCGGCAGAGAAAACAATACGAAGAGACAACTTTTATAGCCCACGGACTTTATTCTCTACATTTTGAATGTTTTTATCCGCTCATGCACGACGGGGTCATTTTTTATATAGTGACAGGACTGGCATATTATCAATATACAAGCGTCACCGGATTGCTGGCGAGCCTTGAACACACTCTACATTCCTTTCGATTGTAATATTGCTTCGAATCGTCGCTTGTTGCTACACACCTGCTGCGGAAAACACGTTTGGGACTGAAATGTAGCGAAGTTAAACATCGGTCACTGATGAAGAAAAATGCGATAACTAAAGCAATTACACTTTTACAGTGTTAATCAAGGTACATACTATTCGGTACGACCCAAATAGCCGAAGTGTTCCGTGTTATTTTCCGGCGAAGAGACAAAATGCACGCGCGCTTTCCCAAAGGAATACACAGGAAGACTGCAGAGCCGTATATGGAAGACTGGAAAAGTAGACTGGTTGCTGTCTGCTTCAATTTGCGTCACGGAAGTCGCATAGACACTAGCGCCAGTTGAACCTCTAGCGTACATTATAATAACTCTATGAGAATACATAGGATTTTAAGTTTTCCTTCGCAACTTTTAACTAAAGCAAGCTTTTTTTTTTTTTTTTTTTTTTGCATTTTTAAATATTATATTTACCTTCAGCCGAACTCGGGCAAATTAGAGAGTTGTAACTTACAAGTCCGAACTTTCGCGATTTCTTTAAGGTCCCTTGTGGTATTCACAAGCGCAATGTTAATTAATACTGCTGCGTAACGGGTTGGAACGATTGGGAGGCGAATTTTTATATCGGATGAGCTTCACGCGCCGGCTGTTCGCTAGTAGTCGTTACGGACCTGAATACTACGCACGAGATTGCGTAGTAAACAAGCAGTGACGCAAAGCAGAACATTGTTTTCGTTTTCATTACAAACTTCAGTGTTCGGAGCTAGTTAGTAGTTGTACTCTACATGCCCACCATTCCCCATTCAACAGACATTCAATGGAGCATGAATGCTCAACCTTCAACACTGCACTTGACAATGACTGTTTTATTTATTGATCAGGATACTTTTATCATGTTTACCTTTTCTGTACATGTGCGATGGGCAAAGAGCGACGGCACGGCATCCGTTTTAAGCCTCGACCCCTTCGCTGACAAGCCACAAGCAACCAACACCCGGAGGTTTCGTTCGTAACTCTCCGGCGAAAAATGATCGGAGCAGAGCCTCGATCTGGGGGTCGACGTCCAAGGCTTTCCAAAGTCCACTCGTCGAACAGCGTTCACCCACACCGTTGGAAACTTGTGAAAAAGCACCTCCGGGTTGCGCAGCGGCTTGTTTGAGCAGCCCACAGCGCTTTAAGTTGTACTCGGCATCTTTCGAGGAACAGCTGGGCAGTCTTGGGCGCACCGAGTTGCTCGCTAAAACGAGTCTATAGGAGACCTCACAAGCAAATAAACAAAAGGCTATACGTGGGCTATACCGAAGCTACACGGGCTACAGGTAAAAGCAACGGCTAAACACTCAATTACAAGCCGAAGTAGCGGTGGTAGCGGCGCAAAGAAGCGCGCGCGACGGCTGCGCCGTGCTCCCGTCCGGAACGGAGGAAAAAAAAGAGAACGATGTTGACATCACGGCCCAATGTTGCTTTAGCGATCGGCAGCCCGCTGGCCGCCCGTTAAGGAGCAGCGGCTCGCGGCGGGTCGCGTTTTTATTATCGGCATTAGTTGAGAATGCGGCGTCCCACGGACGTGAAATTTTGGCTGGGGTCGTATTTTGTGTCACTAAAGCGATACCAGTAATTTAATTCATTTTGAGTTTTGGCCGGAGTTGCCCTTTAAGCAATGCAAGCGTGACGTTTTGCATTGCTTAATGTCACAACTCAGATTGCGTTTTTTGGTCTAAACATATGTTTGACATTCTCTGAGCTGCCTCTGTAGGTTGCGGTGATTGGCTCTCCGAGTGTTGTGCGGGAAAGTAGACGCACAGGCATATTTTAGAGTGTAGTAAAAACAAAATCCTGTCCATATGTACACCATGCATGGGATCCTGTATAAATTTTATGTGGTGTTATTGAATGCAGGATCCTGTATAGGTATATGGGACCCATACCCGCATAACAGGATTCTGTATATAGGATCCATGCCCACATACAGGATCCTGTGTATACGGCCAGCAAGTGGTCCAAAACGCGTCTTTGGCGCGTCGGAACGCACGCCAATCAAGGGAACGGACGAGGACCATGGCTAGGGGTTAAAAGCGCTAAAAACGACGGACGAGTAGGAGAGACACACACCACAGAGCGCTTTTACTCCTACTCGCTCCTACTCGTCCGTCGTTTTTAGCGCTTTTAACCCCTAAACATGTTCAACCAACTAGCCCAAATCCAAACCCTTCTGGAGGACCATGGCACCGAGCGCGCGCGCCAGGGGGAGACAAAGGCACGTGGGCGGATTTGGGGGTAAACAACGCTAGAGGTGTTACACGCCGTATAAGTACAGGATCATGTATGTGGGTAATGTGAGCTTTTACCACCAGTGGAGATGTCGCCCGTTGTTGACGTTGTAGTTGTTGTCGGTGTGGTTGGCGATGTAGAGCGTCTATCGTCGATGTTGCCGAATCCTTGAAAAAGATCGCCCGCGCCGTCTGTGGGAATCGAACTTGGGTCCCCCGCGTGCGAAAAGGAGTCGTTTTCACTGAGCTATGCCGCTGCGTTAATACAGTCCCACTATACTTCGGGGTTTTGTGGTGCCGGATGCCCACTCAAGACGAACTGAATTGGAGCATTATACATCTATAATGTGAAATTATGCTAGCACGATTTGGTAGACACCAGGATTTTGCCTCTAATAGCTCTTATAGGAATTCTATTCATTACCTGTTTGAGTTCCCGTATGAAAGCATACAGGATTTTGTTACCCATTTCGGATTTTTACGTGCAAGTGAAATACTTTCCTGTAAGACTTCCTGTATAAAAATACAGACCGGAAATTCATTCGTGTATAGAAGTTTACAGGAAAGGCCTCCCTGTATGACTTCCCACAAAAAAAGAAAAAATGTATGCTGAATTAATATGTGATTTTTCAATAGGGTATCCAGCACGCGCTTCGTGCTTTCCTTCGTGCTTTGGCCGCACGAGCACGCACGAGGTGCACGAGAGGTCAAAGCGTTGTGGGGCTTCTCCCTGCCGTTGCCCACTCGTAAATGACCATAGTGTAGCTTCCACAGAGCCGAAGCCCCATGCATGCGAAAGCACGTGGCTTCGTCTTGCGTCTCGCTCGCGCTCGCTCGCGCAGACAGCTTTGCTAGCGTTTGAGTACTGCGGAAGCTAAGCTAGCCTTGACAAAGTACCACAAAATGGTTGACGCCGAGTATATATATATGCATGAGCATAGCCTCCTCTCTACTGACAAAGCCTGGCAGATCGACACGAGACGCGGCCGCCGAAAGTGAAAAAGTAGAGCGGCAGACAACGGATGAGAGGAGGGTCACGTAACGGGCGCCCCGCTGCAGCGAGACGCCGAAACACACTTCTCCCGAGCGATGGAATGTCCGCTCGTGCTCCTCGTGCTCTTCGCGCTACCGCTTCTTTTCTCGTCGGGTTTGGAAACCATGTTTCGGGTCCTCGCCGCTGCAGAAGTTGTGCGCTGAATGCCAGAAATGCTCTGCGACCAGGCATTCGATGGCTCCTTCGTTGAACTGCCAGGCTTTGTGAGTATATAGAGGAGGCTATGGCATGAGACATCTTTAGTTCATCAAAATTGATATGGTAAGAAGTATATTTATTACAGGAACAACTCATGAAAGTGCGGGCCGGTGTCTTCTTGTTTGACTTGCCCGAACAATACAACCATTTGTCTTAATAATTTCTTCTTTTTATTTTTTTTTTCACGCGACTTTAATGACAAACAATATTTCTCTCTTTCTTTACCTCGTAAAACGGTCATACTACGGCATTCGTTTTGGCTCTTAAATTATTTTATAGCACTTTGTTTATCTGCTTTACATTTTAGTTGGTCCACCCTCGCCAAATTCCTCTCGTGACCTAAGGTTAAACTGCTTTCTGTTCCATCACTTGGGAGCTGTGATCTGTAACATCCAACAACGCGGGTTTCGGCGGATATATGTTTGATTAAGATTGAGCAAAGGACCCTGGCGCATCACCGAATAATCGCAGTTTGAGCCTCCGAATGATTTGGGCCATGGTCACTACAAGGCCGACGAGCGATACAGCGGGAATCTTGATAGCAACCGCGTTATGCCCCTCCCTCAAAGATAACAAGTTGGTAACACGCAGACAAGTACTGGCGATACGATCGCTATAGCGATCGTATCGCTTTAGCGATCGATCGCCAAGAACAAACAAAAAACTTGTGTTACACGTTCCCAAAAATATAAGACAGCAAAAAAATAAAAAGGACAGGAAAAGTAGAAGAAATGCGACGAAAGCGCTGTGTGTAGAACATTTCAATACTCGCCTGCGCGTTGTCTTTATTTGCATTAATTTTCCTGTTTTTTTTTTGTTTTTTTGTGTGTTTTTGTTTTTTTCGCAATAAAATTTAAAATATTTTTCCTTCGAATTACAGTATCCTTTAGGTTTCGTCGAACGACGCTTCAAATTCGGCGGCCTAATCTACCTCTGCTGGCATTGTAGACCAGGGCCCCCAGACTCGACAAATTCGATCAGCGCGCTGCGCGAACTTTCGGCAATTTCAATTTGTGTTTGTCGAGTGTATTTATTTATTTAATTATTTTACCCTCAGGGCACAAGGCATTACAGGGGGGAGTGGGACACAATAGTTAAAAAAAGAGGGAACATTGGTAATAGATGTACAAAAAAAAAAAAGTGCGTGGTCATTTATTGATGTGATCGATGCGGGTAAGCGGTTCCAGTCTTTGGAAGTTCTGGGAATGAAAGGGTCATAATAAATGTTGGAGTGTCAAAATGGGACACCGATATGTGACGATGACCAAGGCGTGCTAAAACAAGGTAGGCCCGGGAGGGGGGGGGGGGGGGGGGGGGGGGATGATTAGTTGTGTTTTGAACTGAGCAATATGGTGATCGCTTTGAAGAAAAAAAAAAAAAAATACGAGGCTGACTGCGTGTATCGAGCGCCTTTTTGTTCAGCGTCCTCTTTTAGCATTCCCAACATGCTCGACGAAAAATGGACAAGCTGCGTCGAAAAGCCCTCTGCTTGGAGAGCACAATCTCCGATCCCGGCCGGACACCGGCGACGAGGCGCATGGTTCCTTCCAGCTCCCTGCTCGACCTGCATGAAGATGTGCTCGAGCGTGCTGTTCGACAGGAGAACGGGCTCAAAGCGGAAGCTCCTCTCAAGCGTCCCGAGTTTTCTGAACAGATGACTCAAGGGAAGCTTCCCCTCGATTAACGAAAAAATAGTCAGAGTGCAGGCGAGCTGAGTTTGAGACGTTGCCTCCTCTTTTACTACCTTCTGTTGTGTTCTCTTCCTGCCCCAGTCTCAGGTTTACAATCATGTTCCCCTCGATGTCCAGGGCGCCATGAAGATTCAATCCTGTCTGTTACAGCGGAGCTGTTATGGGCTAGTTTCCTCAGTGTCGTGTCCGGTACCAAAAAAATGTCGACACAAAAATACACAGAACTCTGGACAGCTACCGCCATCTATGAGCGACGGCGCTCATAGATGGCGGCAACCCTGCAGCTATTATGGAAGAATGGATAGTTGGACGAGTTGGTGAGAGTTCAGCGTAGGAAACAGCGCACATAACAGACGAGGACGAAAGAGAAACACACGGGACGAGCGCACAGCTTCGCTGGTCTTCCTTCTTCACCAGAGTGGAAAGGCTGAAAGTTTTTAAAGTTTTTCTTTTATAAATGCATAATGGGTGTTTAAAAGACGCTTGCTCTACGGAGAATTTTGGCCGAAAACATAAAAAGCTAATCTTAACAAATGTCAAAATTTTAGTTTCACGTAAAAAAAAAAAAAAAAAAGATATTTGACATGCGCGGGTGTTTATAAAAAAAAAATTGCCTAAAGAGGTGTACATTCGAGACATATCCTTGTAACTTCTGCGAGCCCTCTGGCGGGCTGTCCAAACAGGAGACAAACAGCAAACAGAAATCGTGAGGCGACACCGTCAAAAGTCGTGGAATTTGAAGCGGTTGAAGTCCGGCAGTCCGATGTGTGTTTGAACAGCACCGAGCAAACATCACGATTTTACACCTCGCTTCCTCCGCTTTTCGGTGACCTCGGTGCTCGTCAAGCTTGACGTCACACGTCATTGGAAAGGGAAAGGCTGCCAACACAGCCTTTCCCTTTCCCGGTTTCGGGACCTGAGGAGCAGCGGAGACATTGAGGGATTGTCAAACAGCCAACAGGTCCTGTGAGTGGCTGCCCGGACCCACGTGATGAACATGTTCAATTCCCCCGTTAAAAACACAAACAAACTTAGACAAAAAAAAAAAAAAAAAAAAAAAAAACTTTATTCTAGAAAGGAGAAAAAAAAAAAAAAAACGGACGGAAGCGAAGTGCTACACGACTTATGTTGGAGTCGTGTCGCCTCACGATTTCTGAAGTGTCCAGGGTAAGCTCTCGAATTGTTTTCATTTGACCTCAAATTTGTACTTCGGATTGAGGCGCCAAGTACATACTAAACATTTTACACCCTTAAGGGTGTAAAAGTGGTGTCCCAGAGATTTACACCCAATGTAGCACCTTTTCAGCGCCCTAATTTTGACATAATACACTCTTTTCAAACATACAAGAGGGTGTAGTTGCATTGAACACCCTCCAATTTTTGAAGGGTGAAAAAAGGGTGTGGATATATATCTTTTTCAGATTGAGATCGCAAAATCGAAATACCTCAAGAGAGAAGCAGTGATGTGATTGGCCTAAGCCATTTTGGAGCACCTCTCGGAGCAGCCAAAAACAGTGTTTTGGAGCAGCAAATGTGGCCTTTCGGAACAACCAAAACAGTGTTTTGGAGCGGTAAATGTGGCCTTTGGAGCAACCACAACAGTGTTTTGGAGCAGTAAAAGTGGCCTTTGGAGCAACCAAAACAGTGTTTTGGAGCAGTAAATGTGGCCTTTGGAGCAACCAAGACAGTGTTTTGGAGCAGTAAATGTGGCCTTTGGAGCAACCAAAACAGTGTTTTGGGGCAGTAAATGTGGCCTTTGGAGCAACCAAAACAGTGTTTTGGAGCAGTAAATGTGGCCTTTCGGAACCAAAACAGTGTTTTGGAGCGGTAAATGTGGCCTTTGGAGCAACCACAACAGTGTTTTGGAGCAGCAAATGTGGCCTTTCGGAACAACCAAAACAGTGTTTTGGAGCAGTAAATGTGGCCTTTGGAGCAACCAAAACAGTGTTTTGGAGCAGCAAATGTGGCCTTTCGGAACAACCAAAACAGTGTTTTGGAGCGGTAAATGTGGCCTTTGGAGCAACCACAACAGTGTTTTGGAGCAGTAAAAGTGGCCTTTGGAGCAACCAAAACAGTGTTTTGGAGCAGTAAATGTGGCCTTTGGAGCAACCAAAACAGTGTTTTGGAGCAGTAAAAGTGGCCTTTGGAGCAACCAAAACAGTGTTTTGGAGCAGTAAATGTGGCCTTTGGAGCAACCAAAACAGTGTTTTGGAGCAGTAAATGTGGCCTTTGGAGCAACCAAAACAGTGTTTTGAAGCAGTAAAAGTGGCTTTTGGAGCAACCAAAACAGTGTTTTGGAGCAGTAAAAGTGGCCTTTGGAGCAACCAAAACAGTGTTTTGGAGCAGTAAATGTGGCCTTTGGAGCAACCAAAACAGTTTTGGAGCAGCAAATGTGGCCTTTGGAGCAACCAAAACAGTGTTTTGGAGCAGTAAATGTGGCCTTTGGAGCAACCAAAACAGTGTTTTGGAGCAGTAAAAGTGGCTTTTGGAGTAACCAAAACAGTGTTTTGGAGCAGTAAAAGTGGCCTTTGGAGCAACGAAAACAGTGTTTTGGAGCAGTAAATGTGGCCTTTGGAGCAACCAAAACAGTGTTTTGGAGCAGTAAAAGTGGCCTTTGGAGCAACCAAAACAGTGTTTATGAGCAGTAAATGTGGCCTTTGGAGCAGCCAAAACAGTGTTTTGGAGCAGTAAAAGTGGCTTTTGGAGCAGTAAAAGTGGCCTTTGGAGCAACCAAAACAGAGTTTTGGAGCAGTAAATGTGGCCTTTGGAGCAACCAAAACAGTTTTGGAGGAGTAAAAGTGGCCTTTGGAGCAACCAAAACAGTGTTTTGGAGCAGTAAATGTGGCCCTTGGAGCAACCAAAACAGTGTTTTGGAGCAGTAAATGTGGCCTCCGGGAGCAACCAAGACAGTGTTTTGGAGCAGTAAAAGTGGCCTTTGGAGCAACCAAAACAGTGTTTTGGAGCAGTAAATGTGGCTTTTGGAGCAACCAAAACAGTGTTTTGGAGCAGTAAAAGTGGCTTTTGGAGCAGATATTCTTATAAAAATAAAAATATTCGTTTTAAGTGCTGCACGAACGAAGGACACTGTGTTGTGTTGTGTTCCGATGTGAGGTGTTCTGACGGAACTTGCTGCTTGCTTTTTTACTGCTGGGACATCCCACAAGTCTACAGTGCTGTAGGCGTTACCGAGCAATGCCGAAAAACCGCTTGCCAGTTTTACTGGTTCCCGACGTGCCAGATTTTCGTCAAGAGTAAGCGAACGTAAAACAATGGATTGCAAGCGTCCGAGCTGGTGCCTCTGTCGTGCAATCCAGAGGCTCTGGTGCAATCATGTTCCCAAGCACGTGAGGGCACCTTCAGCAGGCTTGCAGTTGCGCGTGCTTCGTCGCGCGAGCGGAGGCAACGATTGTTTAATTGAAACCGAAATCATGTCCCTCCGCTCCGTCGCCAACTGCAGATTCCCAAAATTGTGCGCAAAATTTAACTACACAGCATACGACAATAAAACAGTCCAGCGGCGCGTGCTTGTCAGACCGGCAAAGTACAAGCTAAACACACACACAAATACACGCGAAAAAAAAAAAAAAAATCTGAGCGCAATGATGCCGATTATTGCAAGCCAAAGTAAAAAAAGGTATTGTAGCGCTTTGTGCAACGACTGAACTCGAGACATACAAGCGCGCTGTGCGGGTTCAGCGTGCAGACATTGCCTTCTTTGCTTTAGCTCACTTCTCTTCACCAACTTTCTTTCGCGGCAGATTTTTCCGTGCCGGGGTCCCTCTCGAAGGTAAGCCCACCGAGAGAAATCTACCTAGGTAATCAGTACTTCTACACAGCAGTTTTCGAACTAAAGAGGATTTTTGTAGTAACGTATAATTCAAACAAGAACATGGAATGTTGATGAACATGCGGTGGTAGCTAGTTTAATTTTAGAAAACGCCATATCCGCAGCGACGTCGCGCGACCACGGTGACTGGAAGGCAGGGACCAAATATAGTTTTCCGGCGGAAAAACCACGCACGACCGGATGGACAATTGATGCGGGGTACTTAATGTCGGGCGGCCGCTTGCGCCGCATAACACACGCATGCTATAGTTTAGTTTCAGTTCTGAATTCGCAAAATGTAGCAGGATGTAGCAGGGTTAGCCCCTTGGCGCAACAATCACATCATTGGAGGGGGAGGAAAGTAAAGGAGGAGGGGCGCCCTCCCCCCTCCTCCTCAGGAGCTGCGCTCTAATTCGGCATTACAGGGAGCTGTAAACGTCTTTCATTTTTGGCACCTCCGCTCTTCACCCCGGCGTAGCGGGTCGCGCATGCGCAGTTTCGCACCCTCAAAGCAGAGCGAAGAATGAAAACTGCCTACTAACTCTTTTCACTGCACCCGCTCTGAGAACTTTCATTTTGCCCGGCAAGAACCACTCAGAAGGCCGTTCCTAGCGGACGGAACCGGAATAGAGTAGCCTTACTCCGACAGGTCAGCCGTTTCTCCTAGCACGTCTTTGCAAAGCGGTCAAGCTCGACCAGCTCGCCGCTGGAACCAGTGAAGCGTGACATGAAAAGTCAGAGAATCCACCACACACGCATGCATGTGCACAGTCATCGTAAAAAGAAATACTTTGTGTATCACACTGTCCCCATCATATTAATTCTGGCCTCAACAGTACTCCTTTATTTCATCATATAAAAACAAGTAAGATAAAAAGGTCAGGCCGCCGGCGTAAGGTTGATGAGTGAATTGCTGTTTTCAAAAAGTTCACTGATCGAGACCCTTCCACGTTGACGAATAAAATGCGCCACATCTTCTAGCTCTTTTCTTGTTATGTAGATGAACTTGCCACGGTCGTCGATGACACCAACCAGAGTTTCGTCCACTAGGAGGGCTTGGACACGATCAATGCAGTCCTGCAAGAGACCAAAAGTCTTCCCATTAGGGCTAAGTCAGTCACATGTAAAAGCTACTTTTTAAGTGAAGCACAACCAGTAGATTTCACACATCCAAGTAAAAATAAAACAGATCAGACACAATGGTACTTTTGAAGCAAACCTGTCGACTGTGTTTATCCTGGTTCGACTGCATTGAGTGAAGTAGTCTGTTGCCTTGTTTATCCACACCCTCTACCGTGAATTCTTATACCTTGAGCTCTTTTACCTCATCACTGTTAAAAACTCCTATTTTTTATTTATCGGTATACTGAATTCCAGACCAGACTCCTTCCCTACCACAAATGTTCATTATGTCCTGCAAATCCCGCCTATTCTCGGCCGTCAGTACACAGCCATCTTCATACTGCAGTCCTGGTAGCGACTGCCCAGTCTTTTGTCCGTGCATGCACCAGGTGTCCCAAATAGGGGCCAGGTTCTTTAAATCGACCGCAAAATTCGGTTTCTTAACCTATCGCGCTACGATTTTGTGCAGCGTTGCCCACAAATGGTGCATTTTTTTTCTGTAAAATTTGGGAAGAGCGAACTTGTCTGAGGAAAATGTAAAGAAAGCAAAAGGCTTAACTCCCATGGAAACGCAGCCAAGCCACCGGTCTTCAAACAATACGGCGCCGTTTGGCACGGGAAACAAGAGATGGCACAAGCGGTCGTGACGCCAACTGCTGCCAACGAACGAGTATACGGGGCCAAGAGCCGGCGTCATTAGCAGACAATCTTTTCGACTCAAAATGATGGAAACAGGACTTCATTATAGTAGCAGACATGACCTAGCTGTTTCAGGCAGCGTGATCGGAAAGTGTCCAACAACACCGCACCTCTCCCGCGTACTGCTTGTTGATGCCACGGCCTCATTAAATCCCTCTGTTAATGGTTTATGCCAGATGACATTAACCAATTTTTGGAAATAGCGAGGAACCCACCTGCGTTTTCAGCTGGAATTTCGCAGCCAAATCCTCGAGAATGACCACTTTCTCCGTCTGAAACGACGCAATTCCCACCCCCAACAATAGGTAATGAGCCAAGTCTGCCAAGAAACCACTAGTGTCCGATATTAGGTCCACTCTTCATGAACAAAAACCCCTGTATTTGTTTTCCCAGAGAGCTCATAAAGAGCCAGTCATAGCCAATGATTCAAAATTTAGGGATTATAACTTGCATGTAATCGCGCAAATTAAAACTTTGCCATAGCTCCGCCCCCTGCTTCATGCCAAGTGCAGAAGAGGAAGGGAGTAAGGAGAAAAACTAGCAAAAGAGATATCATTGGTGGTGTCAGGTGACCCCTGCCTGCCTATCAGGTGGCTCGGAAAAACTGAGATTGCAACTCCTTCAACAGACTAAATGCAGCAGAGAGGTTTGCTGCATGCCCTCCGGCAATATTCTCCAAAACAGAAGCAGCTTAATCCAAATCTCACCAGCCAACACCCACCTTAATGTATTCTATGAACTCATGCAGCTTGTTCTGTGCCTGAAAGAAGAAAAAATATTGTCCAAGTTACATATATTTTCACAACAGCATCAGGGACAAGGTTAAAATAAAAATTTCATTGAGTTCAAACTAATAAAAGAATTCACTTATTCACTTCGTTAGGTGCCATTTCGCTTGCAGGACCTGACGTGGCATTCCCAATGCTTCCAATTCAGTATTTTGTGATGAGAAAAATGGCATGGCCTTAAACATTGCGTGCATGACTACTTAAACAATTTTCAAGATTGAAAAATTAAAAAAAACAAAAAACGGGGTGTTACAGTAAAGTACAATTCGGTTCTATTCAGTTTCCTTGGTCACCAATCTATATTTCAAAGTTAGAAGAAGCAATGAACAGGGCATAGAGCCCCACCTGAATTTTGAGGACAATTTGTCCCAAACACTGCAAGTATGCAGTGGACAAAAACTGCACTCGAATCATACACTCAGAAGTTCACGCGCCAGCAAAGTCAGGCTTGCAACAGCATGCATACTGTGCAACTGAGATGTTGCAGTGTGAGCACCGTTTGAGGTAATATGCTTGTGCTTTTAGCTTCGTTTGCACTTACCGTAGAATACCGTGCATCCGCCCATACCACATTAAGCGCACATACCCGAATTTGTAAGATCTGAGAAAATATGCACAGTACATTTATATGTAGAACTGATGACCGGACAAGCGCCCATCCCCCATTTTTTCATGATTATCTAAAAATTTTGAGCGGGCACTTGCCCGGTATTTTACGCTATGCAGATAAAACAATCAGTCACAACTCTGAAATTGGCAAAATATCAATATTTCACACTGCAATGCATACTGAAGGCAATAAAGTGTGCATTGTTTTGCAGATAAAACAAATACAACTGAAAATATACCCATATCCATAAATTGTCTCGAAAAATGTGTGATTCTACTTCCAATTTTGGTTACAAAAGTAATTTTTTTTACTCATTATATACCTATTGCCGCGCGCAGGACCGAGCAAGCAGCGCCCAGTTACCGTAGTTTAGAAGATTCGCGTTTATTCTCATTCGGGGCGTAACTCTTATCATTTCGCCCTAGTTTCATGTACTCGAAAGTTCCTGATCATTCTCACCCTGAACGCTCGATGTTCGAACCTTCTGGGTCAAATTTTTGTGATGCTGACGCGCACTAGATAGGGAGCTGCTTGCGATCTTGTCGAGTTAGTCTCGCTCTCGCTTTCTGTTACATTGCCAAGTCGCCGCCCGCTTCTCTGCTGTCTTGAAGCTCATTCTTTATTAATGCGAAAGCATTAACTGTCTCATGGAACGAGCTGACATCATCAGTTTGAAGCGCGAAAACGGCACCTAGTTTCCTTCAATTCCATAGGCTGGCGCGCGTCGACGGGGCTCCCATTGGCCGCTGCGCTCGTCAGTTTTCACGACCGCTCACCCCATGGCATTGGCGAGTCTTAAACACAAACTTTGGCCTTCTTTTGAATTCAATCGGGACTGGCGAGTCTGAACGAAACAAGTTTTAGGTGAAACAAAGGAAGGGCTTGCCTGCTCCTGGGTGGCCGCATCAAAACCCTCTCCCTCGACCGAGAAGGCCTCCTTCATGCGCAAGTACTCCTCCAGCTCACGCTGCTCCTGCTCCTTCTTCAGGCGCTCTTCCTCTGCCGCCTGAAGCAATCAAACAATCACAACAAAAATAAATAAAAAAAAAACATTGCAGAGCAGAAGTATAATAATAATAATAGTAATAATAATAATAATAACAACCGTGCTTCAGTTTTTCTATAGTGACCACAAACAGCTGTAAAGCATTTTGTGCAGCACACAGTAGTCTTTTTCAGGCTAAAGAAAACAGATTTAAAAACAGATATACAAAAATGCAAAAAAAATTTCAGAAATACAAGGACTAAATAAGATATATCGCAAAATCCCAACAGACGGCCCACCCCCATGTTTTGCTTGATTTGCTTTTTTTTTTCTTCTGAACACGAAAGTTAGTGTATTTTTTTTAGTAATAGTAGCGCTGGAATCAATGATGGCCTCGGCATAAATGCAGCTAGTTAGCTATGGCGCGATATAACCAATCATTGATGACTGGGACGCAGACATCTTTGCTTCGTTGCCTGTCACCACGATAACAAGATTTGAAGGAAAGCATGACCTAAAAATATAGTATTTTCAACTTTTCTTGATTGTACACCGAAAGTTAGCCCAATCCACATTTTCACCCAATTTGCTCTTGATTTTAGGTGGGCTATCTCTTGGGATTTTACGGTAGTATATGTGTGTAGAATACACATACACATGGTACACAATACACATAATATACAAGGTGTACAACATAAAATACGAGTACAATATTCAACAGATATAAAACAATGCAAACATGCAATAATTAAAATGAGGAAAGACGACGACTCCAGCGCACCTGATATACATTGTTGCAGGGTTGCCTTGAACAGATCAAGACATTGAAAAATATCCAAGTCACAATTTTCAATGTAGTTGTAAGCTGTCTGCAATCTAGATAATGGTGGCTATACAAATTTTGTGAGAATAAAATACAAGAAAATAGAGACAAGGCTATAGTGGGCACACAAAGTTCAACCTCAAGTAATATTTCCGGTTCTACAACTCCTTGCACTACCTTGTGTAGAAAAATCGGGTCTTTGAAAACTCTGTGCTTTTAAATTTTCCAGTCTAAATGTACTTAACAAATTCACACTTGAATAACTGTCTAACCAATGCATCTGTCATTAAGTATTCTCATGACAAAAATCAAGGGAGTGGGTTTGCAATGAGATTGTTACACCAAGGGTAGGATATTACCCTCAGGACTAGACCCTCCCCACAGTTGGCTCAAGTACCATGTTAAAGATGCACTCAAGTGTTTTTTGTAGAAGGTTGTTTTTGATGGCATATTGTTTGCTGGGCTTTAGTCAATAAAAATGACCAGTTCTAGATGGCAAGACATGCTAGTAAACTCACATCAATAGAAATACGTGTGCACAAGGAGGTGGGGGCATTCCTCAGTTCGCCACCACCTCCATAAAATTTGACCGATGAAAATAGGTCATTGCATGAAAGTTCCAAACTTTACTTCTTAGGCACGTTGTGCATTATATTTTGAGAAAAACGTAAAATCTTTGGCCGTAGGAGACTTAATACAGCAATTTTTGTTCGAAAACACCGCCTGACTATGCCACCTGACTGCACCCTCTGGTGCTCCAAAGCGCAGAAAGAGGGGAGTGTCACAATCTTTGATTAGATTTTTAACAGGGAAATCGGCCACCCATGAGTGTAATTTTGGGATTTTTTAGAACACTTAGAGCCCACAGGTTGAGTTATATCCATAAATAGACAATTTCAAAATCCACTTGAGTGCCCCTTCAGTGCAAACCTATTGCTGATAGATGGGCATTCACTGGGAAACAGCGATAAGCATTCACCATTTGTGAGATCCTAACGTGCGGGTATACATTGCACTTCGTTTACAACTACAGTCGCCGACCCATTTTTTGGATGCTGATTTTTCGGACAGGTCTGATTATTCATACGTTTTTGCCAAACCGTCACTCACCCCATAGACAATTTCGGACACCATAAAGCCTATTGCTCCATATTTGGGGAGAAAATTTGTGTGATTTATTTAATTTACAGCCACAAAACAGCTGCTGCAAGCTTAGTCACCGTCATTTTGGTTGTTTTGATTTTGCCCTGTAGTCTCGATAACACGTCCTACGCAATAAACAAGCTGGGTTGAGGCTATAGTCGGGTTTTCCGGCTCCACTAGAGCCAACATGGTTGCCGTCTGTCCATTCTTATGCCTCTTTCAGTTTTTCGAGTGCAACCGCGAGAAAAGTGGCTGTCTGCCATTCCTGTGGTGTTTGAGCATGAAGGTTTTTTGCCGATAGGCTATTGGAGCGAGCTTGGTGGACTAATGTTGCCTATAAATAGTGCCAAATGGCACCAACTTCAACTTCGCTGTTTGTGCCAACGAAGGGGCCAACAAAGTGCAGCACCGTAATCAAACAGATCAACAAACATGTGAAAAGTGAACACTATAAAGCGGAAGTTGAACGAGAACTTAAAATTGACATCAAGCAAGTGGAAAGTGGCCAATACGCAGCAGAATATCCGCGAAAATTTGACATTTTGGCTGAAATAAATTTTTCAGAATTTGAACAATTTCAAGGTCCCCTCCAAGTCCGAAAAATCGGTCGGCGACTGTACATGTGAAGTGCAAATAAGATCTTGTTATACATAATGGTTGATTTTTTTCCTTTTATTTACTGTTCTACCTTTTTATTTTTGTGAAATGGGCTTTTTCATAATAAAGGCGCCCATTATAGACCGACAACGCAGGCTTGACGTTACGGAGCTGCGGCGGCGCTGCGATCACGCCGGAGCTGGGCAGTGTGGGCAAAGGGCGTGCGTTTTGCATGGGCGTCATAGCATTTCAGCATGCCGCAAAGCTGTGTTGCCATTAACTGCACCGAAAGGTACAAAAAAAGTAGCGGAGTGAGTTTCCACAAGTTCCCGGCAGACTCTGAAAGGCACAAAAGGTGGATAATATCCGTGGATTGAAAAGAATGGTCGCCTCGCGCGAACGACCGTTTGTGCGGCAAGGACTTTCTTGAAGGCAAGTGCGGCTTCCATTTCAATCTCTGTCCCGAGGCTTGGCTATGTGCAGGGATCGAGACCACCCGGATTTTGTTCCCACGGTGTTCGCGCAAAAAGCACCGGCCAAGAGCTCGTGGGAGGCTCACTACGCCCGTGCTATTAAGCAGAAGGGGATCGGTGACAGAACGGCAGTGTTGTAGGCGTTACAAAAAAAAAAGTAACGAAATACGTTACTCGTTACTTGAAAATAAAAGGTACGCATTATCAAGCTACGTTACCTAAAAATATAACGAACGCATTACTGCTACCGATTAAAAGTAAAGCACGTTACTTCTGCGTTACTTTTTAATTCACGATTTAACACGTTTTACTGTTTTGACGATACGGGTGTGCAAAAGCTCATATATCAAGAAACATTATGGTCATGCAGAAACTGAACATAATTACTTTATCTTTTTTTACGGTTTCACCTAGATACTCACGAGAAAAAACTCGAAGAAAAACGCAGAAAACTCAGAAATTCAGATGTCTTGACGCCCCAAAACACGGAAAAAAATTGAAGTGTAATTTCTTTAAGACTTGGGAAGTAGTAATAACTATTTCATGTAATGACGTTACCCCTTTCATTACCGCCAAGACTGCAGAATGGACAAAGCGTTACTGCTTGTCATGCCTTGTGGTCATGAGGGTAGGTAAAATATCATACCTTGACTTGAAGACGCTGTGTGTATTTAATCAATTAATAAATACACTTCCGCAGACCCACAATCTGCTGGTCCCGCCGGCAGTGGGGAAACCGACTCGAAGTAACCATAGGCCTCGAGAGACTTGTACGCCTGCACCGTGTCAGCCATGAACTGGCTTGGCAAAAAAAACTAAATAAACGACGACGTGAGCCATCGACTTTGGTGGCAGCAACTTCACATCGGAAGTCAAGCAGGCCTTGTTTGCGGCGTTAGGATCGTCGAAGGCAACGCCATCCACCCCGTCCACGCACAGTTTGTCTCGATACCGCTGCCGTTCAGGCTCGGGTAGCGAGCTCAAATAGCCAGGCATAGCATACGACATACATTGTCAGGAAATACGACGCACAACTAAAGCTAGGAGCATCCCTACAACGTCAACAACGAGCGCACGCCATACAACGCAATGGCGAAAACACGGAGATCCGGGCCGCTTTAGCCCACATAGCTTCCGCGCATGCGCGGCCTTCTGGCCGTGTTGGTAAACAGAGCTGCTCTGCGTGTCAGTCCATAAAAGTGCTTGACTATCTGGCCGCCGCCTGTTTTGAAACGAAACACTCAAGCTCCTAGAGTCTAAGCTCATTACAACAGACCTGGTGACAACAGATACTTGGATATAACATACCGATTTGTGAAGTTCAGTTGGTTTTTCTGTACATATCATTGACTGAACTTCATATCTGCCATACAACATACTCCTCTTACAGCAGACCGAAATCCTGATCAAAATCAAGGTTTGTTATAACGAGCTTAGGCTGTATTGGTATTCTGCTACTGCAGTCACTTGGAACAATCATCTTGGCTGCCAAAAAGGTGCCCTCATGGGGCATGGTTGCCCACCCGCTCTGCTTCCTCTTCTTTCCTCTTCTGCTCGTCCAGTTGCTTGCGCGCCTCCTCCGCGGCTTGCCGCTGTTTCATCTCCTCGCGGTCTTCCAGGTCTCTCTGCAACAGGGTGCGAGGAGGTCACAACAACTCAACCGCACCGCCACTGAATGGAATAGTCACACTGCTGCCTCTCAGCAAACGCTGCACAACTGCAAACTATTTTTCTGTTGAAGTATAAAAACAGTCGAGACAAACAAACAGCTGGTGCCTCAGAGAAAAAGCATACAGTGTTTCTGTTTACCTCAAAAACAAACTGCAGATCGCCAAACAATCATTTTCTACCCAAATGAAGTGCTAACAGTTCAAACCAGATGCAAAAAAATTCAAAGCTTGTCATTTTCCAATTAAAAAAGTTATGAGATTTTCGAAAATTTCCAATGAGAGAATGATGATTGACAAAGCCCATGCATACATGCACACATTCATAGGCATTAACTATTAGAGTCTAAACTGACTGAAACAGTCAGCAAAAAGGCAATAGGCTTTACAATAGTCATTGATAATTTTTTGCTTCTTTTGTCACCAGACTCCAAAACTAGACGCAGAAGGAACACAGCTATCCCCGCCCACAATGAAGCATGAAAGGATGACGTATGTGTGACATCATCCCATCATCATTGCAGCAATGTGTCATTGGTGAGAGTAAAGACACCATGCCACCGACTTAATGGCAATCACTTTTACACACAACCATATTGGGCAGGGCTTGTAGCACTGTAATTAGATTGAATTGCAAATCCAGACGACAAACGCGGGACAATTGACCGATGCCTATCCCAAAGCATGTGGCCATTTTGCAAGCTGTTCCAATTAGCCTAGACTCGAATAATGTCGGCCTTCAAAACTGTGATTGCACATATGTGTGATTAACAAGTTAATCGGCACACTTCGGTTAATTAGCCTACTAATTGTGACGGGTATTTCCCCTCAGAAAGTGCCCACCAGGCTCAGTAGACACACTATGAAGTCGGCATCCACAAAACGGGCACCATCTTCTTTAAAAAAAAACATCTATAATTAAAAAGGATATATATATATATATATATATGTATGCATATATCACCTTGTTTATATCCAATAGCAATAAAAGTTGTACCATATTTTCTGGACGATAGTCCATGGACTATTCGCCTCGAGATCGAACCGTGCCGCCACCGTGCGGCCAAAATTGGAAACGCGCGAAAGCGGGGATACCACCGTGCGTCGTCTGCTACGGGCGCACGCTCAGAAGCATGGAATCTCGACGACGCAAGCCCGTTTCAGGCTGAGCTTGACATTCCTTATTAAATGTTTTATGTTTTTGTTGCCGTTTCTTCTTACTAAAGGTTTTGTTGTATCGTTTGCCATGCATATAAATTCAGCAAAGCGATTATTATTAACTCGGAAGCTTCCATAATCTTAGTGTGTTGGTCCCACATATTTTTGTCATCTTGCACAAACCGTGGCTTTCGTAAAGCATTGAATGTTGAGTGGGTCTGTGGTTTGATTAGAAAATTAACCCGACTGATCGCTATCATTCAATAGGCTAATCAATCAATAAATCCGTACGTTGATTTTTCCCCGGTCATATTGCGTGAAAGACGTTAGAACTGCACATTTTTTTACTGGTTTTACTATGTCATAAATGGCATATTGCATTCCCGTTCTAAACTTCATGTTGTGAGTCCTACATCAATATGAACACGGGAAGCCATTTAAAATGAAGTTTTTTTTAAAGTTATTACTTAAACAGTATAATCACCCTCGGCGAAATGACAAGCACGCTGAAGTGGTTTACCGAGCAAGCCTGTGTCACAAAAGAAGTAAAGTCGTCAAAAATATTAAAGCAGGCATATTTTACTCCTTGTTGACTTCCTCCAGCACAAGACTCCAATTAACCGGCAAAAAAAAATTTGCAATTAAAGCATTACTTTTACGGCATTATCGAGACTGGGCAGTTCATCGACTAACTAAAGTTAATCGATGAACTGCCCAGTCCCGATATATGTTAGGTGAGGGTGGAGGGTGATCGGAAAGTCTCGTGAAGGTCGCTAGCCCTCATCAGTAAAAGAGTATCACTCCGGCCGATACTATCTGTGTCGTGGTGCGCGTCGTTTGTTTGGGTTGCAAAGTCTACCCTGTATGAATACAAGATTATTTAGCCAGAAATTTATAGTATTAGCATCTTGAAATCCGCGGCAATCACCAAAAAAATTGAAGCGGGTGAACCCACACTACCGAGAAAAGCATTTAATAATAGGAACATTGTTGCATTGCTCGGTTATACACTCGTTTATTACAGTTACGGAAGATATATTAGAACAGTTTGTTCCACTTGTTTCAGTTGTCCTGCCAACCGTGCAGTTTGCAGATCTTAACTAGAAGAGGCACTCTCTCCTCATCGCAATGCATTAGATTTGTTCAGACTCCAAAAAATTTACCCACACTATGGCACAGTAAAAGGACAGAGGAACTCAACAGCATGGTAATTTCCAATACAGCGCTAACTTATTTTCATTCTAAATATTTATATTACTGCAAAAGCTAGACGTTAAAAAAAACAAAAAAACATAGAAGCTGCGATTTCACAGCCCACAGTACCAGTATTATGTTATCTAGGTTGGAATTTATTATTTTTTTAATTCCTGCACTGATGGGCCGATACAGCCATTTTAAAAGAAACAAATATTTAACATAAATATTCCAGTTCAGCCGGAAACAGGCATCAGTCGTGGTGATCCATGCTTTCCAACGTCTGCCTAGAGCAGACCGCGCACCCACAGAAGCGATTATATATATTTGGGCCGCACGCTGACAACACGATTCAATCTTCACTGAAGCACCGAACAGTACTGCATCCATTTCCGCTAGAATTGTTTTCCCACCGACAGTATGCGACAAAATAAACGCAAGAATCTACGCCGTCTCGCGCGCGACCGTGGAGAGCCTATGGGGCGGCCGTTCTCCTATCCCCACTTTTGATGATGATGATAGCGCGACCATAGCGCCACCTCTAGGTCGATCTTGAGGTCAATACATGTTTAAAAGTCTAAACTTCACTCGATGCAAACTATTAATTGTCTTAAAAAAAGATTGTTTAGCAAGACGAGACGTGACAAATCGTGACAGATTATGTTAATAGGGATATTGGTTGGTACAAGCTTTCAGGCATTTTTCAAGGTGTGGTGTGTATGAGAACTTTTTTTTATATACAGATTGCACCAGGTGCAGACTATCCAAGAAAAATAACTCTTTTTCTGCTAGTTTTCCCCGTGGACTCGTGCACTGGGTGCGAACTATAGTCTGGAAAATATGGTAATTTGTCTGAGTTGATATAAAGGTATTTGTCAGTAAATCCCATCCTAACAGACAAGTAGCTCACTTCTCTCTGTAGCCTCTTCTCAGCCTTCATTTCAAGCTTCTTGCGCTTCTTGGCCCCAATTTTTCCTTCAGGCATGGCGATGAGGTCTTCCAGAGCCTGCTCTTCCTCGTCCTCATCTGGGAAGGACACACAGTTGCAGACGTCAACCAAAAGAGGGCGCAATGCACCACCTTCCACGAAGAAGGCTCGAGAATGTTAATCCAGTGTAACGGCACACAGGACGTCTGGTTCCGAAGCAAGCAACTCACTCTAAACGACACAAACAACTGTAGATTCGATTCTTACGTCGCATGTGCTGCTGTCCAGATTACGTCTGTAGCCCAAAGAGCCCGAACACTTCATGCTGTACAGGATCACTCCTAGGGAATTTTTATGGTGCACGTGACGCCTATGTACATCTTTATTAAGTTGCATATTACTTGAGGTGAACAACGAGAAATCGACACTTAAAATTTTATATGGCAGGCTTCCCAAAATAAAAGATGTTTGATGACTGACAAAATCTCTGGCACAGTATAAAGCATGAGGCGAGAGGTCTTGCTCATCTCTCATGCATTGGACAGTGTGACTATGGCCCTATGACTAGAGCCTGTATCACACATTTAACATAGAGTGCACACCGTACCAACGTTTACGAAATCACAGCCAAGTATGCACATGTTCGTCGCTTTGAAAAGTGAACAATTACATGTGTCATAAACAGAAATGCCGAAAATGGCACCTGCCATTTTCGGTATTTGTTCCTGGAATATCCTACATGCAGTTGCGGTGTTGACTCAAACAATGCTGTCCGCCTATGGGGGTTTCCATTGGCAGCTATAGGTTTGCCCATGGCTGCTGGGTGCCTGCCAATGGCGAGTTTCCACAGAGCATTTGCAATGTGCATTCCACAGCACCAAAGACTGCCAGTCTTGTCAGCCTAAAGTGTGAGCTCATTCCGAGCATGCCCAGTGAATGGCGCTCTTAATAAGGTGCCCAGTGGATGCACCCTACGCACCGAGGGCTCACTTTAGTTCACAATTAGTCACTGCATATCGCGAGGATAGTCAGGTGATTCGTTCCCCTCGGTCCCGTCAACCAACGCATCCAGAGATGAGCCCAAACTGCTTGTCAAGCAGTTCCAAGTACCGCTAACTATTTTGGGAAAGTGTACATTTGATGCCAAGTAGCTGGGTAGCTGGGCAGTTTTGATAGCAACTTCACGGCACAAGCGTGTCCTACCAGGCACGGCCAACACCACCTAGGACAATCTAATTTTGACGTCGTCACGGCAAAATCAAGCACTGACACAAATGGGACACGAGCGCTGCTGTAGCGTTCGGCTGCGCCGCGTGTCCGGTCGGAGCATCGAAGGACGCTTGGCATTCGAACCGGACCCGATTGTTGAGTTGGCGCCATCTGATGCTCGATTTCACCTACAATGAACCGCAGTTGATGCTATGAGCCATCTAAGCAAATACAATGCCACGTGAGCATCTTGCGACCTTCGGTGCGGGCACAGCGGCACATGGTTGCACGATGCTTTACAGCGTTAGATCGACCGCCATGGCTCGTAGCGTCTGCCGCGGTCCAAACTGTAAGGTGAACCTGAGCATAGGATGATAACCTGCCACGGAGGTAGAGAAGGCTTTTCGCAAGCCTTGGTTCTAAGAGGTGTTGGTGTGGCAAGCCCGGGGAACGTCGACCAGCTCACCGCTGTCTTGCTGGCGACCAGCGCCCATCCGGTTGCGGACATTGCGCCTGGGTCGTCGGACACCTGCCGGTCCTCCCTCAGCCCGGTTGATGGGCACCGCCCGGGGCTGCGCTGCGGGCTTGTCGTCTGCAATGGGGCACCACAACGACGCTGGACACTCGGCCCGCAAAAATGCATCGCCCAAGCGCAACAGCCGCAACGACCGGCAGTGCGACGCAGGGTGCTCTGTAGCCCCGCCCCCAAAAGTGGAGGCGGATCCCCCTATCAACTGCAACGGAACGTTGCAGCAGATAGGGAGATCCGCTACATGGCTCGCACGTGATGTCAATGCGTCATGTTGGCCGTTGTTCCTACTTGTTCCAGTCGAGAAAACACGAATTCGGTGGTTCTAAATGTAGGCTGCAGAAGGTACGCGCTCACCAGCGAAGCCACCACAATGGCAGCTGATGCGACGTCTGTGCAAGCCGTGTATAGATGTTTGCAAGCAGCCGCGCTTTGAGAGCTGGTTTGGCCACCAGGGATGGAAAACGCTTTGTTTGAGCGCCAGTCTAAAAACTGTGGGTATGCCTAGGCAAGCTTGACTATTAGACGATCTACACACACCAGCAGTAAGATGGCGGCACCCAGAGGCCGTACTTGCAAACGTCTATAAGAACCTGCTCAAACAACCACTACAGTTTTGAAGAAGGTTCAGCTTCCACAAACACAACGAGAATCAAAGACCGAGGGAACTCCCTATACTCCGTTTCACATCACAATGGACCGCAGACAACACTACGTGCCATTCCAGCCAACCCAGTATCGCGTAAGTGACACATAACTTACGAGAGGGGCACAACGATCCGTAGTCACATGACATGTACACAACGCTGGATTGGCTAAGATGGATGATGGTAGTAGACCTTGAGACCTTGCGACCAGTGGCGTAGGGGAGGGGGTCCAGCCTTCCCCTTGAAATATAGCCAACCCTATAATATAAACATGCATTTTGAGCCCCCCCCCCCCCCCCCCCCCCCTTCCCCCCTCAAGTCCAGCCACCTCAGCCTCCCACCCCCGCCAAAAATATTCTTGGCTACGGCACTGTCTGGGACGAAAAGATGTTAAAGCAGAGAGAGAGTGGAAAAAAAGAAAGTAATTGAGATTTTCCCTTTTTTGTCTGTTTCTGTTACTGTATTAATTCATTTCCACCCCACTGTCAGGGTCTACGATCACATGCAATCTACACCAGCTTGCCCGCATTTTAAGCATTTCTTTCGTTTCCAAGGTACTTTCGCCTGGATGGCAGCCAGTGTGTGGATTGCGACGCATCCGCCGAGTAGCCTGACACGGCAAGATACGGGGGAATCGTTCCCTTCGCGAGGCGCCCCACGCACCGAGCGGCAGTGGACAGGCGAGCCGGTGCCAACGGAGGCTGTCCCGCCAGGAGTTTATCTACGCCTGCCGCGAAGACGTCCGAATAACATGCTCCCAAGCAGTACTATTGAGCGGAAGTTAGTGTTTAACGTGCATCGTACCGGCGTATACTAGCGCACGCCGGTACGATGCTCGCTCAAACCGAAACGGGCAGTGGTGGGGATCGAATCCAGTGTCACCGGAAAGCAAACGCTCACCTGAGGCACGTCCCCTCCAAACGAGGAGGGCGATGAGTACGATAGTCATTATGGATATAGCACCGGTTAATAACATCACGAGGTCGGACATTTTGTACAGAGGTGTGGAACACCGTTCAGATAGTTCAGATAAACAATCGTAAAGGCCAGAGCACTGTGGGCCAGAGATCCTACAATGGATGAAAACATATGTTGCATATTAGATGAGAGAGAGACACCGAAAGTCGCCAACTCGAAGCCAAGTGCCAAGTCGCCAAGTTGGCCAAGTCAAGTTGCCAAATCTGCGAAGCGCTCAAACAACGGCTCAAACCAAGTGATGGCAAAATTAGTAAAAATGTAAAGCAAAGCTTACCTCCCGTAAAATTACTCGATTTCGGACAATATATGTTGTACAATAAAAGGTCTGATATAAAAACAAGTTTAATTAAAAAAAAAAAAAAAAGTTACCTGACTGTGGCATAGACGGCGCTAACAAAGCAACCGCCATTTAATTGGTTTCGGTTTCCATCGCTGCGGATGCAGCGATAAACCTTCTATTCGTGCGTGACGTTAACGCAAACGTGAAGAGGGCTCCCAATTTTTTCTTATTTTTAGTTGTTACTAGAGACGCAGCTTTTGACAAAAACAATTGATAACAGCGCGAAGAAACATGCGGACGTTATCGCACGCCGTGAAGCCATTTTTAACTATTGAACTGGTACCTAACCTTTTCATGAGGTTGTACCAAATTGTTCCTGAAATCTTTTTCTTCTTTTATGCACGTTGTAGTCTCGGCTTGCGTTTTTCTTGATGCGCATGCAGCTCGATGCATGCGGACGAGATTTATCGAGGCAAAAAGATTACAGTTTTAATAATCTAAGCCACCAACCATAATTGAAGATGTGTATAGTTGACAGTGACCAGAAAAGAAAAAACTGAAACCACCACAGAGCCCTCATTTTAATGTCATATATATAAAAAAAAAAAAAAACCTTGGAAAGCCATTGCTTTGCGGCGATTGATCTAACGTCGGTAAACCAGGTTGGTAAAAAAAAAAAAAAAAAAAAAAAAAAACAGAACAGACACGGACGACGTGTCTGTTTGCTTAACTCACAGAGACGGGATTTTCCTGTCTTTTTTGACGAGCGCCACTTCGACGAAACTCCAATGTCGGCGGTGGCGAAAACTTACGTTGTGGACGGCAAGTGGAGACGAGCGGTGCCAACTTCATTTCACAATCTCCATTTCTTTTCTTTTTTGTCGCAGCCGAGGTAAAAATTTTCTTTAGTACAAAGAAGCTCGGGGAGTAGTTTTGAGAAAATTAATGGAGTTATTCTGCCAGGGCTCAACAAATCTTCATAAATAGCGCAATATCCGTCAACTGTGCTTGAGGTCAATGCTATCTGAAACCAATTTGAGCTCTTTGCAACTCCAGAAAAATATTGCCCAAAGCATAACTAAAAAAAAAAAAAAAAAAAAAAAAAGACACAGAACTTAAAAAAAAAAAAAGACTTTCGCCAGTAACATAAAAAAAAAAAAAAATTAACTTCGAGTCGCATGTATTGGGGTGGAGTAGTCTACCGCTAAACAGCACGACTTCATGCGTATTCGCATCTAAAAAATAATTGAAAGTATCCTCAGAGATGAAAGGCACGGTGGACGAGTACTTTCTCCACGTTGGGTGATCGGAAGTAAGAAAACAATAAAGTTTCCGTATCGCACTTTGTGGCAGAGCGTCCATGTTCTGGAAATACGAGCGTTTCGCCGCAGTAAGGTTGCAACGCCTATTGGCTGAGAGAAAAAAGCAAAAACAAGCAAAACAACACAAATCGGAAGTGACGTAAGTTTTTGTTTTGTTTCTTTTTTAATTTTATTTTTTGTGCGCGTACGTATATTTCTGTTTGTTTTTACTTTTGGTTCCTCCCAGAGGGTTCCTCCAAGTGTTTGTTGGGCGCCTTTTCGGAGCGGTCGCGTCGGTTCCAACGGTCTTTCTTGTTTTATACGTTGTCGTGTTATGTGCCGCGGTATTGCTAAGTGGAGTTGGTCGTGATATTCAATGCTTGGGAACGAGCGTCGGCAGTGAAGTGAAGTCCACAGTGTCCACAGCGCATTCATGCAAGCTAGCGGGCCCCGTCTCGCCACATCGATGCCCGTGGGACGCTTGTTCGGAACGTAAAAGGTGAGTGGAATTTACCTACTGGTGGCGGCGTTCGATCGTCGATTCGGCACCGCTGTGGTGGAATTTGATAGCGCTTGGCTACCTCACGTAGCGTCGGGGACAAAGAAGAAGATAATAGAGATAATCAACGGGAGTGGCATGTGACTCCTGGGTGCCTCCTGCGCCGCATTTGCATTCAGTAATCGCACTTAAAGAAGGACCAAGCGCGTTGGGAATGTCGGCTTTTGACAAGCTCGTGCAGTCACAAAAGCGTTCTGTCGAAAGACGGGATTTACAAACAGATCAGGCTTCGCGAATGGCCCTCCCGGCGCGTCGAATTTGTGGCGGGTAATAATGTTACTGTTCATCCTGGTAGGCCTGCGATGGTGTTTTCTGCAGAAATGCTGTATTCTGCCTCGTGGTACATTCACACCTGCAGCAGAACTGCTACGCGATTCTGCTACAGGTTAATCGCGAAGAGTTGTGCTCTTCCATAATGTGCATGTTAAAGTGACAACAAATAAGTGACTCTCTGTTCTACTTCTCCTTTGGTATTCAACTGGTCGTATTTTCTACTACATTTTGTTCACAAAGCCACTGCGAGACAGGCATTATTGATGTATACTATCCAAAATAATGCTTGAGCATGAGACGAGGTAACAGAAATACTTCTATATGTGCATGCTTTTTGTGTTTTTGCAAGACAAGGTAGCAGAAATACTTTTTTAGGTGCCTGCTTTTTATGTTTCTGCAATTCACCGGCTAGACCACTCTTCTCATGGTTATTGTTTTGTTGGGTGCAAAATTTTCCACCCCAGGTGTCCGATGCTTGCGGCTGATGGCTTCTACCTATGTGCATCAAACAGCGGGCCTGCACCTTCGCCGAGACAGCAGTAAAACAGTTCTGGGTAACTGCAGCGACTGGGTCACCGATGCCGTTCCACTTCCTGCACTGCACTCCGCGTGGGTCAAAGGGCCAGCGCATGCCTTTTATGGGTTGTCGCCAGCCATAGTGAGTATGGCTTGGAGTCACGTCATGGTAGTGAAATGCTTGTCACCTGAGTGACGTCAGGGGGGGGGGGGGGGGGGGCCGCCGCTGCCGCCGCCGCCGCCGCCGTTGGTGGGGCTATGACCCAATGGTCTGCGATCACAGACCGCCAAGCACCATTGCACTGTTCCTGGATGAACTAGCCGCTCTTGAGGAAGAACAGGGTGCTTTGGGAAGAGATATGGTGTCCGCTTTTTCACTAGCTCCAGCTATCGCCACAGACATTTTGTCGAAAGGAGCAACATAGACGCCGCTGAATGGCCGCAAGGGGCCTCGCTTCTGACCGAGGGGGTCAAGATAGTCCCGTTTCAACAGAGGTACCTCTAGGGGTATTGTACAACACAGGAAATAAAGGGCCCGAAAGTTTTCTACCTCGACGAGGTGTGGGTTATGGCAGGACCAATTTTCTCAAAGGTTCGAGTAGACAAAAATGCGGCTTTGTTCCGTGGACACCTTCATGTGTGGTGGCACGAGGCAGTCATTGCTTAACCTTGCTTAAAGATCAACGACTGGACTGGTCAGGGGTGGCGTGCCTGAGAGTGGGACAGTAGACGACTGTTATATACCAACTTTATACTTCATTCACCCCTTAACTGACAGGGCACTGGAGGCTACATGCTCGGTGAGCCAGCCGATTGTCAGTCTTGCATCACTTATCATGCCCCTTTCTCATACACATGTGCAGATCGGACATGGGGCAATAAAAGTTTGGCCCACCAACCACATGGCTCCTTCCGCCCCGTCAGCGTAGGGGTGAACGGAGCGTAGGTGCGGCAGGGTTGGTGGAGTCTGCTGAGTGCTTCTGGCGTAGCAGCTCGGCAGTGGTGAGTTACTAGAGCACAAAATGCAATACCGCACTTTACTCTGAATGGTGCGAGCCATCGGAGCCAATCCAGTGCCGAAGGTGTGTCACGTGGCCTGTCCGTTGGGCGCAACGGCACGTTGAGCACAGTGTCATCTGGCAGCGACAAAGAGTTGGACTGGTTCCGGTGGCTCGTATCGTCAGCTGCGGTACAACACAAGGGGAAACGGAGTAGAATGTGATGGCATGTCGCATCACAGAAGGTGAGCAAAGTAAACAGATAAAAGTTTTATTTTTAGAGTGCCTATTTTAGGTTTTTGTTGCCTCTTTCGGTGTCCTTAAGAGCCCAAAGGCCTGCCTATCTCGACATTTGTAGTCCCTATCCTGGGCCCGCCACCAAGTTCACACCCATCCAAAACAGCATGAAACTGGCAAACAATATTCTAACCCTAAAATTAACTTGGGCTGTTTGCACAGAAGGAGCACGCTTCAGAGAAAGCGTCGTGTGGGCATCCTTTTGTTCCGTAAGGCGTGCCTAGCCTTCAAATTTCTTGCGTTTGCTCTGATCAAGCTTTTGCGCAAACAGTTTTTTTCCAGTGTATCGTTCAACAAAAAGTTACAGCTGTTTTGTACTGAGCTGGTTACAACTAATGCCATCTGTAGATATCTCTTACAGCCGAGCTGTTTGAAGTCATGAAAGATATAAACTACACGTTGCAGCGACTCACAATCGCATTCCTGCCCGTCATGCCGAACAGCGGAGCGCTAATTTCAGTTTGAGGTGTGCACTCTTACTACAATGCAGATGGTGACAGCATCAGGCTGCACTCGGTAAGTTAGTTTGAGACCGGTTCTTCGTGCGGCACTCTGGGAGATGACTCGCATAATGCCAGTGCGTTTGAAACGAGCTTGCTATAAGGCCCGCTACTCATGGGATAAGTTTCTCATATAGTTTTTGGGCAGCTGATGTGTTATTCCCTTCTCCACAGCAACACGCATTGCTGGGTTAGGGTACGACTTGAAACCGACGAGCAGCTCCGACAACTCTAAGGTGTTTGAAGCGGCAGGAGCAGTTTAGGGACACAATATTTCCCCGTGACCTCCCTTGCAGTAATGATGATGGTGCGTTCAGTTGCGGCTCCCTCAGCTCCGAACGGAGTAACTCGAGTTGGAGTTCTCGGTGCACCTACTGAATGTCAAAACAAGCGCAGCTCTTCAGCCGCTGAGCACGGTTGCTTTATTTGACGGCTGTATTGAAGAAGTCTTGATAAGGTTGTTAAAGGAAAAGCGAACGTCTGTTGTGGGAGCCACTGGTTCCCCTCCCCCAAGGGGACGTAAGCTGCGGACGTGCAGACATTCCTTCTGAAGTCGTCTGGCTTTAAGCCTGCTCGTTCCGAATCTTGTCAGGGAGAGTACGCCACTCTGCTGGCCTACTCTCGCACTCCTCCGCACGTCTCCCATTTTCGGTGGACCTGCGAGATCGTGTGGGACGGTCTTCAGAATTGATGACCGTCTGGCGATTAGTCCTGGAGTGTGCTACGGGCGACGGGTCAAGTGCGAAGAGATCCTACGAGTGCTGTGCAATTTAGAACACCTTTAAAAAATCCTAAAGAAAGCTGCTTTTTTTGTGTGTGTGGATGTCATGTCTGTTGGGTTTTTCACTGGCCACTGTTGTTAAACTTCCAGAACTCTATGTGCCAAGAAATTGAGAGAGAGAAGGAGATGAGAGTGCAGGGATGTCAAAACGCAGAGCTCCGATTGGAACGATTAGTGGGTAGACCTAAAGTTAACTGCCTTTGTCTGTACTGCACATGCAGAACGTCGGTGTCCAGCGTTTCGCATTTGCATTCGAATGCGTTTGACGAGTGCAGTGGAGATAAAAGCAGCCTTTGTTTCTGCTGCACTCGTCGAACACGTTCGACTGCAGAACGCCGGTGTCCAGTGTTCGACTCTTGCATTCAGACGTCCTCGACGAGTGCAGTGGAGACAAAGGCACCTGGCTTTAGGTGTACCCACCAATCCTTCTAACCAGAGCTCGGGTGTCCTGACGTCCCCGCATGCTCTCTTCCACTCTTCTCCCTCATTTTCTTGGCACATGCATCATGGGCAGATTTTAAGGGTGGGGGGACTAGGGCCCCCAAGGTTAACTTTTTTCAGTGAAAAATCTACATACGCCAGCTTTTGTTAGGAAGAAATGATTAGTGGCTTCCATCCATACTCGAGAACCGAACTAAACGCAATAGACTACTTCCATAAATTCCTGCATGCAACACAGTGCGCATTGCACTCTGGGAACTAGTTAGCCAGGGAGGAGAGTGGCATGGTTTCGGTTTCGATCGACACGTCGACAAGAGAATATACACGGAGTGTGGACTATAAACGGCCGTTATTTCATGTTTTCTGGTCCCGAGAACGCCATTTGTGGTCTTTAAACTAACCTAAGTGGCCAGACCTCGAAGCTTTAGCACAAGCCTGAGACGTATAAATGCTTGTTGTATTTTTGTACTTGCGCCTTTTTGTTAGCGTTTCGAGGTATCTGGACGAGCCAGTGCTGGGAATCTCGACGCTGCGAAGCTCGGGGATCTTGCTTGTGTATGAATCAACAAGCTGTAGCAACCAATAAGTATGCATACATCGAGCTCGCGCCTTTACATTAGTGTTGTTGATCAGAAAGTTGTTTTTTTTTTTTTTTGCTTTTCGTGCGTCCATCGACGAAATATAACTTTTTGACATTACTGGTTTTCTTAATCACCTGAATATGCAAAGTAAAACTCGGACGCGCCATTGAAAAGCTCCATTCTAACACACTTCTCATCTCTTATCTGTACTACCTTGCAGCACTGCACGAAGTGAAGTCCCCACCCACTTGCCTTCCACTAATATTCAACATCGCGTATGCGCATAAAGTTATCCTGCAATAATATAGGTACATTTACACATACAAAAAGGAAAGCATAAGTCGAGCACTTGTGTGAACAATGTCGCACCGTTCGCCAGAAGTGCACCGGACGGGCATGAACCCTGTGGTGCACCGAACGAACGAAATTATTCAAGCGCATTTGACGGTTGCTAATGGCCATAATATTTGTTATGTGTTTGCTTTCTTCCTGACTGAGTATGCCGAGATCATTTCAGACACACTGTTCAGGCACAGATCTTGGGCGTCAGTAAAAGCTCGTCCAAGACGGCTTAGTGAGGAGTAGGGGACGCTTGTTAGGGCCTCCGTCGTAGCTAGCCGATTTTAGCGTTTGCGAAAACTTAATCTTCTATCAGCATAAAATTTGAGTGTAAGATATGTGATGACGTGAGGAAGACATCATAGTAACATTTGTGCAGTACTGAGGTTGAATTTATTGTGTTTCCTTAAAAGTTAATGCATCAACGCTGGGCTCAACTTTGATACTCCTGTGAGGATGCGGCTTGCTTTTCGCCCAATGAAGTAACAAGAGGCGTACGTTTGGCAAACAAAATGTGTAGGGCTCAAGGTGACCAAATTTCAGTTGTAGTTGACTGGTACTGGACGGGATTACTGACACTGAGCTCAAAGATGCACTCGTGGGGTGAGGTGACTAAGCCACGTCTTACTACGTTTGCATACGCACGCATAATATCCGGTGTTTCTGGAACCAAGGAAAGTGCCCCGGTCTTCGTTTTGTATCGGTCAAGAATGAGTGTATTGTACATTCGTAAAAAAAGTCAGATAATTGAAAACACAAGCAGCGTATTCGGTCGCGGCGTGATAGCATGAGATGAAGCTGCTCAGTCGAAACGGAAACTGAGTGGCCAACTAGTTTTCAGAGTGCACTGCGTGGTATTTCGCCGCGATGGAGCGCGTCGGTTTTGGAAGAAGTCTATTGCAACGCCGCCATTTATCCCACAGCAGCCACCAAGGAAACTACACGGCTACACTTAGTGGTTCCGTCGAGTCACAGAAGAGCCACTGGCGCTAAAGTTCCTGTATAGGCTCCCTACGGGAGCCAGAGTTGAGTGTTCATCCCCGTACGCAGTCTTTCCTGCACGGCATATGGAGCCTGCTCCTCATCTGACTGAATTCGGCGAATGGCAGCACAGCGCACTCAAAAGCAGGGGAACGTATGCCAGGGTGCGTGCAACGTGTACTTTCGTGCACTGCATTTGAGTCTGCTCCTCACATGATCGGATCTCGGTGAGCAGTGGTGCGGTGGTACGTAGAAAACAGTCATGCAACTATGGCCCCTGTAAAGAGCCTATACAGGAACTCTACGTGGCGCCATCTCGCAGGGCCATTTTGCAGTAGCTAAATAAAACAACCTGCATGTTTTAATTTGTCGCAAAAGGGTGGCGCTGTTATCATATTTAGTTTGGTCTCGGTGGACGCCAGCGGTCCAGGTTTCAAGAGTGAGTTTTCTAACTGAGCGTTTTAGTAACGCTGGTGTTTAGTGACATAACAAATATTAGGTTAACAAAACAGATTTGGGCAACATTTTGCCCATGATATTGTCTCCCTTCCCCCCCAGGCTGACCCATAAATTTGCCCCTGCTCTGCATTGCCCTGCATCTTCGGGTCAGATATTGGTTCCTGTTGACCTGATGGACTCCTTTGTTCTCTGCATTCATCATAGGTTATTGTCCTGAATCATGGACCAAGACTGCACTCTTAGGCCCACTCCTTTTTGGTGGATCAGGTCTTGCCATCTTCCCCTTTCGTGGCTTCCTGTCGTAATTAAATAAATTGTCATATTTTTCTGATGGTGGTGCATACCTCTTGCCACACTTGACAAAATTAGTGTGGTGAATCCATGCCACAAATTACTGTGAAACATGCGAGAAGGTAATTATTGAGAAGATTAAGCTCCGAAAAGTTTGATGGAAAGACGATAGATATACCCCGTTTAATATTTCTGGCCACTATAAGCATGCTATCCCCCGAAGTATTTCAGCCAATCATTGCATCGGCTTTTGACCATTCACACTTGCAAGGAAAGGCTATCAGCAAGGGTTTTCTTCTGTTTGCATTTAATTACTGAAACAAGGGTTATAGACATTACCGAGTGTATTTCGACACAACTAAATGTTCAAGCTTTAGGATATTTTGTTGCCATGATTTTAAGTTTCTGCTAAGGTGAATATGTGTTTTTACATTAATTAAAACAAGAAAACGAAAAAAACTGATTACCTTTGTCCTCGGAGTTTTTACAGAAGACCCATCGCTATCGCCATCACTATTTTGATTTTTCTAAGATGGCCGTTTTGTTTTGTGAACGTTCTGCGACTTCGGTGATTTACGCGACTTACGAACAGCACCGCCTAATTGGTACGTTAATTTTGGTGGCTATTTATCGTGTAATATCGTGGGTGTCTTGTGTTTGTACAGAAAGTAGTGTTTCAGGTTCAGACTGTTCTTTGTACAGCGTTAGCTCGGTGGGTCGTCTCCTCTGAACTGCTTGCCTTTTGTCCACGTTTGTTTCCCTCCCAAACCCATCACACTTTCTGGTTAATTTTCCTGTTTTTAATACCTGCTATTTTGCTAGCAAATATCCAGAAACGTAGATACTATGCAGCTCTACCTGCACTAGTCTTTTTATGTTGCGCAATTGCAAGAACCGCTTTTGTTTTGAAATATATTATTTAACTTACGGCGTTCTATAATATCGTTAGGCAGCCCAGTTATGTTCGCAAAGAACACGTGGCTAAGCGGTGGCGGATAGCACTTGTGTTGATGAAATGTTTTGCTTCCGCGTATCCGGAAAGCATCGGGCAGCTGTCAGCTATCTAGTGACGAGCCGAAGTTAGACGGTAATGTTGGTGGTGCAAAACTGAATAGTACCCTCTGTTAAATATTTATTTTGCTTGTCTGCTCGGCAGTGCCGCCTGTGCCTGGACAATACCTTGGAAGATAGTGCAAATACGGAGACAAAGCTGTACAGTGGTTATACTCTGCATCTGCACTCTGAATAACGTGATGTCTCGGTAACCACGCACGCTTTGTTACAGAGAAGTTTGTTTCGCTACCTGCTAGGCATCACTGAGGTGCTTTAGCTGTGTGCATTTATCTTACGCTAACAGAATGTACTGCACCTGCAACAAGCAGTTGCAGAGGAGCGCCGTTTAGTGAATCCATTCAATCGTCGTAAGCAAATCTGGAAGACGCTAAAGGCTACCACACGATTCAGTGAGGCTTGTTGACCTATGCTTTGAGCACCCGCTCTTTGTTAGGCCGTAAACCAGGCAGAACGTAAAATTATTATTGTGAAAACAGCAGGGTTGCGACATGCACGGAAACTTGTCTATCGCGCTCTGAATGTGCTGGCCGCCCAAGCGACTGACTTGCTGACTGACCGGCTCGGCTTTGTCATTGGCGAAGGCGGAACAAGCAAATGCTAGAGCATGCAGCCAAGTTCGGTGAATTGCGTATTTCTAAAAACAAATTTGCTAAAAGGTTGTTTGTCGCCATTTTCTCTTAAAGGGCAACTCCGGCCAAAACTCAAAATGAAATAAATTACTGGTATCGCTGTAGTGACACAAAATACGACCGCAGCCAAAATATTACGTCCGTGGGACGCCGCATTCTCAACTAATGCCAATAATAAAAATGCGACCCGCCGCGAGCCGCTGCTCCTTAGCGGGCGGCCAGCGGGTTGCCGATCGCTAAAGCAACATTAGGCCGTGACGTCAGTATCATTCTCTTTTTTTTCTCCGGTCCAGGCGTTGCGCGGAGTGCGCTTCTCTGAGCCGCTACCACCGCTACTTCGGCTTGTGATTGGCGTGTTTCGCCGTTGCTTTTATCTGTAGCCCATGTAGCTTCGGTGTAGCCTTTTGTTTATTTGCTTGCGAGGACTCCAAGACTCGTTTTGGCGAGCACTTCGGTGCGCCCAAGACTGCCCAGCTGTTCCTCGAAAGATGCCGAGTGCAACTTGTAGCGCTGTGGGATGCTCAAACAAACCGCTGCGCAGCACAGAGGTGCTTTTTCACAAGTTTCCAACGGACCGGAAATTGGAGAAGGTGTGGGTGAACGCTGTTCGGCAAGTGGACTTTGGATTTCGGCTTTTACGCGCCCGAGGAAAAAAAGAACAAAAAACAGACGCATACAGCCCAGCACACGTGTTCAGGCGCCGCGGCCCATGCCGGAGAGCCTCAAAGCTTCGTGTCTCGGACTGTACGTCACTGGCAGCGCGGCATAGACCAATGCCGCTCCATCCACGGAGCCCCGATGACAATTTAGGCCCAGCGACGTGTATGGAAGACCGCACACACGGCGACAGCCGCCGAGTACGGCACCGAACGAGTTCACTCGTTTTGCAGTCGCTAGCTTTAGGGTATACAAGCGACGGGTATGGCATAGCGCACGCACGGCGGCGGCCGCCGAGTACGGCACTGTACGAGTTCACGGGTTTTCCAGTCGCTAGCTTTTGGGTATATGCACTAACTCTTGCTACATATCTTTAGACGGCTAGCGCAGCAGAGTTAGGTGCCACTCGGCCTGCATACTCGTTGAACGAGAACGATCCTGACGTCACGTTCACATTGCGGCAGATTTCCAGTGTTGCCGGGGCCTCGAGCGGCTAGTTTCGGTTTTGTTGGCCGCGCCCCAAACAAAATTTTGGGGCGTCGATATCTTTAAAACTACGCACAGTAGTGGGGAAAAAATTACACCTTGCAATTCAGGGACGCTGACTGCACTAAAAACTGTCATAATCCCAAAATTGAAAGTATGGACCGGAGTTGCCCTTCAACTGAGTGTCTTCTTGAAAGGATTCAAGAAAAGGGGGGTTTCAAAACCGGTGCTTGGGAAAACAGATGCCTCCGCTCAGGCGGTACACGCCAATGTTCTCAGATCTATCGGTTGACAAGCTCCACGGAAGAGCAGCGTTAAAAAAAATGAGACGTTTACAATTCTCTGTAATGCAAAAATAGAACGCAGCACTTGACGAGGAGGGGAGGGTTTACCTCTCCTTTCCCTCCAATTTAGCAAAAAATGTTAGCTAAATTTCCTGCCCAATTTAGCGGGTTAAGTTTCCCCGCTAAATTTGTCGGGGAAATGGACGACAGGTGACCCAACACAAATTTAGCGGGGGAAAATGACGTCAGATGACTAACACCCGTGAACAAATTCAGTTTCTCCGCTAGACTTAGCGGGAAAATTGATGTCGCGTGACCTCAACACCAATTCAATTTCCTGCTAAATTTAGCGAGGTAGTTACATAGATGGTGACACCGCTAAATGCGGAAACAGGTGCCTAAGAGCTACAAGAACCACAATAAAATCACTTTTCACTGCAGGTAATGTGCATCGAACATTCCACCAGATATGTCCATAGGGCGGGCTGATAGTGTGGCAGGCGCCACTGAGCGGACGCACCGCAAAAAGGCGTCTGGCGTTTTCAGAAGCTTGTCAACTGACCTAGATGTAAGAATGTTTGTACATGTATTGCTACCATTGCCCAGCGGGACCGGAGATTGTTGGAGATCTGTGTTTCCTGAAAAATGTTTTTACAATGTTCACACTTTGGTCAATGCAAGCACATCTTTTTTTTCCACTAATATTGACTAACAGCATTGCAGCAATCAATCCAGTTGACACCGAAATGTTATAAGCAATAAAGAAATTAAAACCAGTCTGTTCTGTGAGTGCAGATTTTATATCTTGTTTTATTAAGGGCGGCTCCGATTTGTTTGTCCCTTCATTCAAGCATGCATTCCATCTCCGAGAAATCATGATCTTCCATTGCGCTGGAAGAGGTCTCGTACTGCAAGTAAAGGATGCTGGTGACATGTATAGGGTAGACAGTCATTGCCTCGTTTCCTTACTGTATGCTCGTTTGAAAGTGTCTAGATAGTTATACACAGACATGGGTCTTTTTACTCCAGTTAAAAAGCGGCACTATTCAATGCAATTTTTTTTCGAAGGTTGCTCAGGAAAAACTATTTTATGTAAATTTGAATACACAGCACCATTTGTTTTTGACGGAAGCAAGTTCATATAATTTATTTTGATTTATAACATGCTTTTGATAAGATCAACCACAAATTGGTTTCGTAAAAACCTTTATTGCATGGCGTAGCATTGCTACTCTTAAAAGTCGCTCCCAAGGTGAGGACGCTGGGAGAAACCTCAGTTCCCTGCCTCCAGCATGAGCTTCCTACCTTCGGCAATGCATAGAGGCCGGACATTTGTAAGACACTCCCAGCCATACGCATTCCGTTAACGACTATATCTAACATATCGCCCGAATTGTGCACGGGTGTTCAGTAGACCATCACGTTTTTGTACCAACTTGGAGTGTGCCTCGAGGCCCAAATGTAAGACGAGAATGGCAGGGAGGAGCTTCCTACATTTGGCAATGCTTTGGCATCTTGCAAGCCTCAACAATCCGAAAGAGTGAAAGCATGAGAAAAGGCGATGTGCTCGCTGGAGGTTTGGAGGAGGTTGGGCATTAAAAGATGCCCTGCATTTCTCATCTTATCAGCGACTATTAGCACCGAGATGTTCTGGTGATATCCTTTTTCGTTTGCGACATCACGGGCAGTTTGATACTTCAGCCCCATGCTCCAGGTAAGAAAAAGAAAAGCCTTTCATGCAAGGCTTGTCAAAATATTAGGTGCCAGAAAATATCTGCCATCTACTTTCAGTCTTTATTAATAATCCTATGGTCATGTTCTGCGGCCGCATTGAAAAGCACTGCAAAAGAGCCCACATACTGCGCTGCCATCTTGGAATCACATAACACAGCCACCATAAAGTGGCTTCAAATTGTCGCTCCTCTCTCCCCTCCGCTCCAGGGCAAAGGCATATTGTTTTTTTTTTTGGTTTTTTTTTGGCTGCATTTTATTCCCCTTTTTTGATCTGCTTTGTGAAGTGTTGTCTGACACTTATTTTTACTACCTATACTTCGTCTCACCCTAGCATGGACTAACCGCGAAAGCTGTGCTAGCGCGAGCGGCCAGCCTTGACTGCATTGACTAGAGCGCTTGCTGCACGAGCGCTCGTGCAGCCGCCGCGGCTTTATTCAAAGCGACTAGCTCACGTTTCTAGCACGAGCGGCTAACACTAGTCTATACTAAGGTGAGACGAAGTATAACTACATGCTATCATTATGTGCACAACTTACGCACCTTATTTTATAACTAGGGTTCTGCGTTTTCGGTTTTTATTTTTTCAAAATTCGGCGTACTTTTTTCGGTGTTTATTTTAAAATTCAATTTTCGGTTTTTTTCGGTGTATATTTATTCCGCAAAAAGTTGCCAGTTTTTTTCGGTGAATATGAAAGGAACACCATCGGACACCAGATCAGGTGATCCTTGTAGCTTTGATATTTGTGATCACTCAAAGAATAACTGCACATATACATACGTGGTATTCGCTACAACTTCCATCAGGACACACCTTAAAGTCGCAGAATTCTCGGGCTTAATCTTCAGCGCGCTTCCTTTTCCTACCTCTTCCGACGACGTGACCGTCTGAGCTGATGACCGTACAGAAACCAACGAAATGGTAAAAAAAGAAAAAGAAATTATTGTATTTATGTTTTTAATTAGAGAAAAGTTTGAGAGAGGGTGTTAAGAAAGGCAATAAAGGCTTTCCTCGATGTCCTCTGAAGTGCATGAAGCGAAAAGCCTTACACTAACTTAGATCCGAACTTTTTTTTTAGGACCGGGAACTTGACACACAAAGCCTGACCACAGAAAGAACACATATGTCCCGCGAAGGCCAATCCAAGACCTCTTTTTTTGCATGTTGAATTTTGGAAGAGGGCAATCACGATGTCATCACACATTGTCGAACCTTGCAAAGCCCCTTCTCATATCCCCCCTCCCCCACCCAGCTCGACGCGGCCGTAAAAACTGACCTTTTTGGTTAAAACCGAATTTTAGAAAACGAATTAGACGTACTGTCATCGGTTTTTATCGATTTAAACCGAAAACGTCGAACCTACAAACTGACCTTTTTCGGTTAAAACCGAATTGCCGAAAATGGATTCGGCGTACTTTTATCGGTTTTTATCGGTTTAAACCGAAAACTCAGAACCCTATTTATAACAGATTACGACTATTTGCACCATCGGCATACCGGTGGTCCGAAGAGAGAGCAGGGGAAAAAAGCAGACAATATGCTAGGTTTTTTTTCTTCTTGCTTTGTGCCAATGCGATAGTTGTTCAAAGCCTTGCCGACTAAAGGCATACTTTAACTCAATGCCGGCTGTTGATGTTGTTTGCACAAAAAGAAAGCTTAAAAACAAAAAAGAATTATATGGCAAGTTATAAAGTTTACTACTTTGTATTTCTGAAAGGACAATATATAATTCTCATTTTGATCAAACCAGTCTCATGTAGCTCTAAGTGGTGGATACATGCTCTACGATCGCATCAGGCAGCAAACCATAGACCGTTCCATTAGGGTCATAGCAGAGAGGGTAAAAAAAGAAAAAATGCCCCCCCCCTCTCGCCTTCATGTCGTCTGCTCCGCCGAGTGGGCAGTACCTAGCATCCGGCTGGCGTACAAACTGTTTAAAATCGCGTCACTTTGGGAATTTCAATCGCAGATGCGCAGATTTTGGTATGCCAGTGGTCGTGTATTACTATGCTAGATAAAAAGACTAACAGAGTCCAATTGCGCTGTTATCTGTGTGCAAATAAAAAATAAAAATATAGGGAAAACTGTGTCAGACTGGCCGGTCTCTCGGGCGAAAAGGGAATCCGGTGGCTGTACCTTTTTTACTATACAAAGTTTGTACTGGTGTAGGCCATGAGTGGATGTCTGAAATAATAAATACAGACGTGCTCTCCTGTCGCAATACACGCAGTAGTTGAGGGTAGTACTGCCGGCTGACTCAACTGCTATTTGAGTAAGGGAAAAAAGATATGCGAGTTGATCATTTACCGAAGTAGAACAACCGAAAGCTCTAGGCTGATTTTGGAGTAGCCACAACTATTCTAAGAACGCAAACCACTTCACAACGGCAGCCACGAGCGAGAGTTCTATGTTCCGTACAGCCCAAAGATGGAGAATGGCAACCTCCTGTTTTGACGTCTGCTAGCGGAGTCAAGCGCGTGCCCTCTCTCTCGTTTTACCCCGCCAAACTTCCCGGATGTACGGAGAGGGCGCTGCTGTCGAACAAAAAGGTGCCGCCCAGAGAGGGCTAAATGGAATGGTCTATACTGTGCCTCAGTGAAACTTGGAAAAAGGCGAAAACTTTTTCTCGGTTAAGTCCTGCCAAGCAAAGTACCGGCATCCAGCTATGGTCACCACACCACCACCAGCTAGTAGGGCACACTAGTTTTTAGCTCCACACTGTGATAAAGGAGAGTGAAATTAGATCTGTTCTATCTAGAGCACTGCGGAGGCCTACCGTAAACGTTGGTCAAGGTTGAGCTGCTCTACCAAGAGCGATGTGCTATCTGTTCTACTTTCACACATTCTGGCAGACAGATTGGACAAATGTGATTAATATGCCTCCCAGCATTCTAATTCAGTGCAGCCTATGTAAGAAACTCGTTTTCAAAAAATGCTGCCACAACATGGCAGTCGAGCAGCCCGCTAAAACTGCAATCTTGTTCAAACAAGTGTAACAGTAATCTTTGTATGCTGACTAAGCGCACTTTGTTGTCAGGCCGAACAGAACGGGTTGCCACGAGGCCCGGGACTGACCTCGAAAAGTAGGCCCACAGAGTGCTCTAATGTGCACCACCATGGGACCAAACACAAGCGAGGCACTCCAGCTCTGCTGGCATTCAGTCTGTGGCAATGGACTTACGCTTGTCCAGGGCCGGTGCTCAGTCTATACAGTACATATCCAGAAAGAGGAGATCGTAATTGAAGTTGGCAGCTTACAGAATCGGTTTGTTTCTATTCCTTTATTTTACCCTTGGAGCCAGGGGCATTACACAGTGCAAATGTAAATGCAACCATAGGAAACAAACATGTTAAACAATGGTGTGAACAAGTTATACAATAGTGGTTAAAATGCAAGACCAAAATATATGAAACTTAAAGGACACATCGTAGGAAATCGCATACTGCCGCCGATACGCCAGATCCCACGTGGTCCGTCAAACAACCAGAGTCCAGCCTGGTTCTTTCACGCGAGCGGGAATTCCGCTCCCTTTTATTTGTTCCTAAAACACCACGCTCAAAAACACTCAATCTAAACTGCAAAGACATGCGACATTACAATGATATTCGCACGTAAAGCCCAAGCTAAACACAAAGAGGGCCCCCAGGCCTCGTCTCCCACGATTACCCGAGATCCAGTTGCACACGCTTGCCTGTTCTCGGCACCGCCCAGTCCCCAGAGGCCCTTCTCCCCCCGGTCCCCCTTCAATATATCGAGGGGCGAGGAGGTTCCTCCTCGCCCGCCCTGGGGCGCCAGTGATGCACTCTAAAGGCACTCCAAAAATCAAACTTTTATCTGTTTACTTTGCTCACCTTCTGTGATGCGACACGCCATCACATTCTACTCCGTTTCACCTTGTGTTGCACCGCAGCCGACGATACGAGCCACCGGAGCCAATCCAACTCTTTGTCGCTGCCAGGTGACACTGTGCTCCACGTGCCGTTGCGCCCGACGGAAAGGCCACGTGACACACCTTCGGCACTGGATTGGCTCCGATGGCTCGCAGCATTCAGAGTAAAGTGCGGTATTGCATTTTGTGCTCTAGTAACTCACCACTGCCGAGCTGCTACACCAGAAGCACTCGGCAGACCCCACCAACTCTGCCGCCCCTACGCTCCGTTCACCCCTACGCTGACAGGGCGGTAGGAGCCATGTGGTTGGTGGGCCAAGCTTTTATTGCCTCATGTCCGACCTGCACATGTGTATGAGAAAGGGGCATGATAAGTAATGCAAGACTGACAATCAGCTGGTTCACCGAGCATGTAGCCTCCAGTGCCCTGTCAGTTAAGGGGTGAATGAAGTTGGTATATAACAGCTGTCTACTGTCCCACTCTCAGGCATGCCACCCTTGACCAGTCCAGTCGTTGATCTTTAAGCAAGGTTAAGCAATGACTGCCTCGTGCCATCACATATGAAGGTGTCCACGGAACAGAGCCGCATTTGTGTCTACTCGCACCTTTGAGAAAATTGGTCCTGCCATAACCCACACCTCGTCGAGGTAGAAAACTTTCGGGCCCTTTATTTCCTGTGTTGTACAATACCCCAAGAGGTACTATCGGAAACAATATGAGCGTGAACGCGCCTCCGCTTGTCGCCACGGAGGCGCGTTCACGCTCATATTGTTTTCGATCGTACCTCTGTTGAAACGGGACTATCTTGACCCCCTCGGTCAGAAGCGAGGCCCCTTGCGGCCATTCAGCGGCATCTATGTTGCTCCTTTCGACAAAATGTCTGTGGCGATAGCTGGAGCTAGTGAAAAAGCGGACACCATATCTCTTCCCAAAGCACCCTGTTCTTCCTCAAGAGCGGCTAGTTCATCCAGGAACAGTGCAATGGTATAGCCCCACCAACGGCGGCGGCAGCGGCGGCGCCCCCCCCCCCCCCCCCTGACGTCACTCAGGTGACAAGCATTTCACTCGCATGACGTGACTCCAAGCCATACTCACTATGGCTGGCGACAACCCATAAAAGGCATGCGCTGGCCCTTTGACCCACGCGGAGTGCAGTGCAGGAAGTGGAACGGCATCGGTGACCCAGTCGCTGCAGTTACCCAGAACTGTTTTACTGCTGTCTCGGCGAAGGTGCAGGCCCGCTGTTTGATGCACATAGGTAGAAGCCATCAGCCGCAAGCATCGGACACCTGGGGTGGAAAATTTTGCACCCAACAAAACAATAACCATGAGAAGAGTGGTCTAGCCGGTGAATTGCAGAAACATAAAAAGCAGGCACCTAAAAAAGTATTTCTGCTACCTTGTCATGCAAAAACACAAAAAGCATGCACATATAGAAGTATTTCTGTTACCTCGTCTCATGCTCAAGCATTATTTTGGATAGTATACATCAATAATGCCTGTCTCGCAGTGGCTTTGTGAACAAAATGTAGTAGAAAATACGACCAGTTGAATACCAAAGGAGAAGTAGAACAGAGAGTCACTTATTTGTTGTCACTTTAACATGCACATTATGGAAGAGCACAACTCTTCGCGATTAACCTGTAGCAGAATCGCGTAGCAGTTCTGCTGCAGGTGTGAATGTACCACGAGGCAGAATACAGCATTTCTGCAGAAAACACCATCGCAGGCCTACCAGGATGAACAGTAACATTATTACCCGCCACAAATTCGACGCGCCGGGAGGGCCATTCGCGAAGCCTGATCTGTTTGTAAATCCCGTCTTTCGACAGAACGCTTTTGTGACTGCACGAGCTTGTCAAAAGCCGACATTCCCAACGCGCTTGGTCCTTCTTTAAGTGCGATTACTGAATGCAAATGCGGCGCAGGAGGCACCCAGGAGTCACATGCCACTCCCGTTGATTATCTCTATTATCTTCTTCTTTGTCCCCGACGCTACGTGAGGTAGCCAAGCGCTATCAAATTCCACCACAGCGGTGCCGAATCGACGATCGAACGCCGCCACCAGTAGGTAAATTCCACTCACCTTTTACGTTCCGAACAAGCGTCCCACGGGCATCGATGTGGCGAGACGGGGCCCGCTAGCTTGCATGAATGCGCTGTGGACACTGTGGACTTCACTTCACTGCCGACGCTCGTTCCCAAGCATTGAATATCACGACCAACTCCACTTAGCAATACCGCGGCACATAACACGACAACGTATAAAACAAGAAAGACCGTTGGAACCGACGCGACCGCTCCGAAAAGGCGCCCAACAAACACAACAAACACTTGAAGGAACCCCGGAACCCCAGCAGGATAGCTAGGTTCGACATTGTACATGTACCTTTTTTTAGTACACGGAAGTGACGTCATCACGTCTGATTGGTTGGAAACAAAAGTGACGTAATTTCCCTAGAAAAATGTGGGCGGAGTCGGCAAAACTGGGCGGAGTCGGCTACCGGACGTGACAACAAAATGACGTTTCGTTTTGTACCGAGTACGTTTCAAAAGGTACTTGCTCGGAACTAGGTGTCATTGGCAGCATGTGTTCGGCGGCGAGGCGTCGCCGTCTCGTCAATTCGTCTTTTTCTTTAATAGAGCTTTTTTTTTTTCGCCAGAAAGACTGTATCGGGAACACCGCGATGCATTCGAGCTCGCGGAGGAGATCTTTGGAAGCAATACCGCCTGCCCAAGATCGTGGTGCGGTGGTTGTGCGACGAACTTCGCGAGGAACCGGAGGTGGGGAGAGTGCGTACCTCGTGGACGGTCATGACTGTGGAGCTTCAAGTGCTGTGTGCACTGCGCTTCTACGGCACGGGGAGCTTCCAAGGCATGGTGGCGAGCGACGAACACGTAGCGCGGGACCAAAAGACAGTCAGCGTTGCGGTCCGCGCCGTGTCCGTCGCTATCGTGCGTCGTCTCGGGGTCCAGCGTGGCTGGATCCACTTCCCCGAGACGCCGAGCGAGAGGTTCGACGCGGAGAAGGGCTTCAGGCTGCTCGGCAGGATACCCGGCGTCATCGGTTGCGTGGACGGGACCATGGTCTCCATCGTCGGCCCGTCCAAGAACGACCCCACCGTCACGAAGGCGGCGTACTGGTGCCGCAAGTACTTCTACGCCCTCAACGTGATGGTGGTAAGTACACTCATGTTACGTTGTCAAAACGCGCCCCAAATCTCTAGAAAAAAAACAACAAAAAAAAAACGTATTGCCGATACGGTTTAAGTATGCCGTTTTATGACTGCGGGCTGTGGGGTCTCACGACTGCGCGAGCGTGTGCTCTACGTAGCATGTGAGCCGTGAGACTCTTCTCCCAAAAATAATACTTGTCTGTTAAAGCTTCCGTAAAAAACAAAACAAAAAAAAACATTATTTTTGTTTCAAGGTACCTTGTATCCAGGAAGGTGTGTTCACATGCATGTGTCAAACTAACTTAAAAGGTTCTGAAATTGCGACTGCTTTGTGAACCATAAGTACAATCTACTACTTGTGGATTCAGGTAATTACATGTCAATATCTCTCTCACTTTCAGGTGTGTGACGCCGACTGCCGGATAATGTGCATCGACCCACGGTATCCCGGGTCGGTGCACGACTCCTTCGTGTGGCAATTTTCCTGGCTCCGAAACCAACTCGAGCAAGGGCAGCTGCCACGCGACGGCCGGTTCCTGCTTGGTGAGCATACTAAATTCATTCCTTACGCACGCGGTGGCTCCCACTGCTTGAAAGCCACAGTACCACACGTACTGTGCTTGTTGTGAGCACACAAACACAGTTGCTGGAACTCCTTGAAGTGAGACAACACCCAAAGTTTGGCCATTAATCTCTGTTTATGTCCACATAACTCTCACACTCTGCAGGCTACGAAAGCCACACTAGACCAATCTCACGACAGTGATAGACTATGCAAGGCATGCAACCGCAGTGCGAGTCGTTGTCCGGTTCGGCCCACTCATTGTTACTGTCTGCCGGTACCCTCTTGCTGGTTGGTTTTTGCATGAAGTTGGAGCTCTTTCGCCGATCCCTGAGGGCTCGCCTGGTCGCTTTGACGGTCGTCAGTTTGTACGGAATGGGATCAATTCCTCCTTGGCCACTTGGGGCTCGCCAAATCTGTCCTTGGGTCGTCTCTGTCCCACACACTGGATTCTTTTCCCTGACCCTTCTTCTTCGGTCTGCCTATATAGCTCCTCCTATTAGACCCTCCGTGTCCCAACAGGACCTGACTCCTTTCCAATCTAACCACCCCCCCTCTTTTCCCCATCTCCAACTCCACCGAGGATTAGGAAAGAGGTTCGTCGAACTGGCGCCTTATCCCCTTGCTTGCCAAAGACAAGGCCAGCGTGTTCTGCTCTGCCCGTGCCTAAGGTCACGGCCACACTCCCAAAAGCAACAGAGCTTTTATCTGTCGGATGCAAGGGCCTAATAATGCACTTGCATACAACACAGCACCCCTAAGGAATCGTGCACACATCCCATACAACCCACCAGGAAAACACATAGTTACATGAAATAACAGGGAGTTTGCAGGCAAGCTGGTGCTAATTAATCATAATGTAAACTGATACTGTAGTGCAGAAATATTAACACACTTTTAAGTCACACTTAAGTTACATTATAATTGACATAGTTGCACACAGCTGTTTTCTTGCCTTTTATTTTAAAAAGTAAAGAATGCAATATGTTCCATCCTCTACATGTGCAGGTGACAGCGGCTACCCCTTGGAGCCTTGGCTCATCACCCCTGTCCCCGGGAACCACGCGACCTCCACCGCTTGCGGCCGGTTTAATAAGGCGCATTTTTCGATCAGGTCTGTTGTGGAGCGCTGCATCGGGCTGTTGAAAAACAGATTCCGGTGTCTGCAAAGGCACCGGGCTCTGTATTACCACCCTTCAACAGCCACCGCCATTATTTCGGCATGTGCAGTGCTCCACTACATCTGCCTTGCATCGAGCGAGCCAGAACCGGAGTCAGACTCCGACCCTGAAGAGTCAGAGTTGGAGTCTGAGCCGAGCTCGGACGGTTCTGAGCCGAGCTCGGAGAGGTCAGCGTCGGCTCCCGAGAGGCTGGCTCCTGCCGGCCCTCCGGTCGGCCTTCCGGTCGGCCTCTCGGACAGGGGGACGGCTCTGAGGCAGCGCCTTGTCGCCCGGTTCGGAACCCGCCGCAGACGTGCCCGTGCGGAGCGCCACAGGCAAGGGGTCCGCCGCCACGACGGTAGTCCCGACCACCAGGGACTCCGTCGGGAAGCCCCTCAGCGCCCTCGCTGCGGTGGTGCCCAGCACGGACGCCGCCAGCGACAGGGAACCTCTCGCCACCACGACTGAGGTCCTGACCACCAAGGACCCCGTCACATTCTTGCCCTCAGTGAAGCCCTCCCCGTGGAAGCCGTAAAGTGCACACTTCGCTTCCTGCTCCACAGTCATGGCCGTCCACAAGCTACATACTCTCTTCAGCTCCTACACCTTGTGAAGTTCGTCGCACAGCCAGCGTGCTGCCTCCGGATACGTGTCGAGTGCATCGCGGTGAAATCGATACAGCCTTTTTTTCATTTTTATGAGCAGAAGGCACGAGACGCAGTCGACAGTGACAGAAAAGGTTCGGAGGTTTAGTTGCCAGACCAACAGGTCATCTGAATTGCCCCTGCAAAGAACTCAGAAGTAATTTAGACTACCTCTAGAAAGAAATGCTTGCTTTTGCAGAGATTGCTTTCTTAGTTGCTGATTGAACCAGGGATATTGTTGTCATGGACATTGTTTCATTTTACAAATGCTTCAAAGCGTCTTGCCTTCTGCTCCATTTTATTATCTCTTTTATGGTACTTCATCAAAGTTAGGTGATTGTGTTATCTCAAGACAGTGCACATGTAGTTTGTTTTGAAAATTGCTTTATTTCTTAAAGAAAAACCTGTGACTTCATGAATAAAAGTGTGATAACATGGAATGTAATATTTCATTCTTGGAAGTAAAACTGAGCATCGACTGGAACCATGTAAGCAATTGGGCAATCTTAAGTATATATCACATATATCTTGTTGAACACTCTGGTCTTATTTGAGCACAATAGTTAAATTTCGAAAGGAAAAAAAAAATATATATATTCTCTGACTAGCATAACACCATATAAACACTGGACCACTTTGAAAGAATTATCACAGATGTTGCGCCAAACATTCTTATTTGAGCACAGCAATAGCAAGTTCTCGAAAGATAAAAAAAATTGTTTCTGACTAAAGCATCCGTCACTCGCGCGCTCCCCGTTGGTTCCGCCGACCCCTCCGCTGCCCCCGGCACACCCGGCTCCTCGTGGTTCGACATTTTGGTTTGAAGAAGGCGCGTAGCGCACATCCTGCATAATATTGGAACAACTTTCTCTCCAATTAATTCTTAAATTTATTGCAAAAGGGTACAAAAAAGCGGTTTGTTTTAACAACGCCCAAAAGGTTTTGATTGTTTTTCAATACTTTTACCTGTACTAGAACAGATGCGACGGCCAGCGACGCACAGGATTGGTTGCCGTTCCTTCGCTAAACGCAGGAACTGCTCCCCGCGTCGTAGTAAATCGGTAAATCCTACCCCGTATCCCGCGCGTAGGGACGCCTCAGGGAATGCGTAGCTACTTCCGCTCGTCGGTGGTTGGCTCCGGACGTCGCTGAAACGGGTGACGGGTGTCAAGTTTGCGATGACGTAGCGGCGTCAAAGTGGGCAGAGCCGTCACGTGAGTGTTGCTAGGATACGCTCCTCCTTTGCATTACGTCACTTCCATGTACCTTTTCTCAAATGTCCAACCTAGCGATCCAGGAACCCTCTGGGAGGAACCAAAAGTAAAAACAAAACAAAAATATACGTACGCGCACAAAAAATAAAATTAAAAAAGAAACAAAACAAAAACTTACGTCACTTCCGATTTGTGTTGTTTTGCTTGTTTTTGCTTTTTCTCTCAGCCAATAGGCGTTGCAACCTTACTGCGGCGAAACGCTCGTCTGGAAATGCCGAGAAACAGAAACTCAAGGTACTAAATGCTACCAAGATGGCCGCGTGCACAGTGCTGACAGACCACAGCAACCGGTCTAAAGTTTACTTTCGGAAATGCATTTCTACGGGAAAAAGCGGCTGCACTTTCTGTTTTCGCTTGAGTATAAGAGCAGACATTACGAATAACTATAATGTAATAAATAGTTTTTTGAAACATTTTTCAGGCACGTAATGAAAATATTGCATTTACGCTTTTGTGCATGGGGGCTTTATGTATCGAGCGAACGATGCCGACAGCCACACCTTCTGTGAACACAGGTTGCTTACAATGTAGCGCACTTTAACATCGGTCACTGACGAAAAAATAACGGAGTAACTAAAGCAAATACACTTTTACAATGTTAAAAAATGTATGTACATACTACACACTATTCGGTACGACAATGCGTGCCTGGAGCGCGCTTTCGATTACACCAAAAGTGGTCTCGAAGTGGCAACAAATGACGCCACAGAAGCCTGGTGGTTGGTCGTAGAAATGCTAACGAGAAGCTGCGAACGTCCCAGCTTCTGGTTGCGGAAACTTCCGTGGACTGTCACTAGAGAGCAGACTTGTACACGTTACTGAAAAAAAGGAACTGATTACAATTACAATTACTACAGTCAAAAAAGTAACCGATTACCGTTACTGATTACTGCCTCCCAGAAGTAATTGAACAATTACTGCAAAGTAATTGATTACTTTTCAAGTTACTTTCACGTTACTTCTTATTGCGATGACAGAAATACACAAATACACAGTAAAATATTGCGTACACAATTTTGTTTGGTTATTGTTCCCTTTTTTGTTTTCAGACCCGGACCTTGTCGTGTAGCTGACACGTCGACCTAAGGAACAAAGCCCACTAAAAAGTCAATAGCGAGTTCCCGCTTCCCGTCGACTTTATCAGCAATCTGCAACGAGATCCGGAACTCCCCAGCCAAGGCTCGTGGCGCGCTTGTAGAAGAGCGTGGTGTAAAAGAAAAAAGGATTTGCCGACTAATCCTAGTTTTATTTTTTTTAGATGTTAAAAAAATGTCAATCATTTTTGCTCCATGGCTGAGTGACTATGCTGATTTTTGTGAGAAAAAAGAATTGTGGGATGAAAAATGTAATTGGTAATTGTGTAATTGATTTTGTAATTGATTACAGAAAAAAGTAATTGAATTACTCCGAGCGTTACAGCTTGACAAATGTAATTGAAGCGTTACAAAATTACACTTAACTGTAATTGATTACAAGTAATCAATTACTTGTAACGCGTTACGTACAAGTCTGCTAGAGAGCGAGACCTGCAGTAGAACAGGCGTCTGCCATAATCACGGCAACTGTTGAAACTATGGTGCCTGGATTGCGTCTTTGACTGGTGTGTTTAGCGTCCCATCCCGCCCATACGTCAAAAGTGGTCCCAATGTGGCAACAAATGACGCGAGTGTCATGCTGTCGCCTGTCGCGATCCTGGCGGTTGGCCGTAGAAATGCTGGCGAAAAGCACGAGCGAACGCGAGTGTCGCTGTCGTCACGGCGTTCCTTTAGGCGTCCCAACTTTCGGCTTCTCTAGCTTCCGTGAACTGTCACAGTGGAAAGCGAAGTGCAGCAGAACAGGCGTCTGTCAATAATAGCACAACTGTTAAGACGCCGCCAGGGTCGCGATCGGCGACAACATGACACTTGTATGACGTCATCAGGCGGAAATCGAGGGACCACTTTTTTGGCCGCGGTAAACACACCAGTCGGAGACGCGTTCCAGGCACCATAGTTGAAACGCCACCAGGATCGCGACTGGCGACAACATGATACTTTTATGACGTCATCAGGAGAAAATCGAGGGAGCACTCTTTTGGACGCGGTAAACGCGGTAAACAGACCGGTCGGATACGCGTTCCAGGCACCATAGTGCGACCCAAATAACCCAAATAAGTTATAACCGAAGTGATCCATGTTGTTTTCCGGCGAAAAGACAGGCGCGTTTTTCCATAGGAATAATGCACAGGAACACCGCAAAAGCTGTTTGAAATGCTGCGGGAAAGACGCCCTCGGTACACGACGAAATTTGGGGAATGTATACTTTGAAAGAGTGAGGAAGTGCTAGGTGAGCTGGTTCAAAAACGACACTTGTAAATCATAATTAAAAAAAAAAAAAAAAATCCGGAATGAAAAGAGGGGGCAAACATAACACCGTCTCTAAACACAGCCGCAAAATTTATTTCCACACAATATTTTTTTTTTATAGAGGGCAACCCCACCCACACCGCTGACTCCAACAACCGTGAACCTCACAGTCAGCTGTGCGGATGGGGTTGCCCATGGGTTGCCCTCTATAAAAAGGATTGTGTGGAAATAAAATTTCCAGCTGTGTCTAGGGACGGTGTTGTGATTGTTCCCCTTTTTTCGTTCCTTGTCTTGAGCTATTTTTTTTTTTAGTACGATTGTTTACCAGTTGTACATTCCTAGAAAAATGTAGAGTTTAAGTACATACTCAGAGAATATACCTCAACTTCTAGTAAAGCAAAAGATTTCTAAACCTTAGTGAAGTAGTAGAATGCACTTTGCTGCGCATCAGTGCCCGGGTCTGCTACGAAATCGAAACCAAGCTCTAGTCACGCTTCTTTTGTTTATTTAATTAGTTAAAAAATTATTCAAAAATGATTTTATTTTTATCTAAAATGTGTAATATATTATTTGGACTTCAACATATATTGTCTCAATATCATTTTACCATTTCGCGTGTAAAACACAGAACACCCAGCGTTGCCAAAAACTAAACCTTAAGGTAACTAATAGCCAAGCCAAGAACACAAACAAAAGAACACACTTGACTGACTGCACCGGCTGAACGAACGCTGCATCCTACTTGATTTCTCAGTGGCTATTAATTAGTTGCTTTTGTGATCTATCGAGTGTAAGTAATATTCTTTCCACAACAGTGCCGTATGCCCTGTGGCGTCACTGTCTCGCTTGCGTCAAGTGCAATGGAACTCTACGTGTGTTCGCCTCGACCAGCAGCTCTTGGAGGATAGTCCAGTGGGTAAACCTTCGATCCTGTCTTTATAAACAGATCTGTTTCTTTCGATATCGTGCCAGAGTTCACATTTACCATTTCTCGAAATGTTTTGTACATGCGTATGTTAGGACTCGGCAGTCTTCGTTGCTCGCCAGCCTCGTACGAGCCTGTGCCTCTGCACCGCGATACTACGTCGTGTTATTTGGCGCGGTTTGCAAAGTCATTTTACGGTTCCGTGGATTTTTCGTTTGCAACGACTAAAAACTCTACGCTCGCTCCGCCGCACGCGCACGCCTTCCCCGTATAAAAGATTCGAAGTAAATAACCAAAATTAAGCGTCGAGGAACGCGCGTGCAAGATGTTCCATTTCATCATCATCAGAATCGGCGCCGCAGGCGTTCGAAGTATGGGCGATTTGCCTTTCTGTGGTGCCGCGGCTCTCCTGAGCGAAAATAAATATGTTTTAGGCTTTTGCTTTAGAACAGTTACTGCTGCAGCCGCACGCGGCTGCAGCAGTAACTGTTTCTAGGCCCGTAGCTCTCAAGTTTTGAGCAGCGCTCCATGCGAGCAAAATAGAATATTTGTGGCTCGCGTTTCGAACACGCGTCATTGCGCTTCCCCGCGGGCTCACGGAAGCTACGAAAGAAAGCAATACAAATAAGAACGCTGAAAGGAATGTTTCATGGGACGCTAAGGCCGCGAACTCATAATTTTTTTTTTTTTTATTTTAGTTTGTTAGACGTTTTTATTGCGCGTCTGCAGGTGCTGACAGATGCTTGCATTCGAACGTGGCACGAGCAAAATCGAATGTTGCAGTGTGGCGTGGATGGTGGAGCGTGCATAACCTGGGTTGTGTTCCAAATTTGACCTAAATGGATCAGAGTTACTCCCGCGGGTCGTGTCACGTGACAACACAGATTGAAAAACGCTGGATTTGGGTAGGTTTTAGAATGCCAAGGTGCAAAACCCTTACCTTGAAGTAAGATTCTGTAAATTTTTGAACACGGCCCTAGTCACGTCTTGCGTAAGTCTTGAGGACGCTCTCGTGCCCCCTGCCTCAGAGCAATTCTATAATAAAGCGCTGAAGAACGCACGTGCAAGATGTCATTTTTTTAGGCTTCTGTTTTAGAACAGTTACTGCTGCAGATATGACGGGTGAAACACCATTTCCTGCATTCTCCTTGATGCTACGGTAATTTAGTGATAGGTCTATTCGGTACATTAGTTATCAATAGGCACCATTTTCAAGATCGGTAGACTCTCAGGTAGATAATCAAGGTTTCTCAAAGATTTGCAGCTGTGCGACCCGTGTCAGCCATGTCTGTGCTCGCACCGCCCTCTCTTTGTCGTCGTTCCAAACGCTTGCGTGTCTAGTTTCCTTTCCTTCCGCTCTCCCAAGGTGGCGGTCCCGTCGCACGTGTCTAGTGTCTGGCTTTTCGGGGCGGGTCCAGGGGTTTCCCCAAGAATTGAAATTAGGGGGCGTGTCTAAATTTTTAACGGGTGTTTAGGGGGGTGGGACATTGAGAATAGAGGAGTCGTTGTGAGTTAAGGGAGTGCCTTCAGAAAAACAAGGGGGACGGACGGAATGCTGAAAACCGGAACCACGCTTGCACGACCCTTGGGCAAACAAAACCACGCAACCACGTGCAACGAGCAGCCGCACAGCGACACAGCCATTACGAAGTTACAAATTTGGGAGAGGGGAGCAAGTGGCACCGAGGGCCGAGACCTGGGGCGCCGGCGAGTCGAGCGAGTAGGCTGCTTGTGCAATCTCCGCCCAGTCGGGTCATGGTTTTGGTTTCAGAGGGAAGGAGAAATAAATAGAAATGAATATATAAAATAAATTGCATTTTATTTTCAAAATGCGGTGGAGACGTTTTGTTGAAATTATTGTTAGCAAACCAAGTTCAATATTAGTATTTCTGTATTAATGAGAGCCCCCCACCACCAAAGCGCTGCGACGCTATTTACAGTGCTGCTTATGGTGGCGATGCTAATGTCAACGCTGTGACCGGGAATTGAGCACGCTTCCCCAACGCCGCGGCGGCTTCACAGTTGTGGCTGACTGAAGGTGTGCCTAATGCGTGCGTCGTTGCGCACGTCACGTTGCAGCCATCTTGCTGAGTAAAGGTCTGGCCTAGTGCATGCACCAATGGGCATGTGGCGGCACAGCCAATGGGGAGGACGTGACGCCTAATCATGAGTGTATAAAATGAGCGTGCGGCCTCCTTCGCGTCACTCGCTCTTTGGATTTCATCGGTGCCATGTCTACTGGGATGGACTCTCGACGCTACGTCATGAGGCTCTTCAGATTTTCATCGATGCCGTCTTTGCATTAAAGAAAGAACTTTAATGCACGTCGCAAACATCTGCGAAAACATTTCGCCAAAGGGACTGTAATGCTTTGGCATTCCTACACATCAGCAATCTTAAGTGTCTCTGCCGAATTGTTTTTTGCTTGTTTAGGGTTTTTGTGTTTGCTGAGACAGCTGACGCGCTCCTCATTTGTGTCGTGAACGTAACAATAAAAGCGATAATTGGTTGCCTCATATAAACTTTTTGTAAGCACATCTGTAAACACGGTATGTGGCAAACACACGTGCTGGCACACAAACAGAAAACTGGCGGGCGACAAGGAGAACAGTGGGAATGTCCAGCTGGGTAACACAAACTGTAATCCGTTGTGCTAGGACACATCCATGCAATTAACTTGTGAGGACAGCCTACCGTTTTATGGTCTTGCTAGTTTTGTCCGTCACTTGTTTTAATCAAACTCCTAAACAAGCTTTCTTTTTTTTATTCTATTCAGTCTTGCTTGTGTTAGTATGGGCTTAAGCGCATATGTATGAGCAGGGATGATATTAAGTTTTCAATATTTTTCATTTGTACTTTTATATCCTACTCTTGCATCTTGAAATGGTTTTGTTTTCAACTTACGAAACTTTCTATTTGGGATGTTGCAAGTGTTTTGTTTTCATGAGGCTTAACTTGTGCTTCTTTTGTTGATTATGCCTTCTATTAGAAATCCATGAGAGGAACCAACCCAATACCAGGACAGTTCTCAATAGCTGCCATTCAGATAAATTGAAATTATGCTGTTTGCTTTTTAATGGTATAGGCTGGATTATATTTAAGGAAAGGGTATGTTTGGAAGTGGTTCTGGAATGTTACATGGGGATGCTTTTTCGTTCATATTTTTTTGTATTTAGAAAAACACGCCCGCACTTATAGCCTCAAGTTTTACCTGGTTGACCCGCACTAATATTTACTTATACTGCTACGAAATTAAGCTTTTGTGGCTCCTGAGCTACTTCAAAGCGGAGCTCTTGCTCCTCCAAAGTTGCTCTAAAGGGGCATCTTTGCTGCTTTCAGACTTGCTGCAAAAGGCTGAAGCTTGCTTCCACCCCTGGGACTGCTTTTTCACCTAACTCTCACTTGAAATTTAATTAAACTTCCTGGCTGACTTCGACGTAGCGTTTGTTTGAACGGCCACAGAAGTGTGTTCTGCCCTCACTTCCAGCTGTGCCCCTGAAGTCCTGGAGTTGCAGGATGGCTGGACCGTCTTTAGCTATGGACCCCCTAGCCCAGATCAACACTTATCGATCCTTCGTCTACATGCTGGAGGATCCTGCCGCAAGTGAGTGTCATTCTGCAGCCCAAACACTGTACCCTGGAAGAGCAAAAAAGAAAAAAAAAATTGTTCTAAACACCATTTTGATGTCAGCTCGATGGTGACTTCTGAGACATGGAATTAGTGGAAAAGGAAGGGGGGCAGAGGAGGAGGAGTTTGGAAACTCTGTGAAGTCGGCAACTAGGTAGTGTCTCCATTCTGGTGGTATGCAAAAAATCTGTTTGGTTACACTAAGTGTGTTTGGTAAAGTGTGGTGTGTCCTGATGATCTCAGAAATAATTTTCTTACCACTAAGTCCAGGATCATTGATAATGAAGAGTTTAATCAGGCTTTTGTTGTGCTATTTTTGACCCCACCCCTCTTACCTTCTTTACATTAGTCCATCTCGTCACCACGTGTGCAGGAAAAAACACTTTAAAAGCTCCTCTTGCTCTGCACAAATGATGCCTAACAAGAAATGAACATCACATCCAATTAAGAAATATGACATACAAAGCAAACTTTTGTTTTTGTCCTTCCTGCAGAGGACGAAAGTAAGCTGAAAGCAGTCCAGGAACTCAGCGAGGAACTGGAGGTATATCTTTCAGCGCTTTTCGGTTTTTGTGATCATTCATTGCCTAATACTCTGTGGTGAGGTTTCGCTTTTTTGAAGTGTTGCCTAGGGCTTCATGTCATAACCAAATATCTTTTTTGTGAAACATTTTGCTAAGGATAGCATTGATGAGAGTCACGTGAGATGCCTTCACTTTGCTGCAAAAAGGCTGGGAATGAAACCATATTTATTTTTTAAACACCTATTTCTTCGAGAATATGGAAGATGACATGCCATAGCAGCCAACATTGCATCACACTTTTTGGATGTCTGGGTCTAATGAAGCACCGTTGTTGTAGGTCTAGCCTGTCTTTAAAGAAACAATGACAGGGTATTTATGCTCACCAAGGTTTTTATTTGCATATGACCTATAAGAGTTCAGCTACCCAGAACACATTTTGTGGCTTGAAATTCTTTTCTTTTTGCTTGAAAACAGCCTGTTTTTTTTTACTTTTTTGAAAATATGCGTGACTCTGTAGCAAAATATTGATAGGGTTCTCTCCTGACACCATATTAAATATCCAGGCAAAAAATAAAAAAAAAAACCACTTGTGGGGCGTGTTAACGTCCCCTTACCTTATCACATGTTGTTAAAGAAGCTGCTGTTTCTTTTCTGGCTGGCTAGGAGCGCAATGTTCTAAGCATATTTTACGATTTCACTTTCTGGGATGCAGACAATAGTGACGTCAGTGCACTATCCGACGTTCCTGGACCATGCGATGCGCGTGTTCCTGCGCATCCTACAGGATGGCAAGCCGCAGTTCATTGCAGAGCACAACATGCAGGTAAGTCTTTTGTCATCTGGAGATGATTCCCTCTGATAAATATTAGGCAGCATTTACATTTGATTTGCATGTCAGTGATTGTAGGTAATGAACTTGTGACAAACACATTTTGTATAATTAAATGGTACCAGTGCTATGTGCAAGCATTGTAATTGGAGATCTGGAACACTGGAACTTAAGCTGTATTAAGATCATTGTAGTGAAGAATGTCAATGGGTTTGGACACCTTTTTTTTTAATTCTCTACTCTTATATAACACCAGGAAACTCTGGAATATAGCAGCTGTTCGAACTATTTTTTTATAACCTTTGTTTTTCACTAAGCAGCTGATTACCATTGATTTTTTAACTTTTGCTCCTTGTTTTTTTTTTGTAATAAGGATTTTGTGACAACTTCTCAACCAAGTATACCATGTCTAGGTAGCTCATTGAAGTGCTTGTGAGCACCCAAGATTAACCACCAACAATTCATTGCTTGTTTTTCGTGGAAGAATATGTCCGGTTCGTTTTGGAAACTCTGGGTCTGGAGACACTGATGCCTTTGTGTCATTCTTCAGCAACTGCGCAAGCTGATCCTGGAGATCATTCACCGCATCCCCACCAACGACCATCTGCGCCCCTACGTCAAGCAGGTCCTCAGCCTCATGTTTGAGCTGCTCAAGGTGAGGCTCCAGCAGATGTTTCCCTCGACAAAGAGGCGCATATACTTCATCTCACCTTACGATGGACTGCAGCCAAAGCTACAGGCTGGCCGGTGTAATCACGAGCAAGTATGTTGCTTTGACGTGCGTACCATCAGAGCAATATACCGCGAGGTTCCTGACTCGCTTGTGGTTGGACCAGGTGGTCTGTAGCTTTGGCCGTAATCCACCGCAGAGCGAGACGAAGTGTAGCTGTGACCTCTTGGGCCATATCCCCTGATTGAGAAACAAAGTTTCAAGTACAAGCTTCATACATTTGGGATTCTTTGTGAGAATTTCCTATTTAATTTTACGATTCCCCATACAGCCTCGCTTGAGTTGCCCGAGATTGCTTGAGAGTGATTGGTTATTGGAGCCATGAACCTCGCTCCTGTGACCAGTCGGGTTACGGGAGCCTGTAATTGGATGTGGGCAGCCAGCAATTGACATCGCCCAAGTGTTTCCGGACTACGTAGGCCCGTCCTCGCGAACTCTGGTAGATGCAAGGTTTCTGGGACGACTTGGAGGCATGGTGACCAGCAGACTAGAAACGCTGAACATCTTGCTGGCTCCATATTTTTTTCTAAGTCTGCATCTCGCACACTTGCAGATTGAGAATGAAGAAAACGTTCTGGTGTGTCTACGGATCATCATTGAGCTGCACAAGCAGTTCCGGCCACAGTTCAACCCAGAGGTGAGTGTGCATCCACTGGAATCGAACTGGAGTGCAGTGGTGCAGGCAGCATAGCGTAGTGTGTGATGTAGCTTACCTGGTTTATATTAGAGATTGTGAGTGGATTTGGCAGTTGAATGGGTTGAATATTGGTGCAAGAGAACATGCTCTACCACTGTTTGTACCTCAGATTTCATGTCAATGCAGTGGCACAGTCACTGTCACCGACTTCATGTGTCTACGCATTACAAACTTATACAACAACTTTTCTTCGATACATTGCCACATTTACTCTACTGTTGAGTTTGCAGAAATGAAGACATTGTGAATCAAGTGTCTTACGGTAGTAATAGAAATGTTACGGTAGTTAAAAGGTTTGTTTTTGCTGTAGCACTACCAAATATTTTCATTGTAAGTGCTCATGATATTGTAAAAAAGATGCACCTTGTGCGTTGCAGTCGCCTTTTTTTAACAGCTGCCATGAAATACTGCAGAAGCGCCCACTTCGTTCGAGTGCCCACTATTAACAATATCCAAACGTGGGAATTCTGCAAACTATACGTTAGTAAGCGCTCAATTTAACCGGACAAGTACCCACGTTTAGATTAACCCAGTTTTCACTGAAAGTGGGGGGGGGGGGGGGGCACTCCCCTGGTATTTTACAGTATATAATTTAAGAAAGTAAACGCTGACCGTAGTAATCCTCCAAAGCTTAATACGGTAAGAACTTTATTTGCTCTTATAAGGGTGGAGAGCATCAGAAGGTGTGACTTCACCGGTGCCCTGCTGGCCTCCCCCTCCTTCTGTCCTAGATTCAGCAGTTTCTCCAGTTTGTGAAGAGCATCTACAAGGAGCTTCCAAACCACCTGAACGCCATCTTCGAGCCCCGTCCGGCCCTGAAGGTGAAGGACATTACGGAGCTGAACTTGGAGAGCGTCTTGCAGGAGACCTTCACCCTCACCAACATACAGGTTGAGAAGAAGGCCGCCGATGGGAGCTGCGCCTCGGTGAGATGCAATGCTTGTAGTGGCACCTCGCTTCTGTGCCGCTTTTACTCGGGTGCCAAGAACGCAGGCAGACAGAGAAAGGACACCACAAAGCACATTGTGGTGCTTTGTGGTGTCATATCCATTCTTGCGTTCTCGGCGCTCTTAGCGTTCCATACTAGCCGAACTAACCATCTTACTTCTGTGCTGCTTTACTGCTATTAAAAAGATTTCCTGCACATGTAGCATTTACCATTACCGTATTTTCTTAACTATAGTTCACGCTTGTTGTATAGTCTGCAAAGGCACGCTTCAATTGGAAAGAAAGCTCTTCTTTCGATAGTCGTCCGCATGCAAAATATAATCCGCACGTAAAAAATTCTCATACACGGCACACTTTGACAAATGCCCACTTTATTAGCTCGAAAAGCTTGTGTCATGGTTCATAAATTATTATAAACACACTCTGTCATTCACAGTATCTGTCAGCGGAGGAACTCTCCCCGGTCGTGGCATTAATACTGTAGAGAAGTGCAGAAGCCTACAGGCCTTCTAAACAACGATTCACGTAACTAGAGAGTGATTGGAACATATTTATGCATCAGGAAAAACACTTTACGCGGGGATGAAGACTGTCAAAGAAAATTAGGAGCTCAAGGAACCCTCGGGGTATTCTGGGGTGTTCCTAGGAGCCCAGTTCGAGAACAGCAATCTAGAAAAACAAATCCTCGTATAATTTGCGCCTGTAGACAATCTGCATCACATCAAATTTTGACTTTTAGAAGTGAAAGCGTGGGTGCACGTTGTCTCCTCGGTGCAGTACAACGTGGTACCGAGGGCGGTGCTGTCGCTCAAGGTGCTAGCGGAGCTGCCGATCATTGTGGTGCTCATGTACCAGCTGTACAAGCAGAGCGTGCACGACGACGTGGCAGAGTTCATCCCCCTCATCCTCACCACCATCACCCTGCAGCCCCTCGCACAGCACAGGTGGGTGGTCACCAAGTCGGCTTCTTTTAGAGTACCGACACTCTCCGGTTGTCTCGCGGGAGTTGCCATTTTGTTGCCTAGTGCGGAGTGCAAGTTCGTCTGCTTCTTTTGCTGGGGTTGTGGTGACGTCAGAACGCCAAACTCTGATCAGAGCCCTCTGATCGGCTCTGATTGAAGTATAGTGGGTAGAACCAGAGCTCGTCATTCTGGCATCACCACAACCCCTGCAAAAGGAGCAAACAAACTTGTGCTCAGCATAGGTGTGATTGAAGAAATGTTACTTCCTGAGCTTTGGGTACAGTGCCAGGAAGCTCAGGGGATGTGTTTTGCTCTGTTGCGGACTTTATTCTTCTACATTTCTGAAGGAATTCTTGTGATTCCGTATGGAGCTTCAGACAACTGGCTGTAAAGATTTTTAAGCAATCAGATGGCTGAAATGTCGTTAGCCTGAAGCATAGCTGGAGACACTTGGCATGACTCGGTGGGTTCTGAAGCAGGCTTTTCATGAACCTGAAGTTTCCTCCCAAGTACCGTTTCAGAGGTTTCTCTTTCTTAGGAGAGGTGGTTGTCTAGCTTGTGTACATGCGAAGTTGGCTTTCTTCTTCCCTTGCATCAGGATGAGCCCAGCCTTCAACAAGGAGGTGTTTGTGGACTTCATGGCAGCCCAGATCAAGACCCTTTCTTTCCTGGCCTACATTGTGAAGATCTACCAGGTAATTAGGCCAGCTGTCACTGGAACACGCACGCACAGAGATAGAAACGTGTCAGTCTTATAACGGTGTTTGCTCACTTTGTCTTGCCTGCCTCCCAGGACATTGTGAATGCACACTCCAGCCAGCTTGCCCAAGGGATGTTGGGGCTGCTGGTGCTCTGCCCCCAAGAAGTGGCCCACTTGCGCAAGGAGCTCCTCATCGCTGCTCGACACATCCTGGCCACCGAACTGAGAAACAGTTGAGTCCCCTCTCTTGTAATGCATAGTACTACCCTTGTATTTCATGTGCGAGGACCCGTGGCGCATTGCCGTCACCGATTTGGCACGGATGGATGGCAGCATTCACTGCTTTACAGTGAGGCAATTATAGACCTTCGCAAAAAGAGCTCTCTGGCCGCCGCCATTTTGCAACTCGAGCGACCCCTATCAGCCAGAAATTTCTGCCACCCGCCTGAACTGTCAAAACCCGGTCAGCGTGACTCCCCACCTGCATTGTGCATTCGGAGTTCACTGGCTTTTCTTGAAAGTTTTTACTTTATTTGCCTGTTTAGGAAGGTTAACCATTTGTATTATCTCCCACTGTGAGAACCAGGGAACACCAGAGCTCGTAGCCTGCTCGGCCTTGGCAGGAAACAAACAAAGAGAGCGAACGTCCAGCAGCCCGCGACGCGGGTTCTTGGAAGATTATTTCCGTTGAGATAATCTCCAAAAAGCCTTCCCGGCTATGTTCCGGTCCGGGTCTTCGCGAAAAATAGCTGATAGGGTCTGGTCCGGAGTGTGGGGACGTGTCCGTTCATTTGCTTTGAAGCTGTGCAAAAAAGCAGCTCTCTTCTACATGCCCCCCAAAACACACCAGATTCCGTCCGATCGTCGTGAAGTGACTATCGTCGACACTGTATATTGGATATGCTGTGTTATTTGAGACCCCTCTCAAATCCTGTTCGAATAACGCGTCACCGTGGGGTACGTACAATATATGTTGTTTGATTGATCAGACTCGTTGAACGGTTCATGTTGTGGGCGGGGATGCAGTTCGGATATCCTGAGTGCTCAAATATTTTCGATGGTTAAGATCTTTGTAGATTGACACGGCTGAGTGTATAGTGCCGGGAAAAGCTCAGCATAAAATGTAACAATCATTCCAGTTGCATTTGTTCTGTCGAGCATGGACTCACCAAAACAGCTTTCATTTCTTTGTTTTTGTTCCCAAAAATAGTGCAATGCATTCTTAAAAACCGCAAAAAATTCTATTCTTCGTAGAACACAAAATAAAAAATAGAACACGGCAATTTATCCGCCACCACCGTCCGGAAGTGCGCCTAAACAGGCTGTGATAGCCCACTGACTAGAAAACCCCAGCGCAGTCGGGCAACACTGACGTACCCTCTCAAAACCAGGGATGCATGCTGTAAATAGCTTCGTTCGAGACTGTCGTTGGCAGGGACGGCGCCAGGCTTTTCTTAGTGAGGGGGCAGTAGGAAGGCGCACGGCATTTTTGGGGAGGCATGAGCTTTCGATCCGACTAAAAGAACAAACATCCAGGGACGATGACTTGGCACTTCGGGAGTTTTTAATAGAAATCAGCTCAGTTTATTTCATTATTTTACAACCTATGTACAACTCTGGTTAATGTAGCATTTCACCTGCAAAATATTCAGGCATGTTTACATTCCGCAATACTAAATAAGCACGCTCACGCTTGTCGTGACTCATCATCTGCTCTTTAGGCAGTCCCCTAAAACCGGAGCAAGTCAGCGATCATGTGGATGTAGTGACAATTCTCCCTTCTTTGCTGAATACGCCTGGCAAAGGTACACGGCGACTGATTTAGCCGCGCCACTTTTCTTCATCGCCTTGAAGGAAGCCGATATGTTTGGGACATCTTGCGTGCCGCACTGTTGGAGTGGCGTCGTAGTCCGCCTTCCTTCTGAAGAGCTTTCTTCCAGTTTCGATAGCCCTCTGTCAAAACGCAGCTCTTCCACTGTTTTCCTCCCTCCCTCCCTACCTCCCTCCCTCCCCCCTCTCTCTCTTTCTCTCCCCCCCCCAAATACAGAAACACTTTCAGCTTTCCTCCAACCTCTAGGGATAGTCCCTCGAAGGGACTCCGTGCCTGCCCCAGGGTCACTAATGATGGGAGCATGGCAGTTCTCGAACCACCAGGCTCACCAAAGTTGCTTCAAGGACCCCATAGAGACTTGAAATAGGCAGGATGACCTAGCTAGACACATCAAAGCCGCCCCTTGGGAACCCGCCAGTCGGCCCGAGCGTGTCAGGACTTTGGCAGATTTCCTCGGTCAGAACATGAACAGTGCCCTTGAGTTCCTTTGTCTGGCAGGTACGAAGCGACGGTGCAGTGCAGATGGGATTTCAAGTCTCTCCGAGTAATCATTTGGGTGAAGCTACTTTCAGGAAGTATTTCGAAAATACTTCCTGAAAGTAGAAGGAAATAAAGGCGACGGCACGAAAAAGCTAGAAACGTCTGGTATGAGACCTCTTCAGGGTGGCTATCCTTCAAGCCAATGCCTTTTCTATGGGTCGATGAAATTAGGAAAATGACAAGCCATGTAGCGTATGCGGGTCTGCGCTCGAAAATTAGTGCGAGGGGGGGGGGTGTAAAGGCTGGCATATTTTTTGGGGTGGCAGGACAAATTTTAGGGGAGGCACCCGCCACCCCTCGCCTCCTTTTGGTGCCGTCCCTGGTCGTTGGAGAGGTTTATAAAGGGTTAGGTAGAGAAAGTGAAACCGGGTTTTCTGAACCCGCGTAAATAAAGTATGCATAACAAGAAGCTGGAACATCGTGAGAATCTGACTCTAGTGGTGGTAACAAATTGCAAAAGTTTGGGCACACAATGTTATCTAAATCAAAAAGATACAAAAAAAAAAAAAAAAAAAAATCTCGGAGTCGACATTTACCTAAGCCATCAAATTGAAATTTGAGAATGCGGATGCCTGTAGCAATTGTGCCAGTGAAAAAGCTTAGAAAGAAAACAATATTGCCTTTGTAACTGACAAGGCTTCTTCACTGAAATAAATGCCACAGGCACCCACAATGTCAAATATTGGTATGATGAAAATTAGGCTTAGGTCGACGCTGGATTAGAGAATGTTGAGTTTTCTTTTGTATCTTTTGATCCAGGTAGTAATGTTATGTGCTCGAACTTTCACATTTTATCACCATTGCTATAAGCGGGTACAGGTTAAGGGGTAAAGTGGAAGCTCCCCCTCCCACCTCTCCTTTAATTAGCAAACACCAGAATGGAGGTGACCTCCTCTCCAACGTTTGCTCTGCTAAAGTGGAAAGGGGTGGGAGGAGCTTCCACTTAATTCTCAACCTGTTCCCGACTATAGTGTCACATATGCTCATGGAGTTTCAGCTCTGCGATGCGGGGTTTGTTTATGCGGACTGAAAATCCAGGTTTCATTTTCTCAACCTAACCCTGTAGATTTCTGGCCAGCTTGACAGTTCAGACGAACCACTTTGCATGTTCGTAATGCTACAGGTGCAATCTGCCACCTGATTGGATAGATATGGACATTCTTTTCTATTTGATCGAAATTGCTGCTGCCATAGCTCAAGACAGACATTAATTGCCCTAGACGCGAGCTATAAAGGTGGTTATATAATACTCAAAATCATGCTTTAAAATTTTCAAAAATGAACAAATACAAACCAAACCATTTCTGGTAGTGCATTTTGTGCTCGCAAAATAAGGGTCTGTCATGCTGTGTCTGGCCTTCTTGATCTGCCAGCAGCTCAGTAACTGTCTTGTCAGTGAAAAAAATCAATCAATCATACTGAAAGTTAATGCTCTCGGGAATTATTTCTACATCAGCACAATTTAGGTCCACTTTATTTTAAATGTCGGTAAACGGTTGGACTTGGTTCTCTGGATGTAACTGAGGCGTACAATTTCCCTTTTTCAGAATTTGTGGGCTGTATTGAGCAGTTGTTTGACGAGAATATCCTGATTGGGACGGGATGGACCGCCTACGAATCTCTGCGGTGAGTCACCATGAGACATATCTTTCTTCGACGATGATGCCTTTAAATATCATTGCAGGTTATCTGGGAGATAACCTGGGAGAAAAGAACCGTGTTTTTATGAACAAACAAACTATGCATCACGGAATGCTCAGCCTTTGCCTGGACGTAAGACCAGATGCTGAAGTTTGTTAACTACCACTATCTAATTCAAAAGTTAAAAAGCAATTTTCAGAATTTTTCTGTAAGAAAACGGGCCCATTCCTGGTAGCAGACAACATTCGTGTCCATGTATTTGTGGACTTTGTTAGTCGCCATTTTCTTGTTGAAAACTTTTGAAAATTACTTATAATTTTTGAGTCGGAGAGGGTTCAATTTAAAACCTTGGCATATAGTCCTTATTGCTAGTTTTCATTTGGGTGAAAACTGAGCATTCGGCAATGCATAGTTTGTCTCTTTTGGTGAGAAAAGCACTGTTCTCTTTATTTCACTATGCCTGGTACTTTGCAACAACAACGCTGATGCCAAAGCTTCTTGGACCTTTTTGTGGTGATTGGCAGGCCGCTGGCGTACAGCACGTTGGCGGACCTCGTGCATCACGTGCGTCAGCATCTTCCGTTGCGGGACCTTGCGGCGGCAGTGGCGGTGTTCTCCAAGAACGTGCACGACGAGTCCCTGCCCACCTCGATCCAGACCATGTCTTGCAAACTCCTGCTTAACCTCGTGGAGTGCATACGCACCCGGTCAGACCAGGAATCTGGCAATGTGAGTTTCATCCCCTTTTCACTCCCTTACTTTGAGACTAAAGGGTGTTCCTGCAACACCCCCTTCTTGCAGATAAGAGAAGCGTGCATTTCAGGGGCATTCAAGGTGTCTACCATCCAGGAAAACCGGAAATTCTCAGGGATTTTGCATGGTCTGGAAAAACTCAGGGAATTTGTGCTCTCTCAGGGAAAACGAGCTGTAGTTTATAAAGGGAGCTGAAGTCACGGTAATGCTGGCTCGAGTAACACAGGGGCGATCCAGTTGCGCCATTTGCGCCATTTTGATAAATTCCAGCTTCCCTGCTCCTTGCTGCGCCCAAATGGAATAATTGCGCCAACCTGCGCCAAAGCGAACAAATCTGCGAACAAATTGGTTTTGGAAGAGTTTTCGTTTTCATCTGGCAACTGTGGGAAGCCAGTGGGGTTCGGCCATCACAGGCCAATCCAGGTTTCCGGCTCGGCGGCATTGTTTCACAGGGTTCGCACCAATTTTACCGACATTCCTAACACGCTGCAGTTTTAACAGTTTTAGTTGCATTTCAAATCTCACTACTGAATAGCAAGCACAAATAAATTTTCTTTTTTTTTTCTGCTTGCTCATGTTCAGAAGCGTGACACTGTTTTATACGAATGTGCTCGCATATGGTTCCCATTTCATTATTAGCATACTCGGTTGGGACCGCAAGGTTACGAATTATTGCCTTTTTCACGTCAAATGATCTGAATCCTTGGTGGTACAACTCGGCAAAAAGTCTATACATTAGGGAAAATCCAGAATATTTTTATTGATTATTTGCTCATTTCACGTGATAAGACTGTATAGTGCTAATTTACCTCTGTCCAGAGCTTGGGTCTTGAAACCCCGGCCCGCAGATGGCTACAGTCTTCTCAGTGATGCCCGGCTCACAGTCGGGCATCACTAGAAAAACCGTGGGAGAGGAGGCCCTCTCCAGCGTTCGCGCAACACCTCCTAGAAACTAAGGCCGTAGCGCTCTTTTCGTGACGTCGCGAAGGAAGGCCATTGGGGGTGCGCGTCGAAGTGAAGGCATTGTGCGTGGATCGACCTTCGTAAAAGCTTCTAGTCACATACGCGTGTCCGGGTATCGAACCCTGGGATCCTGGTTCAATACCCGAACCAGGGGGATTTTTTCGGTCGCGTACCATTCACCTAGCTGTGTTTGGAGATTTGTGTTTGTCCTTTGTCCCTCTTGTTCCTTTTCTCTAGGGATTATTTGTCATTCTTGTCCAGCTTGCTTGCACCTTTGCATTTAATTGCTTTTAATCATGTATTATGTCGTTTTTTTTTAATTTTTATAACATGCTTTTTAGAGGGTGACAGCATCCGGCGACATGGTGTCAGCCCATCTTGACTTAAAACAAAGTTCTGTATTAGTTAGGGAATTTTGCAAAAGGACTCCGGGAAAACCTGGAAAACTCAGGGAATTTGAAAATGTCAACTTGGTAGGTACCCTGGGTATTGTAGCTACTATATTTGTTGTGATCAGCAGAATGCGGTTTGCTTTTCGGTCATGGCGAGCAGACACATTTTTGGGAGAGGCTCGTCCCGCTTTACTGCACGTGTAACAGACTATTGGCGAGGAGATCGAACTATGGGGGGCGCTCTTTCCAGTTCTTTTTAAAGCTCGGTCAAAATAAAAAGTTTTGACAATAAACGGAGTGACGTTGGCGGGACGGCGACAAGTCGGATCTCTCCTAAAAGCAGTTGTCGGAGGATACAAGCTTGACCCGTTTCGGCCTTTGTGCTGAGTGGTGTCTGGTCACATGCACGGTGCATGCTGCATTGGTTTGCGCAGGCCTGAGTGGCTACGAAGGAGCCCCTCCTGGGGCAACGGTACAACATGAGCCCCAGCCTAACGCTGACGCAGTTTTCGGCTACGGCAGCCGAATGCTGCATTATTGTCGTTGTCCCCATGGGTGTAGTTCTAAAGTTAGCCGCTTAAGGCGCAGTGGTTGAATCTCTTCCCCAATAGACCTTTGACTAAATGCGCCAAATATCCGGCTCACACTCAAGGAATCATGAGAGCAATGTTCCTTCAGTTCCCTAGTGATCGGTAATTTCGACCAATTCAGTGCTTACACACTTTTGAGTGTAATTCGAATTTATCCTGAATAAGCGTTTTGTAGATTGCAGAGACCTGTCATATCACTTTTAAAATTTCTCGTCAATGTCAGCGTTTTTGATACAGTGCATGCAATCCTCCCTTCAACCTGGCTGAGCTGCAGAAATCTCTTACAATATTCTCTTTCTCACACAGCTTTAAAGATGCTGATACAACTTAGAAACCCCTTAAATGCTATTAACAGTCCTGCTGACTCCGATCTAAGTCCTGTTTTTGGTTGTTGTGAATTCTCTGCTTTGTAAGTGATTCCTGCTAAAACAAAAATTACGGGAGTGGTAATATTGTAGGAAATTTCTGCAGCTTAACCAATTGAAGAATGGATTACATGCACAGTGTAAAAAATGCTGACATTGATAAAAATATTTAAAAGTAATATGACAGGTCTCTAGTTGCTGAGGGGGAATTTTCGATATGGTAGCACCTTGGTTACTGGTTCAGGTTGCAAGTGGGCCTTTGCGCAGGGGCGGGAGCTGCTTATACGGATGCTGGAGGTGTTTGTGCTCAAGTTCAAGACCATTGCCAAGCTACAGCTGCCTATGCTGATGCAGAAGAGGTGAGAATGGTTTGTCCCAACGATGTTGCCCATGCAAGGGCTAAATAAGAGATGATGGCTTCTGCCAAGAGAGTCACTTTTAGAATGCCTCCTTACAACATTTATGGTTGTCTATAGGTGCAACTGTTGTGTGTATCCTAGGGAGAAAATCTGGCTGCTGCTAGCATATGCCTCTGTGACCTGGATATGCGCTAGCAAAAGCCACTCAGAGGTCTTTTTTTTTTTTTTAATGTAAACAGAAGTAGGAAATCCCACCTTTAATCTTGGTAGCATTTACCGCAGGAGTGCCTACCTTTAGACATGTCATCAATATTTGGGAACTTTCAGGCAAATAGAAGAAAGCCTATTGACCAGCGTTGATGATGGATGTGGTTGTGTTAGTGTTCTTACATCCTTTTTCATATTGTATTGCCATTTATTGCCACCCCCCTCATGTAATGCGTCCTCAAAAGAGACGCCCTTGAGGTGAATAAGTGAAATAAATATAATTATTAAAAACAAATGGTGCAAAAGACACAAGCTCAGAAGGGGAGATGGAATTTACTCAATGCTAAGATAAAAAAAAAGTGAAAGCTGCTTACAACTCCCTGTAACGCCGAATTAGAGCGCAGCTCTTGAGGAGAAGGAGGGAAGGGCACTGGGGGGGGGGGGGGGGCTAAACTAACCAAGGGGGGGTCACGTGACCTTGGGGGGTCTTGTGACCTTGGGGGTCACGTGACCCCCAATGCCGATGATGTCATCACTGAGGTCACTGATGACGTCATCATTGACGATCACGATGCGAGTACGGATGACGTCATTAGTGACGTCACTGATGACTTCACCAGTGATGATGACGATGACGATGCGAATGTCGGTGACGTCATCAGTGACGTCGCTGATGACGTCATCAGTGATGATGACGATGACGATGCGGATGTCGGCAACGTCATCAGTGACGATGCGGATGCCGGTGACGTCATCAGTGATGATGACGATGACGATGCGGATGCCGGTGACGTCATCAGTGATGATGACGATGACGATGCGGATGCCGGTGACGTCATCAGTGACGATGACGATGTGGATGCCGGTGACGACATCAGTGACGTCACTGATGACGTCATCAGTGATGATGACGATGACGATGCGGATGTCGGTAACGTCATCAGTGATGATGACGATGACGATACGGATGCCGGTGACGTCATCAGTGATGATGACGATGTGGATGCCGGTGACGTCATCAGTGATGATGACGATGACGATGTGGATGCCGGTGACGTCATCAGTGATGATGACGATGACGATGTGGATGCCGGTGACGTCATCAGTGATGATGACGATGTGGATGCCGGTGACGTCATCAGTGACGATGACGATGTGGTTGCCGGTGACGTCATCAGTGACGATGACGTCATTGGGGATCACGCGACATCGGCGGGGGTCACGTGACCTCAGGGGAGTCACATGACTTCGGGGGGTCACGTGTCCCCCACGAGGTCACGTGACCCCGGTGGGGGGCTCGCGCGGTGCATTATGGGACATTTCCCATGATGCACCGGGGTCACGTGACCTGGGGGGGGTCACGTGCCCCCCCACGAGGTCACGTGACCCCGGTGGGGGGCTCGCGCGGTGCATTATGGGACATTCCCCATGATGCACCGCGCGGTTACGCCGACGCCGACGGCGACGCCGACGCCGCTCAAGCCGGAAACGGGCCCCTAAGAGCTGCACTCTAAAAATGAAAGCCGTTTACAACTTCCTGTAACGCCGAATTAGAGTGCAGCTCTTGAAGAGGAGGAGGGAAGGGGGGGGTCACGTGACCTCGGGCGGGGTCACGTGACCTCACGGTTACGCCGATGCCACTCAAGCCTGAAACGGGCGCCTAAGAGGTGCTCTCTAAAACGGGTAGGCTGTGTGTCTGACACTGCCACAGATTTCAGGTGTAACGTCTGCGTGCCAAGTCTAGTTAAATTAAATGCATGTATCAAATGTGTCAGATTTATTTGTATTGAATGTATCTGATTTATTTTGATGTAACAGAATGATGGAATGAAACAAGTATGAAATGGAACATATTTATTTGTTAGTCACAGAACCAATTGCATGAGACAGATATTTGAATGTGAGGTAAACTTGCACTACTAAGCAATATACAGGAAACCGAATGAAACAAATGTCGAGACACAACACAACCTTATTCGATCGGAAGCCACACAGGCAATCGAAACAAGTGCAGATCAAAGCACAAGTTACACTTGATCATGGGAGACGGAACTCACCACAGATGGGCACACGCGAATAATTATAGGACGATGGTGAGAGAAATGCGAAATATACAGTCGCCGACCGATTTTCCGAACTTCGCAGGGATTAAAAAAACGTCCGAATGTTAGAGCAGTCCGGAAAATCAGCAGATTAAAAAACTTGCCTTTGTTACGTCTAAGCGGGCTTAAAAAAAGCCGTAAATAGTGCGTTTGACAACTTTGTGTTAGCTTGAGATTCGCTGCCTTCTTTTCTATCGTTACGGTCGAGTACTTTCTGCGCTTCTTAGCAACACATCGCGGCGGTGGAAGAACAGATGGGGCAATGACGTCCAAACCAGTGCAGTCCGAAAACACAAATCACTGAGACGAAATCGAGGTGGGAGGCGCAAGTCCACGACTGCAATGGTGAATTAACAAAGCAAAACGGAAAAAAACAGTGACGATGATAATGACGCGCAGCTGGAGAATAAACAAGCTGTACAGCATCACCTAGCAGTAGGACTTAGCAGTAGTATTTCAGTAGCGCTGCCAAACCAAGCCAGTCCATGTGCAGCCAACATAGAATCCAAAAGGGCGGCTTCTTGGTAGTGTTTCCCGCTGATCACTTGCAACGATTTTGTCAGAAAAATCAAACTTTCGGATTTCAAGCTGTTCAAAACATTGGTTTTGAATGTACACTATTTCTATCTGGTAGGTCACGGTTCCTCCTCTAGGTCCTAAATATCAAACAAGTCCTAATTATCGGCGTCCAAAAAATCAGTCGGCTACTGTATTGTAGCGTTTCACCGGCAATGTGACATCGCGCCTCCCCGAGCGCCGACCAAGGATTTAATATAATTTCGAGGAAGAGGTCCCATACATTCGGGCCGCATCGGAACAGCGGGGCGTAGATGCGAACAGCGGCAGTTTCATTTGGTGTTTCCGACAGGCCCATATCACTGACGACGCCTTCGTATTCAGAAAGAAGCAACAAGACATCGCCTGTAAGGTCTGGACCTGCTGTAAAATACCGGGGAAGCGCTACCCCACTTTCAATGAAAACTGGGTTAATCTAGGCATACGTGCTTGTCCGATCAATTTAGGTGATTAACATATAATTTGCGGAATTTTCAAGTGTGGAACGCGTTAACAGTGGGTGCTTCCGCAGTATTTTATGGTAGTTCTCGTCTAGCTCACCGCGATCTATGGATGGCTCATTTGGAGAAGGCTCTAAATTTCAAGCCAGAAGTGAATCATGGGGAGCTGCCCTATAGCGAGATCTATTTCCGTTGCATGTGTGTCGTTACATGCACCCCTTTGGGTAAGGCGTTGTCTCGTTAAAAGCTTAGGTATTCTGCTAGTCATTGCTGAGTGTTTATGAATTGAGTTGTAACTTGAATTTCTTGAGATCGCCACAGCCATTGGATGCGATGACAGGCAGACGACAGATGACCGCAGCTAGGGATTCGTAACAAACGTACGACAGTGGCGGCAATCAAAGTTGGGGGAAGGTGGTCCCTTTGAAGTAACGGACGTGCTTTCGACTCCCCAGCCGTCAGCAGGCCCCACAGCAGCCTCCGCAGTCGACGACACCCGGGGCAGGACCCCTGGGGACCTCCCTCTCGGTTCCACTGGGCTCCACGACATCCGGGAGTGGCCTGGGGTGCCTGGAGCTGCAGGCCAGCAGGACCCCCTCCGTGGAGGATGCCGGGAGGGCGGCGGGGCTCCAGTTTTCTTCCTCCTTGGCCGACCTGAAGGAAGACAAGGTGAGTGCACCTTACCATTCCCTGCAAATTTAAAGGAGCTGTGCAACAATTTCAGGGCTTTGCTTAAATTATTTTGGAAATTGATGCCTGACACTTCTGAAGTGAACTACAGAAAACAGATTTTGCCTGGGTACCCTAGCTTTTATTTACAAAAAATGAATAAGATCCAGGTTTTTGCCGCCTCTCAACTCGTACGTCGTCTTCTGGGTCTTGTGTGCAGTGACGTCTAGGTGCTAGGCGCGGGGTTCCGGAGAAGTTCTTTCTTTAGAGCCATCTGTGAGCAGCGAGAACTAATCCGCTCACGACCGCGTGACCACGTGCTGGCGGGTGCCGCGCGAACAATATGGTGAAAGGAGGAAAGTCTCATCCGGGTCCGGCCATAGCCCGTCCGGCCCTGTCCCCCTGCTCTCTCTGCGGTAGCAGAAAGAGCTGACGGTTTTGTGAACCTAGGATAGATGGCGCCACTAAAACTCCGTATAATAAAAGTTTTGTCGATGATACCAGGTTTTTGACGTATTTATATATATGTTAGAACGACAAGATTCATAGAAAAGTTACCTTTTATCGAGCAGGTATTCGCACAACTTGCTATCTTTCTACAAGATTCCCCTTTGACGCCACGCCGCATGTTTCTCATGGCCACCGCTCGCAACCGCAAGTTGGGGAATATTCTAAGTTTTGCCTCGCTATTATGCGGCGGAATCGCATTATTTCGATGAAAGCAGGTGTGTTTTCTGTCATTTGTGACAAGGTGAACAATATCAAAAGCAGAAGATGCCAATTCTTTCAACGTTGAAATTGTTGCACAGCTCCTTTAATGCCCTTTTTGTTTTTTGTTTGTTTTGGGGGTTTAAGTCTACGGGTAAAGCCAATCTCACTGGGACACGTGGTTTGGGCGAGATTGGCAGTTGGGAGGATTAGCAACCCGGCTGCCATGGTTGCATTCGTAGCTGGGATGCTGGGGCTTTGGAGGCATCTTGCGTCGGTCATCCCAGCTTGCTCGGAAGTTCAAACACTGAAAAAGGAAAGAAAGGCATTCTTAGAGGAAGGTTCGGAGTGGCGACCGTTGCTCCTTGTGCATTGATCGGACCCCCATGACCATGTTCGTTGATGCATTTTGTTTGTCGTAGCACACTCAAATTTTTTCTTGGTTCTAGATGTTTTTGTGCAGTGATGTAAAGGAATCAAAATTGATGAGCAACGATAAATGTGCTGTGTTATTTTGTTTTCACTGCATGTCTTTTTTTTTGAAACGCGCCGTCTTTTGCCATTCACATCTACTGACCGCTTTAAGGGTATTTGATGCATCGTCTGTGATGGGCATGCTTGAGGTGTAGTGGAAGGCTCGGGTGTGCTCCGGGGGCCGTTCTTAAGACTCAGGTGGAGAGCAGGAATGACTGGCGCTTTCTTCAGGCCAACAACTACACTGTGGTGGACTGCCGGAGCTTGGTGAAGACGCTGGTGTGCGGTGTCAAGACCATCACGTGGGGCATCGGCACCTGCAAGGTGCCAGGAGGTGCGCTCCCTGCTGTTTTATATCCAATTGATGCCGAATTCAGCCTTTTGAAGGTGCTTCATATTGTAGCTGTTGAGCAACTATTTTTTTGGCAACCGTCTATATTTAGTAAACCATGTTTTGTGCTGTCTCTGTACCATCAGTTGTGTCGCCAACAGATAGCGAACATAGCTGTAGGGATATTTGTGGCTAGACTTATGAGTAAGCTCAAACGGAGGAAGCGAAGCATTCACAATTGTTAACTTACTTAAAATAAGTTCTGAGCACACATCTCCTTGAAACTCGCATGAATTGCCTTTCTTTATTAACAACTGTAGGCTCACAGTAATTTTGAAGTATAAAGGTTGAAAACAACTTTAAAGTCAAATGTTGCTTGTATTTATGGTGTAGCATGGGCCAAAATGCAGGTTTTGCTTTGTCACAACCAGTTTTATGCAATTTTTATGCATCAGGCTCCCTTGAGGACAAGCAGTTCCAGCCCAAGGAGACACTGGTGTTCATCCGGCTGGTGAAGTATGCCTTGCAAGCGCTCGACATCTACACGCTCCAGATCACCAGCCTCAGCCACGCCCAGACACGCAATGCGGCGTGAGTGTGCTGCATTATGTCACATCACTAGCAGTATGGCACATGTGTGCATGCATGTTCTTTGTTCAGTAAACTCACTTGAGCGGACTTCAAGGAACCCTAGGAAATTCCCTAAACTGAATATGTTTGCTAGAATATGGAACAACATAGGACACAGCATACTTTGAGTCAAAAGTGTGAAATGCAATTTATGGAGTCATGTACATCTGTATATACAATGGACTTAACAGTTACGTTGCTGCCCTTCTCATTTTGGAAAAAAAATTTTAATTTTCATTTGTACCGGCACTCTTAAAGTACATGAAGTAACAAAACTGTCCAGAGAGAATGTTTTTTTAGGGGCGAAGCTCCTTAGGGGCTAGCCATGTCCGTATGTCCGTCCGCTGTTGGGTGCACATGCTTCTGCTCGTGAGCTCACATGCTCACAAGCACATAAGCACGTGCTCGTGTAGGGCAAAAAAAAAACAAAAAAAACTGCATGTCCACGTGGTGAATGATGTTGATTGGGGCGAAGCTCTGGGGGTGCTTGTCTGCGTAGACGGTGAGCCGCAGCATGCCGAGCCTTTCGTTCGTTTTCATCCATGTCGGAAAGAGAATGTGGAGTATGGAACGTGGTTATATACGCATTTGAGCATTTGACCGCAGCGTGACATGGATGAAAACAAACGAAAGCCTGAGCATGCTGCAGCTCAGCGTCTACGCAGACAAGCACCACTTGAGCTTCGCCCCAATCAACATCATTCACCACGTGGAGACGCAATTTTTTTTTTTTTTGCGCATCCTCTGGCACAGTTTGTTTCTTTGACGAAGCCATACCGCAACGGCATCGTCCACTGGCTTGAAATATCCTGTGCAGAGTCGTTTCCTGTTGGAATTGAACGCAGTTTCTTTTTCAAGCTTCGACTTTTGCTTCGCTATCATTGACAACGTTTACGGTGGAATCCTATAGTTTTTCACAATGTCCACTTGCCTTTGACCGTCGTCCAGACGCTGAAGGATTTTAAGCTTGTTTGATAGAGACAGCCCCTTCCCTTTTGTCATACTCATTATGAAAGTGGGTGCACAAACTGTCATCCTGCCATTGTTATCCAAAACTAAGATGACCGAATCGAACTGATGGCAAAAAAAAACAGACACACCACGTGGTTAGTTTTCGTGTACCACACTGCCGCTTTGCCTCGGCGGCGCTGTAAGTGCCAGCGATCATACGCTGCCGCTGCAGAGGTGGCGGGTGGCAGGGCGGCGGGCATGGGCTACGCCAGCACTGCAGAGCACAAAACTTTGTTGAATTGATTGCAAAAATAATCCTGGGTTCACCAATAAAGTTCGATGAACTGAAATTTTCACTATTCCGAAATTCGTTTTTTGTTTAACCTGAAACATTCTTGCATAGAATGCATAGGAAAACCTCCGGGGATTTTTTTAAAGCTCATTATTCTGAAATATTCGTTAAACTGACATTCACTCAAGTGAGAGTTTACTGTAATTATAATTTTTTTAGGTGGATTTGTTTCTGCACTTTTTAAAGTGTCCAGGAATGATTGTGGTTGCATGTTCCGGTTTTTCAGCATCCAGTCTGCCGTGCGATCCAAGGAGGAGAAAGAGGTCCTCGATCACTTTGGTGGTGTGGTGCGTATCTTGCAACCCAAAATCTGTTTTATCAGCCAATTTTCATGGAGTCACAAAAGCGAGCTCATTCAGGCGCGTGTGAAAGCCCAAGTGCACACTTTGTTTTTAATTTTTTTTTTGTTTCGAAACATTTTTTATTTGATGCAGCCTTTCCTGTCCTGTAGCGCCATCTCATTGCATGTGTCCAAAATGGAAACAAATCTTTGGTAGGCGGTGTCGTTGAGACACCCTTCTCCTCTTCCCTGGAAAGCTCATTGGATATTCTGTGCTTGCCAGTCTTTGTCAGCATGATCAAGCTTGTATAATGTTTTATCACTCTGTGCTTTCTACCTTTAATAATTCTACACCCAGAAACATTTAGCCACTTTGAGAGCCAATTTAATAAAATTACTGAGTCAGCGTTGTTTTGTAGGCCCCTGATCCTTGAGTAAAGTTTGTGCCATCTCGCGCATTCCAGTTCACCATGATGAGCCCATCTACCTTCAGAGAGGTCTTCTCCACCACGATTGAGGTGAGTCAGCAGTGCTTAGATTTATTAAGACCCTTTGGTTCGAAAGCTGCTTCTCAAAGATTCTGTGGCCCCTTTTGCACCATTGTCCGGGTGCGTGCTTGTCAGGTTTGAGGGCCCAAGACGGCTACATTCGAACTAGAAAGTTCTCATCTTCATCTTGCATCACAATCTTTGTAATGTTCGTAACATACAACAGGATTGGTAAACACTTACGCTACCCGTAAGGGGAAACACTGCTACAGCTGAGGTGTGGCGTTGGAGCCGCTAAGGTGTCAAGTGGCGTGACGTCAATGTGGAATCTTTTGGCAAAGTACCGAAAATTGTTTGCGTCAATGTGGAGCGCGGTCGACAGCGCGAGACTTGTGAATTGTTCCACTAACTGCTATCAGTAAAAAATTGCAGATGCCTACATTGTTTTCTGTTTTTTTCAGTATGTGGTAGAGCGTCTGAACAAGAACTCGGCCCTCCAGGTAAAATGTTCCTTCCGTGGAACGGTTGTGGCATGTTGTTGATCCTGTTCTTTTTCTCTTGTGTCAGATTGTGGCCAACTTTTTCCTGGCCAACCGGACAACCTCCCCCATCTTTGCCACCATCTTGGTTGAGTACCTGCTGGAACGTATGGAAGAGATGGGATGTGAGTATGGGCATTCTTTTCGTTGTAGCTGAATATTCCCACCGAATTTAGATGAAATTTTTCAAATTTTTCTGAAAGGACGGTAATCGGATGAAGGGGCTCTCTTATACCTGTGCCACACGGGTAATTAGGTTCGGTGGAGGATGTCACGAGTTGCCCTCCTTTCTGTGCTGCAGCTAACCCCGAGAAATCTAACCTGTACCTGAAGCTGTTCAAGCTGGTCTTTGGTTCCGTGTCCCTCTTCGCTGCCGAGAATGAACTCATGCTCAAGGTACGCCTTGTCTTTGCACTCATCTTTCTTTTTTTTCCCTTTGATAGTGGTGTGCCCGTCGTCTTAAAGCTGTATGTTTTTGCTAAACCTGCCGCCTAAGAACCGGTCCGACGTATTGATTGTTTTCTTCCAGCCGCACCTTCACAAGATAGTGAACCGCTCCATGTCGCTAGCCTTGAGTGCCCGCGACCCCTACAACTACTTTCTGCTGCTGCGGGCGCTCTTCCGCTCCATCGGAGGAGGTAGTCATGACCTCCTGTACCAGGAGTTCCTACCACTGCTGCCCACACTGCTGCAAGGTGCGTTTCGTCCTTCCTTGGCAAATGACGTGGGTTGTGCCGGAATTGCTCGACATTTGGGGAGCATTAACCTCCTCGGAGGTTCCACCCTCTAATGTGGACGTTCTCATGCATTTTGTTTTGAAAGACATTTAGCTATTACAACTGAGAACTGAGGGGCTCATCATCATCGGTGTTCTCCCACAGTAAAAATGACTGCATCTCCACGTGGTGAATGATGTTGATTGGGGCGAAGCTCTGGTGGTGCTTGTCTGCGTAGACGCTGAGCCGCAGCATGCCGAGCCTTTCGTTCGTTTTCATCCATGTCCGAAAGAGAGTGTGGTATGGAACGTGGTTATAAATGCATTTGAGCATTTGACCGCAGCGCCCTCTCGTCTATAAACGTTGAGCCAATGCATGCAAAGTTTAACGCGATTATATACGCATTTGACCGCAGAGCCCTCTCCTGTATAGACGTTGAGCGGCTACATGCAACGTTCATGCATGACATCCCCAGCTCTTGAGTTACTACCACATCTCAGAGCCCCCTACTCGTCCCGCAGTCGTGGCCGAGTGGTTAAGGCAATGAGCTAGAACAGGGGTGGCCAGGCTGGCCTGGCCTAAGAGCCGCAAACAAAACCGCGGAACTTCTAAGAGCCGCGGGGAGGGGGGGGGGGGGGGGGGGGGAGAACAAATTTAACTTTCGTTCAGAGTCTGACGGTAACTATGGGGGCACAAGGCTGTACGACTGTACGTATGGGAGTACAGGGCTGTCAAAGTGCAAGCTGCAGTGTGCTTTATCCTGAGATCCTTCGTTTCTTTTTTCTGGGGAAACGCGGAAAGAGGCGAGGGGGGGGGGGGTCTCCTTGTGAGGGATCTGTGAGCCGCACTTGGACCAGCAAAGAGCCGCATGCGGCTCGCGAGCCGCGGTTTAGCCACCCCTGGGCTAGAAATTCATTGGGGTCTCCCCGCATAGGTTCGAATCCTGTTGACTGCTCAAAACATTTTTTAGAGCGCAGCTCTTAGGCGCCCGTTTCCGGCTTGAGCGGCGTCGGCGTCGGCGCCGCCGTCGGCGTAACCGCGCGGTGCATTGTGGGTAAATTTTCCCGATGGAACCCGAGGTCCTCCCGAGGTCCTCCCGAAGGAACCCGAGGTCCTTCGGGAGGACCTCGGAAGGACCTCGGGTTCCTTCGGGAGGGCCTCGGGAGGACCCCGGGCTCCTTCGGGAGGACCTCGGGTTCGGGGGGGGGGGGGGCTCACGTGACGATGACGTCATCAGTGACGATGACGATGCGGATGCCGATGACGTCATCAGTGACGATGACGATGGCGATGCGGATGCCAATGACTTCATCGGCATCCGCATCGTCATTGTCATCATCACTGATGACGTCATCGTCACGTGACCCTCCCCAGGACCTCAGGTTCTTTCGGGAGTACCTCGGAAGCACCTCAGGTTTCTTCGGGAGGACCTCGGAAGGACCTTTGGTTCCTTCGGGAAAACCTCAGAAGGACCTCGGGTTCCTTCGGGAGGACCTCGGGAGGACCTGGGGCTCCTTTGGGAGGACTTCGGGAGGACCTCGGGTTCCCTCGGGAGGACCTAGGGGAGGGGGGGGGTCACGTGACGATGACGTCATCAGTGATGATGACGATGACGATGCCAATGACGTCATCAGTGACGTCACTGATGACGTCATCAGTCATGATGACGATGGCGATGCTGATGCCAATGACGTAATCGGCATCTGCATCGTCATCGTCATCATCACTGATAACGTCATCGTCACGTGACCCCTCCTTTGAGGTCATGTGATCTCCCAGGTCACGTGACCCCCGAGGTCACGTGACCTCCCCCTTCCGAGGTCAACTGATGCCCCCAGTACCCTTCCCTCCTTCTCCTCAAGAGCTGTGCTCCAATTCGGCGTTACAGGGAGTTGTAAACGGCTTTTATTTTTATCATTTTTTTTTTTGCTTTACACGAGCACGTGAGCTCACGAGCACGAGCACCAGCAAGATCGATGTGAGCACGGATGCCGGACGGACAAGGCTAGACCCTAAGGAGCTTCGCCCCTAAAAGCTTCTTTGACGTACAGTGTCAGCAGCTGCACAAACTTGTAAAATGCTCTGTTGAACGTCGGGCATGTAGTGTAGACATCTGTGTTTCTACTTGAGTACTTCTCGGCTGCTCAATTGCCTAATTACTCTGGAGCAGTGAGGGCATGCCTCTAGTTGTTCAGTTTGTTTTAGGGAAAGCCCTGCAGCAGGATACCAAGTCCCCAGTCTGGATAGATCAAAGATGTATATTTTTATGTTTGTGTTAGCATCGACGCCAAAGAGGTAGAATAAGATGAGAGAGAAGAATCTCTGTGAGCTCCTGACCCAGCTGCACCACCATGTACCATCGTCCCCTCATTTTCAGGGTGTAACTAACCCGCATAATGTCCCAAACGTGCCTCTTTACAAACACGCCACTTTCTTTCATGCAGGCCTGAATGGCCTCCAGAGTGGCCTGCACAAGCAGCACATGAAGGACCTGTTCGTGGAACTGTGCCTGACGGTGCCCGTACGCCTGAGCTCCCTGCTGCCCTACCTGCCCATGCTCATGGACCCCCTGGTGTCGGCACTCAATGGGTCCCAGACGCTTATCAGCCAGGTGGGATGCTTGGACGAGAATAGAAACCTAACCGGGCTGCCTGCCCCTCTTAAAGCTTGCCTGCCTCTTCCTTTCCTCTGGTGCATCTTTTGTTGTTTGTTTAGGATTGTACTTTGTATGGCACAAAAACTGGGAGACATTAGGGTCAAGCTTGTGTTCCCCGTTTTAAAAAAGAGAATCTCGATGCAGTCGTGAGAAACGGTCACAAAATCAGAGGCCCTTTTGAAAAGTAAACATTACCTGCTGTGGCATAAGCAAACCAAAAAAAAAAAAAAAAATTATGTCCGATTTTGATTGGTTTTGGTTTTACGATGCCTGTGCAACGTTAAGTGTGTGAGCAATTTAGCATATGTGGCTCAGAAGGAAACAAAACATACCCATGCAAAGACCCTCAAGGAAGTACCACACAAAGAAAAAAAGAATGAACTATTTAAATGTGGGCAAACCTTCTTTGTACTATGTGCAAATTGCCTTCAAAAGTGAAAAAAAAAAAAAAAAAAACTTGAGCTTTTGTGTGTTCTGAAGAAGCAAAGGACTCCTTCATCCTGTTTCTATTAGTTCAAACATCTGGGTGAAGAACATGTAAAGTCTTTTCCTCAGTGTAAAGCCTTTTCCTCATCATAGGATAGCATTTGTGCAAGGGCATTTTTTTTTCATACCTTCATCGTTAGAACAATGACGACGAAGCGGAGCGTGGCTGATAGGTGTCTGCCCTGCTCAGGGCCTGCGCACCCTGGAGCTGTGCGTGGACAACCTGCAGCCGGACTTTCTGTATGAGCACATCCAGCCCGTGCGGGCGGAGCTGATGCAGGCCCTGTGGCGCACCCTGCGCAACCCGGCAGATTCCATCGCGCAGGTGGCTTTCCGCGTCCTCGGGAAGTTCGGGGGCGGCAACCGCAAGATGATGATGGAGCCCCAGAAGGTGAGGCCCCCTCACTCTCTTACTTGCCGGTACATGCACACCTTGTAGTAGTACCCTGACACTTGCGCGCACCTCTGAGGCGGGTACAGTAAAACCTCGTTAATTCGGAGAACCGGCAAAAATGTCCGAATTATCCGAAAGTTTAAATATCGAAAGGACAAAGATAACTGCACAAAAACGTTTCCCTGTGACATACCTTTATTTTGCGAAGAAATCTGTTATTGCCGCCTGCTTTCTGGATGACATTTGGGCGGAGACGGCAACTTTCCTTAGCGCGGTCGAGTGCTCCACCGCACTTGCACTGTTAGAGCTACGCATCCCGTTCGCTGACAATTTAGCACAGCAAGGCCTCTTCTAGTTTCGGGTGCACCACCTTCCACAGCCGCTTTCTTTTCCTGTTGAACTTCTTGCCCTCGAAAGCCTGTAGGATCTCGACCTCAATTTTCACGTACGTGGCCAAAGTGCCGCTCTTGACGTCGTACCTTTCCATCACTTGTTGTCGAGAGACGCCGTCCTTCAAGGCCCTCCGTATTTCCATTTTCGTCGCTAAATTCTTGGCCTGGTACAGCTGCAATAGAAAACGAGTAGCACAACTGACCGATGATAGGAGCGGCAAAATCGCAACACCCGGCACTATTTTTTCCGAGCGCGCCGATAGCGAGAGTGTGAGTCATGTTGCATGTTTCAACACGGGGGTGGCCGGCAAAAAATTGAGAAATAAGATAGCTGTTCAAATGCGGGCTTTAGGATGGGCTGCTTTCTGCCGGCCGCCTCGCGTTGAGGTATGAAACGCAACTGTCACTCACTATCGGCGCGTTGGGAATAATAGCACTGCGTTTCGCGATTTTGTCGCTCCGTTTGTCGGTCACTTGTGCTACTCTTTTTCTGTGCTTCCATGCCACGAGAGTAGCGCGCTTACGCATGGCAATCTAGAGCAGAACTGGTGCAAAATACGGTGAACCGGAAGAGCGAAGAACCATGGGAAAACCGGAAAAACCCCATGTGCACCTCGAATGGATAGCGGTCATACCCTTTGGAACGGATGGTAGCTTGCGCCACCTGCCGAATTCGTCCGAATTAACCATAGCGCGCCACATTCCCTCCGAATTAATGAGCGTTTGGTGCCATTGACTAATACACACGTTTTACAGGACCAGATCGGCAGTTCAAATTATCCGAATTAGCGGGGGTTGAATTAACGAGGTTTTACTGTAATGAGAGAATGGGGAATGCTAAATGGAAACTCTGGGAGTGTTGCAGGAACAGGAAAAATGAGGAAGACCTGTAATCGAATGTTGAGGAGGGAGTTAGAGGGAGTTCCATACATGCTCATGGAAAAGCTTGTTTGGGCAAGAGATGCGACGAAACGGGCCCCCAGCTGATTTGTTGCAACAAGCGAGGAATAGACACTTCTTGACTCTTCTTCTTTCTGCTGCACCCACTTTTTACAGCGAAGCTGTTATATGCTAGGGTCTAGGAAAAAATGTGTCTTTACATGTTGACAGAAAACTCCCCATTGGCCGTGGCAAGTATAAATAAATAAAAACAAAAAGGGGGGTCAAGCATGAATAGATAAAAACAAAAAGAGCGGGCAACCAGCGTGAGTCAGCCTTCCTTGGCATTATTAGATAGTGAGGTCCTGACACCCTTGTTATCATCTCTAGGCATCATCCTTGAGGTCGTCCTAGAAGTCGTCCTAGAAGTCGTCCAAGTGGTCGTCCTAGGCGTCGTACAACAGTTCATCCTAGACGTTGTCCTCAAGGTCGTCCTAGAAGTCCTCAAGGTCGTCTTAGAAGTCGTCCTTGAGGTTATCCTTGTGGTCGTCCTAGACGTTATCCTCGAGGTCGTCCTAGAAGTCATCCTTGAGGTCGTCCAAGTGGTCGTCCTAGGCGTCGTACAAGAAACCAAACCTAGACGTTGTCCTCAAGGTTGTCCTAGAAGTCCTCAAGGTCGTCTTAGAAGTCGTCCTTGAGGTTATCCTTGAGGTCGTCCTAGACGTTATCCTCGAGGTCGTCCTAGAAGTCGTCCTTGAGGTCGTCCAAGTGGTCGTCCTAGGCGTCGTACAAGAGTTCATCCTAGACGTTGTCCTCAAGGTTGTCCTAGAAGTCCTCAAGGTCGTCTTAGAAGTCGTCCTTGAGGTTATCCTTGAGGTCGTCCTAGACGTTATCCTCGAGGCCGTCCTAGAAGTTGTCCTTGAGGTTGCCTAGAAGTCGCCCTTGAGGTCGTCCTTGACGTCGCCCTCTAGGCATCGTCCTCTAGGCATCGTCTTAGACGTCATGAAAATAACAGCTTTGCTGGTCCTCCATCTTCACGGGAAGTGGAAGGCTCTACAATTTTCTACCTCCCTCTCCGTTCTCTTTTTCCCCTTTTTTTTAAACTCCCTCTTCTCTGCTGTTTTTTTTTTGTTTTTTTTTTTCCAATTGTTACTTAAAAGAAAGCTTGTCATCACAACAAATGTGTTGCCATTTGGGGAGCCATCTTATCTTTCAACCCTAAATGATCCTCCTTCCAGGTATATAATAGGCTGAAACTGCCGAGGAACTTTGGTGACCCCAGAAAGTTCCAGAAATTTAGTCGAAAGAGTTGCCACATTGTCTCATGCTGTGTTGTGGCACTCTTCGCAGCTGGAGTACAACGACCGGGACACTGTGGGACCCTGCATCACGGTCTACTTCCAGGACCACAAGAACCCTATCTCCCTACCCGTGGACAAGGTCAGCTGGGACAGATGCCCTTGGGGTAGCACTCTAACAATTGCACCAGAATTTTTTCTTTCTTTTTTGACCGCTTAGATTTTTATTGGCTGGTTGCTATTGGTCGGCATAATGTATCTTGTGAACTGAGGGCATATTAACAATTGCGAAAGCCGATCGTAAAAGTGTTCAACATTTTTGGCCTAGAAACAACTTTGCACAAGGAAAGCAAATATTCAAGAGCCACTCGGCAAGCTCTAACGATTTGGAATGGACACTTCAAAAATAATGTTTCGAAGATTACTAGCTACATGATCTAATACTAAACTTTTTTTATCACGTGGTTGGCTTTTTGGCAAACAAGTTGTAAGATGAATTCCGGAGGGTCTCTAACCTCAGCATGCGTGTTAATGGAAATGCTGGGCCTAGTGCCTGCCTGTGCCAAGCTGGAGGCAGCGTTCTGAAATGTTGAGACTGAGCTGACTGAGGACTGCCTTTGCGGTACCGCAGATCATAGAGACCGCTTTCAACGCGCTCAAGCAGAGCGGCACGGACTCCTTCTACCGGCGGCAGTGCTGGGAAATCATCCGGGGTTTTCTGGTGGCCAACTTGGAGTTGCAAGATGACCGGCACACCATGATTCAGCTCTTCTCACATTCCAGGTAGGACGGGAGTTTTCTCGGGCAAGCTGGACATCTTGGGAGTGACAGAATTTTGTACTGAAAAATTTGCAGAGGCTAGGTTCTCCATGAAAATTATGACATTGTTAAGAAGTGTGCAAGTGAATCAAAGATAGGTCAAAACCAAACAGCTGGTTGTTCCGGAATTTTCCAAGAGGTTAAAACGGAGGAGGTTATTTGTGTTTCTAAATTTATGGAAAAAAATAAAGGTTACCATAACTTGTATTGGTATGAGTTCTTTTTATTTTATAAAATAGGTAACCTTTATTTTTATGTGTTTATTTCTTCTGATTACTAATAATAACTGATACTATTATAATTTCGTCCCTGCAGTTTTGCCACGGGCGAAATCGCTCCAACTCAAGGGTCTCTCTACAAGTGCACAGACGTCGAGACTCGAAAGGTTCACAAGATGGCGCTCACGGGGATGTTTGGTATGTTGCAAACCTTTTGATTTTCTTTTCGTCTTGTTAGGTTTTCTACTGCCGCATAACCGTTTCACACTGCTTGATTGGTACATACTAACGCTCTGTTCTTGTTGCACAATGGCCGATTAGTATGTCACTACAGAGGATCAGCTGTGTACACATTGACCGAAAAAAACATCTCCTTTATGCCCATATTATAAGGAGTAAATGAGGTTATCATTGAACATTAAGCTGATGAAATTGATCAAGAAAATTACCTTGGTGTGATGCCAGGCCCATCAGTGGTAGTGAAAAACGGATTTTTTTTGTTGCCCACCCAGCACAATCTGATTTCAATCCTTTGGAGACGCACGCAGACAGTCGTTGATTAAACTGTAATTGTGACAATGATGAAACTTTTTAACACTGCTGCTGTTAAAAAAATTTTTTCAGTACATTATTTTCTGGACTGTAGTGCAGCAAAGGCGGTATAATAATAATAATAATAATAATAATAATAGCTTTATTTACCATGTATAGGCATGGTGGGGGTTGAGGAAAAAAGCTGTCCAAGCAGCTTGACTGGTCCTCAGCCCCCCTCAGGTACATACAGTGGCGAGAAAGACATTTAAAAGAACACAAGAAATTATATAATAATACAAGGTACTTTCATCATAACAATGAACAACAGACAACTATCAGCAATACATCGAAAAAGAATAGCACTGGCCTATAAAAGAAATCGGGAAAGTTGTACGCAAGAAAGGGAAAACTATCCAAAATATTCTAAGATGCTTCAATACAATATATATATATATACATGCACACAGACATACACATGTGTGTTTTTATGCTTCGTACATTCCGCGAAGTTCACTATATCTGCAAGTGTGCAGATCAAAATGAATGTGGTGATAGTTGTTTAAAAGGGATGGTAAAAGATAACGGAGACATTCTTTTCCAGAGTTTAGTCGAGTTGTAGGGACTACCCAGCTCTCTTTGTCTTGTACAGTAACTAGAGGTTTTTATTTGCAGTTGGGAAAGATTGCATATATTACCTGTTCCGGAATCTGGGGTATACACATGGCAGAGTTTTTCTTCAAGGAGGGGATAAAACTAAAGTGACCAGACGTCCCGATTTAGGCGGGACAGGTCCCGCTTTTCCGGCCGTGGTCCCGCTGTCCCGCCAGCGTGCTTGTGGGACGCCGTTTTGTTCCGCTTTTGTTTCTCGAACCGCGGATAGACCAAAGGTTCGGGTAACCGAAAGAATCGCAGCAGTGAGAGGGTGCTTCCTCTGATCAAGGAAGAAGATATGCTCGAGAGAGAAGATGCTGAAGGTTAATTGGCGTATAAAATTTGAACAGTACTATGGGCATAGTACACAAAAATAAATGCATTAATACTAAAGGAATATTCCAACCAAGTGTATTAGATATCTGCAAGCCACACAGTATGCAAATTGCAAGAAAAAGGAAAGGTATGATTTGTTACCAAAATTTAAACTGTTCAAGTCTCGCAGAACAATAACCCCCCCCCCCCGATACGCATCCCGCTTTGGGGCCCGAGGAATATGGTCACTTTAGATAAAACTTCATCAAATTTTGAGGTCACATGCATATTTGAGGTCACCTCATCACAGATGTTCACTAATCCCCTGAGCCCGCATGTAGCCGTGGATGATCTGCGATCGACTTCCAGTATAATCGCAGTATCATTGGAGCGACCACATCCCTTCCTTTCAGTAAAGGATTACAGTCAGCAGCATTGAGCTGAGGGGTGCTTTTCTTATTTTGTCCCTGTGTTTGCATTTGTCTTTTTTTTGTCTTAGTGTTTGTGTCCTTGGAGGGCTTGATGAACCCTTCAGGACACACACGTTTACAAGGAGGAAGAATCCACCTACTTCACTTAGTGCCACTTCGTCGTGTGAGGGATATCTCGGATCCTCCAACCCACCTCCTCATTCTCACGGCTGTTCCTTCTCGCAGCTCTATGACAAGCTCGGATTTCTTCGCAGAGAAAGATCTTTCATGTGAACAGACCATAAAGTGAGACTTCCAGTTGGCCCTCACATTTTCCTTTCCCTGCCGTCTGCCTTCAGCCGCGGCGGCCATCAAAGAGCTGCACAGCCAGGTGCTCCCGTTCCTGGTGTCCCTGGTGCACCACTACACTATGGTGGCGGTGGGGCAGCAGGCGGGGCCCCTGAGGGCCGGCCCCACGGGGGTCGGGGGTGCACCCGGGGCGCCTGGGACCGTGCGTCCGCCCCAGGGCATGGATCCCACGGTGCTCATCGACGCCCTGGCGGCCATCATGGCCCACGAGGAGAAGGAACTGTGCAAGGTCGGCCAGCTGGCCCTGCTGCTCATTGCCGAGAACTCGGCCACCATCCTTACCTCGAAGGAACGGGTGAGCATCCGAGCCACACCTTTCTGACGCAGTACCCGTTTTAATAAGGGCTGGGATCACTGGGGAAAGCGTGACGGAACGGAATGAAAAGCTGTCGCAGGATGCGCGAGACTGGCACGTAAACGTCTTGGAGAGAAATCTGTCTGGTTGGCTGGAAATATAGTAATAAAAAGGAAATACAATCAAATGCCTTTATGACAAACGCCTCTACTACGAAAACGCTCTTTTAACGAAGTAAAATAAAGTCCTCACTGCTGTAACAAATTCCCGTTTAACAAATATTTCAGTTTACTGAAGCAATTGCGTGGCCCCTGCAAAGAAAAAAATGACCGGTATTACGAATTATCTACATAAAAGGTAAAAAAATGACCGTTATTTGCACCAACATAACGCGACCAGGAATATTACGCGAGGGCAGGCTGTGATGCCCTCAAAAAGAAAAACAAAATATTATTACCATTAAAACGCGAGCCAAGGCCGCGCAAATTTTCCGCGCTTGGGGGCATAGCAGAACTGAAAAAATAGAAGAAATATCAGTTTATGTTTTGACTGCACTCATCCTCGCTGCTCAGGTCCTTCTGTTTACAATCCACTTGGTGACTATGCAGACAAGCAGCAGCAGGTGCCTCTTGTCTGGTACTAGTTCCTTTCTGTTTGGTGTGAGCTCCTCGGCAGCCCACAAGCAAAGCAAGGCATGAAGCCTGCATCGAGATGGGTGGCAGGAAGATTGTGAAGATTGAAACGGAAAAGAGGCATGCATTGAGTGAATATGTTTTCGCACCAAGAGAAAGATCAAGTGATTGAAGCTGCTTGGAAGAACTTGTAAAGGAGCTTTCGAAAGCCTCTATCTGGCAGCGGACATCAAATTAAGAGACTTGCTCTTTCAGGGCTTGATTTTCCAAGCCACTTAGTGAAACAATGGTGCCTGAAGATTGTCTCCGACTGGTGTGCTCACCACATCCTCATTTGTAAAAACAATCAATTTATGCCCGATGACGTCATACTTGTGTCCTGCCGTGTCCTGCCACGATCCTGGCGGCAGCTCAACAGTGGAGCTGGATACTAGACACCCTTTTCAGCTACGTTCGTTTTTCGGTTTTGCAGTCCACGGGATATTCGGCAGCTACGAGTTGCGACGCAGTAATGATGGCAACACTTACGTTAGGTCACTCTTTTTTGCCCGAACTTCAACGACCGACCACCAGAATCGCAACATCCTAGAGCATGGCAGACCAACTCCCGTGATGTAGTAACTTGTTACCCCTTTGGGACCACTTTCACTGCTGGAGTGGTATAGGACTCTGAACACGCCAATCAAAGACGCATTCCCGGCACTCTGAGGTTTCCGTCGGGCTCTTCGAAGATGCAGTTAGTAAAAGGGAAGCTGAAGCTCTTTTTAAAAAATCCGGGTTAGGAGCGAACTTTTATAGCTTTTTGTCTTGCGAATTCAGGAATTTTCTTAGGCAAAGGTAAACGTAAACCGTATTTATTTCTAAAAATATGTGCAGCGATTGCCACTGGGCAGGTGGCGAGCCTCTCTGCTGCCTGTTATTCATCCGAAGTATTGTGACATCATCGTCGGCATCCCTGAGCCAGCTTAGTGGCGAGCAAGGGTCGTCGGGCCCTGCCAATGTCGTCACCTTCGCTGGTTTTTCTGTCCGTTCTCCGAATAAGACGGAAAGAAAGCCTAAGACATCACTTTTAAGCTGTCTACATTAAAAGTTTCCCGGTTTTTTCTAATCAAAAGATTTCTCCGACTTCTCTCTAACGAACGCTCCTTGTTGCACGAGAGCCGAGGGCTCACTCCGGGTTGTCTTTCAGGCCTGTCAGCTGCCGTACATGGAATACCTGGTGGAGCGCATGTGCGCGCTCTGCTACGATCGCGCCTGGTACGCCAAGTCGGGCGGGTGAGTGGACGCGGCCTGCCGCCGCACGTGCGTGGCCGAGTGTCGGGGGGTGGAAGATGTCGTCCGACGGGGCCGTCCCCTCCCAGGTGCTTTGCCATCAAGTGCCTGATGGAACGGCTGCCCCTGCGCTGGGTGCTGTCCCACCAGTACCTGTTCCTCAAGGCCCTGCTTTTCATCATGATGGACCTCACAGGGGAGGTGTCCAACGGGGCTGTGGACATGGCCAAGTGGGTGTCTTCCTCCCGTTCATTCTCTCGCGACTTTCATTCGTAAGGGCAGGTCTCTGCACTCGAATGTGGGTACTTTTAAAAGGCCAATCAAAAGAAAAAATAAATTTTTTTAAACAGTCTCTAATTGAAACACGCGTGTCAAAAAAAAAAAAAAAAAAAAAAAAAGATTTACACGAGAAAAAAAAATTTTTTAGAGCAATATTGACGGCACGAGATTTATTTTAAACTCTACGTGCATAGTCCATGACGTCACAGAATGGTCATACGTTCTTTCCACCTTAACAAGATGGTCATACATTCTCTGCACCTCAATGTGATGGCCAAACCGATCCACCTCTCCTCCACGCGCCTGAAATTCCGAGAAAGAAAACAACTGAAAAGGAGGTGACTAACGACTCAATCGCATCTTGTGCCATCAATATTGCTCTAAAGGTAAATTTTTTTTACTTAAAATTTGGTTTTTGACATGCATGTCCCAATCAGATTGTTTAAAAAATACATTTTTTTTCTTTTCAGTGGCCTTTTAAGGAGATATTTGAGTGAGTTTTTGACTTTGACGAGAGTGAGAATTTAGTCGATTTTTCTCCTTTGGCTTTTGCTCCTTTTGCAGCATGGATGCTAGCAGTACAGGAATAGCGAAAATATGAAATTTCTCGTCAGCAAAGTTCAGTGATGTAGAGTCTTTGACACTCTGCTTGCTATGCTCCAGTAACTCAACATTTACCCAATATCGACGGCCATACGATTGGGTTGGGTGTTTTTGAGTCCACGAATATCTCGCCGTAAGTGCGGATGCCCGTGATTACTGCTGGCTTTTGTGCATACCTCACTGTCTGTGGAACAAATTTTAATGCTGAAGTTTCTTATGGAAAAATATGTCGCACGTACATGCTCGCAAGCAGCATGTAATGTCGTAATTCCAGCGTGCTTTCAATCACTGTGTCGCCAGGCGTCACCGGGCGAAAGCTTGAGACTTGTGGCACTCTCTGCGAGCGTCTATAGTCATTGACAAAATAAGAATGGCTGTGTCTCTCAAATGCCCGGCCTCCAACATGTGCTTTGCGCCTTTCGCTATGCATTGGTGCACGAGCCACCAAAGCACCATCAACCGAGGCTCCTCCCTCTGCCGTTCCCACCTCGTTAGTGGCCATTGCTGCTCTGACCGAACCTCTCGTGTTTCGTTGCGGCAGGGCCAACCTGGAGAAAATGTTGACGCTGTGCGGGAGCCCCGTGAGCCCCGAGGGTGGCCAGGAGGACCTGGCCGAGGCGCAGAGGAAGTCCCTACACGAGGTGGCACTGGAGCTGGTGCGACAGATCACCTCCCCAAACAGCTGCGTCAGGGAACAGGCAAGGGCGCTTCTCCTCGTCACAGGCGTCCGAAAGAACTCGCTTTGCATCCTCGTCAACCTCCAGTCATACTTCATTTGCCTGGGGTGTGAGTCGAACACCGAAACACGGTGAAATGGAAGTGAGAGATTCTGCTCGGAACGTTGAGACGAGAGGGTTATATTTTTGCGAGCTAAATTTGCGTAAGGTGTGGTTTCCTTATCTGAAGACAGTTGCCAGGCTGTTGGGTCGACACAGTTCGGCTTTTCGAGGACATGCTGCCTTATTTTTGGTTGTGGATGGCTCGAGTGAGTCGATTTGAAGACGTAGAGGAGTATGTACTTGTGCTTTTTTGGTATTTCATACTGCAACTATTAAGGTGCTAAAAAACAGCGGACACACGTGGAAGAGGGACATGCACATAAGCGCTAGTTACAACTGAAAGTTTGATGAAAGCAACATATATGCCGCAAATGACAAGAAATGCCACATCATCCACCCATGTATCCCTATCACTTTGCACTTTGATTTGAAGGTACATGTTCTTAAGCATCCCCCCGTCCCTGCCGAAGACATGCCTCATATTCTCCACCCTGCTGTCCCGGGATTCCGTGAGAGACCGTGTCCCTGTTGCTTTCATATCAGTGGCAAACCTGAAGTCCCTCTAAATCGAGGTCATCGACAGCCGTTGGCACTAGCCCGTGTGCAGAACGGTCTGTCATTGCTGCCCTGCCCCCCCTCAGGCCATGCACTCCCTGGAGGTGCTCGCTCGGGTGTCCCACCAGTCGGTGGCCCAGCTGATGGAGCCCCACAAGGAGCTGCTGGTGGACATGATCCCCCCCAAGAAACACCTCCTCCGGCACCAGCCCCTCAACGCCCAGATCGGACTCATGGAGGGGAACACCTTCTGCACCACTCTGCAGCCCAGGCTCTTTGCACTCGGTGAGTTTCACACCCGCCTTGTCGGAGTTGCTAACCGCTTGGGGTCCCCCGGCGTGTCACCTTTCGTTTGCTGTGTTAAACTAGTGCAATTAAGATAGACTTTATTAATGTCTAAACTGTTTGTTTTGTCACAAGTACCGTATTTGCTCGATTCTAAGCACCCCCTTTTTTTCACACCCGCGATGTTCAAAGGGGGGAGGGGGGGGGGGTGCTTAGATTCGGAACATGCCCCGAAAATACGAAATTTGCACAAGAAATATGAATTTATTATAATCAAAATTAAAGAATGAATGTTCTAAAGGAAATAAATAAAGAATAAAGAGAGGAAACGCACACTCTTTCGCAACCTGCACGGATGTGAAAATGGAAAATGGCGGTATGTGCTGCCATCTATTAACTGACGTTGAAACCAAGCGCCAGTGGCCGTTCGCGACTCCAGTGCTCGGCGATACCGGCGTCTCCGATCTCATGCTCACCAGATTGCTGGTGACCCTTCAAAGGAGCAGAAAAATTTTGCTTGCAAGGTCTGTGTCTAGTTGCTTTAGCTTTATTTTGCGAGAAGACGTTTGTGTCGTGCGCGCTATAAAGATAAACTTGACAAGCAGTTTAAGAACTTGTGGCAAAGCAGACATGCCTAATCTTTCGCCAGCTTTCCCTTTCCGGTCTTTTGTCGCTCTCTCTTTCATTCATCTTCTCGACATTGCGGATGTTCGTGCACACAATAAACCATTTCGGAAACATGCAGTGCCTTCCATCGTCTTTTCGACGCATTATGGGAGTCCTATGTATGGCGCGTGAAGGAGTACCCATAAATAGAAGGAGCGGTTTATGTTTCTTTAGCCTTTTGCAATTTCAAAACGCAAAAACGGGACAACAACAAAATAACGTACGTATGCATTCTCCGCATTCTAAATTCACAATGATAGGAAAGAAGGAATTTAGCCACTTTCACGATGTATGAAGCAAACGAACCGGCCCGAGTGTACAATGGAAAAGCCCAGCAATTCTGCACAATGCACGAACGAGTGTCCTCGCAGTATTACAGCGGAGCTTCTAAGGGCTAGTTTCCCCAGGATCGTGTCCGGTACCAAACAAATGTCGACACCCGTGGCCGATACGACTCTCTGATTGCCGCCGTCGCTCATAAATGGCGGTAGCTGTCCAGAGTGTTGTGTTTGCCAGTTGTCCACTTGCCGCCGTCGCTCATAGAGCGCGGCAACATTTCTTCAGAGGGAGAAGAGCGGGAACGGAACAAGCGGCGATGTGTGCAGCAGCGCGAATGGTTTCGTAACCGTTGCGAGGCCGCTATCACCTAAAGCTCAACTGCGTCGGGCACTTCAGATTCCTTTGCGAAAGAAGAGCAGATCGCTCGCCTGAAAAGCCACCGCCGAGAACAGAAGCTACAGCTCCGCTGCTCTTCCTTCTTCACCAGAATGGAAAGGCTGAAAGTTTTTTCTGGGAAGATCTGTTTGCGGCGTGCCGCTCCCGTCTTTACCCCCCTCCCGCCTCGTGCCCAGACCTGACCATCACGGAGCACAAGACATTTTTCACGGAGCTGGTGAGCCTGTGCGAGGCCGAGGACGGCGCCCTCCAGAAGCTGCCCTGCTACAAGGGTTGCGGGGCGGCTGCCCTGGTGTCCCTGCGTAAGGCCGCCCTGCGTGCCCTCGCCACCTGCCATTACCTGCCTTGCCGCGAGCGCGTCTTCCACGTCCTGTACCGGGCCCTCAACGCCCGGGACGCCGAGCTGCAGGAGGCCGCCTTCCGCTGCATGTCCGACTTTGTGTCGGCCTGCAACATCGACATGGACATTGTGAGCCCCCCCCTTTTTTTTCAATGCAGATTGGTTTTATTCTTTGTTTTTAATGAGGCAGTCGTCACGAAAGAGTGTCGTAACAGGTGGCACAAATGAGTGACATGTTGGGAGCATTACAGACACCAAGATTATGTATCAAGCTAAAGTTTGAGCGTCAACGGGGCTCAGACTCGGGTCGGCGTGGTGGCAGTCGGATAGTGTGTGGAGTGCAGGTTATCTGCTTCTTTTGCAGGCGTTGTGGTGACATCAAAATGTCGAGCTCTGATTGGTTCTGATTGTAGGATAGTGGGTAGACCTCAATGCATACTGCCTTGAGGTCTACCCACTATCCTTCAATCAGAGCCAATCGGAGCTTGGCATTCTGACGTCAACGCAACCCCCTGTGAGAAACACACAAATTTGTGCTCCGCATGGCCGCTGACCTACTAGTACAGCTGGTCTGGTAGGGTAAACAATTTTATTTGAATGCAAGTGTGCTGGTGAGAGCGGTAGGTTTTGGATGAAAAATAATAAAATGAAATAATAAATAAGTAAACTCATACTATAAAGTGAATAAATATATGTGAATTAATGAAAAATAAAACAATGAAGAAAATAAAAACCAGATAAATAAAGTAGTACATAACTAAAATAATAAAAATAAATAAATTGATAAAATGAACAAAAGGTAAAATAAAATAAATGAAATGAAAAGAAAAGAAAATTAATGTAAATGGATAGCAAAAAGAATGAAAAATGTAGGACAAACAACACACGGAGTGTGGCTTGTGCAAGACGCGTTCTGGTCCTCCCTGGACTATTGAGCCTGTATAAATTTCTTTTGGTACACGCCGTTCAAATAACGGCAATGCGCCTCATTGCAGGTACACAAGGCGATCCGGTCGCTGCTGATGCTGCTGGGAGACTTCCGGCAGCTGTCGCTGAGCGTGATCCAGCGGCTGAGCTACCTGACGCAGCTGTTCCCGCACACCTTCAACGAGAAGCTGTGCGACCAGCTGCTTCAGCACCTCGGCTGCTGGCTCGAGGTGGCAGCCAGGAACCCACCCCGGGGGCTCACCACTGAGATGCGCCAATGTGCCGCCATCATTGACATCTTCCACCAGGTGAGGTGGACAGGGGGCGCAAGCCATCGCCCGATTGAAAAGGTTCAACCATATGCATCCATCCATTTATTTGTCTTGTGCCTGGAGTCGACTTACATGTCTATGTTTTAAGGTCTCAAGCTTGATTTTCTCTCAAAATTTTTAAATGCTGTCACATAGCTACCGGGGCATTCATGTTTGAGGGAAAGTTGTAAGCGGACTATAAACCGATAAAACAAACACTTCAGTTTCATAATTTGTGATCATACCTGCAGAAAAATGATACATTGACCAGTGGCGTAGCTTGGCCATTTGGCACCCGGGGCCCTGAAGTCTTTTGTACCCCCCCCCCCCTTTCACTCCCCGAGATAGCAACTTGTAAAGCGGGGTGGAGGGGGGGGGGGGGGGGCGGGTGCCGGATGGTCGCCAGAGGCGGCACTTCCCCACGTGACCAGGACGTTTGGAACCCAAGGCCCAGGGACCCCCCCTGTTACTACGCCACTGGCATTGGCCGCAACATTAATTGTGAAGAGTTACCTTGTTTGAGCTTTGCATAACAAACTATGAAGTGAGAGAGACAACCACTTTTTGTGGTTAATTTCATACACTAAACTTGCTCAGCTTCCTTGTGTGTGAGAAGAGGCGAAGCATGCACCCACTCTGCCTGCCCACTAAAGTCGCTCAACTAAGGATGATTTGAGTGACAGAGTTGCTACCAGATTTGTGCAGGAAATGACAGATTGACCTGTACAAGCTGAGTGCAATATTACAAAACTGATAAAAAAGATTATCCCATTTTACAAGTGAATCAAACACAGTTCCACTAATCAGGTGGCATGGTGCCAGATAGTTGACAATTGATCGACATGACGAAAGAACAACCCAAAATAGACGAGACATGGTCGGAGAAACAAGCAGGACGAGCGCTTGTCCCGTATGTTCTCTTGCCCTTGTGACATCTATTTTGCGCCATTTTTTATGTCTAGGGATCAGTAAGAACCGTGACCCACATTAGCCTTGTCGTGTGACCAGATCCCTGCGGCTGGCCCCAACTTCATCCGTCCGCTGGTGACGCTGGTGCTGAAGAATGAGCGGGCGCTGATGGTGGAAGCCGGCAGTCCATTCCACGAGCCGCTGGTCCGCTTCCTCAGCCGACACCCTACGCAGACGGTGGAGTTTCTGCTGAGCGAGTCGAACGTGCAAGACGAGCAGCTCAACCGCTTTCTGGAGGCAAGTGCTGCACCTCCTGCCGCCATCTTTGTGCACCCACGCCTGTTGCACTCTCCGGAGTGTTTTGAATTAATGGTGGGGATGTCAGCTGGCAGCGTCGGGGGCTTTCTAAGATGGTGGCACAAAATAATTAGCCATCGCAGCAGGCAAATTCTTTACTCTCACACATTAAAACATGCTTGCTGGTAACCTGGGCAGCATAGTTCTTGGGAATAGTTCAGTGAATTAAACTGGACTGGCTCGGTGTAGGCAACAATTGTGACTGACAATTTCTTCTGTCACTGTGTGTCTCCTAGAGCCAATGAGTACCTATTTACTGAGTACCAAAGACTCTAAGCTCCAACTTCTGCTCAACTTGAATTGCCATCAAAAGGGGTTCAATGTACAGTAATTTCTCATTATATCGAAATTGCTTTTTTTGGATTATCGTTTGATCAAAGTTCAACTTGGTCCCGACCGAAATTCACGCATTTTTAGACAGATTCTAAGTGTATTGGCGGCCGACCATGCTTATTTCGAAGGCTGCTGCGCCGAAAGTAAGCAAGCCTACACGGAGGCGCACGAGAGACCCTTGCATTCCCTCCCCTTTCCCCGCCGAGGCAAATGGAAAATTGGGAAAACGGAGTAAATGGGTGACGGAGGGCAGAGCGCGCAGAGCTGGCAGAGTGCCGTTTCTGATGCCATTGCGCCTACGCAAGCAAGGAGCAGCGTCAACATTCCGACGCTTTTTACGGTGCCCGCGACCAATGCCGCCCGTCCCCTGTCGGAATCGGGTCAAGGGAGCAATGGGGCCTGGAACAGATCATTTCTTTGGGAGCCCCCGATGCTCACGCCTGCGATGTACAGTCTCCGGCAATATGAAAGACCCACTGGGAGCGCGTGGCCGAGGTGGTGGCTGGCGGGGGCGCTGCGAGCGCTCCGGACAATTCCATTCTGCTTCGAGGGGAGGATGCTCACTCGGGGCTCAGCACAATCTGATAAGCGCGTTTCGCTTTAGCTGAGCCTGAGTGAGCGTCCTTTCCTCGAAGCAGAATGGAATTGCCCGGAGCGCTCGCAGCGCACCCGCCAGCCACCGGCCCAGCTACGCGCTCCCAGTGGGTCTTTCATATTGCCGGAGACTGTACAACAAGCACATGTGTGTTCTATGGAAGATTGGGAGTGTTTACCGAAAGTCGTTTGAGATTGAGAAATGTGGCCAGCCCAAGTCCGGAATCGCCTAAGAATTCAGCATTCTGGCATTGGCTGTTCGACACTGTCCACCATTTTTGCAGAACAAACATGGCATATTGAACGGGTTCAAGATGTTTTTCATGCAAAAGAAAGCACGCCCGCGACCCAAAGATGAAAAATCGCCAACTGCTTCGTACAGGTCATATTTTCTCTCGTGAGCATGCTTGCCGAGCCGGCGCACAATTTCCATAGCTGCAACAATCTCTACAGGAGTGTGTGAAAACATGTTGGAAAAGCCACCGAGGATAACTTTGATTCGTTTGCGCTTGTCGATGCGGACGTTCCCGTTGTTGCTCCTGCCACGGACGCTGCGATAGTACACCTTGCGTGCAGCCAGGGTAAACACGAATTGATGTTGGAGAGGCACCTCGGAAAACGCCGACGACTGCAGAGACGCGAAACATCCAACAGCTGCTACCAAACAAAGTGGAGTGCAGCGGCGGTGACAGCGTTCTTGCAATGCCTGGAGTGATTAGAGGACAACTGATGCCCGGATGAAATCATCAATCAACTCCACTTAAATATTTTTTTACTCTGTAAACCTACCACGGGGTGTTCATAACCAAGGTTTGTTTGACTAAATATACGGTCAGAGTGTTCCACGTGTTCCTGTCCACCTTCAAGGCTGCCGGCACTGTTTTTTTTTTATCTATATCTTTTATCGAATTGCCGCTTCTATAGAATTTTTGTGCCGTCCCATTCATTTCGTTATAAAGAGAGATGACTGTACTATTGTGGACACAGCTGCCTATAATGCCGTCGAGCGCTGTGGTGTCGTCTGCTTCGCGGCAAGCAAATGGCCAAGGGGGGGGGGGGGGCAATCTTATCGCAAACTGAAATAGCAGTTATTCTCCGACTCTCAGATAGAATGAGTGAATGAAAATACTTTATTTAGAAAGGGCTGGCTGTTAAGCCTAAAGGGGGAGTGGGGAGGGAGGGATCACATACGTCGGTCGATGCCCACGGCACACGCAAACCTTCACAGAGAAAGCAGTGTGTTGCGGGCCCGGCCGTTGTTTGCCCGGAGTGGTCCAGTCGAGGAAAGTCTGGATGTCTTGTGGGAGGTGCTGCTGCCGGAGGCTCTGGTAGCCAGGACAGTCCCACATCACGTGCTCGACGGTTGGGCTGGCTCCCATTGTACACGACGAACACGATACAGCAGGCACAACCTCTTCGTCCGAGTCTGAGTCTGCACGGGCAGCGACGGTTCGATGTCGGTCATTTTTGTGAGTCCGCCGTTTGGCTAGTATGGGCCCGGTTAGCGTGGCCCTCGTGTGGGCTTTGTGGATTAGAACCTGAGCTCCACATGGTGCTGGAATTACGGAACAAATACCGCTCACAATATAGCCAGCTGTGTCCACAATATTACTTGCATAAAGCTTCAAAGGGTCATGCAATGAGGTAATCACCATGGGTTACATGATCACATAAACAACAGCTATGTGGTCACTTAATGCAATCACGTCACATGTCTTCACATGGCATTGTGATTTATTGGGAAAGCATTTGCAACTGGCCTCCATTCTTGACATAAAGTTGAGAGATGCGAACGCATTATGGGGGTCTTAGCCTTTCAAACAAGTCCAAAAGCTTCAGGAAGTCAAAGATGACAATAGATGTGGAAGAGGTCTAAAATTGCTAATACATCAGTGACCAATATTATGTATCTAAAAGTCTAGAATTGCCATAAATGTCAAAGAAGCTAGGATGCCCACATTCTCTGTCTCTCAGCTTCGTGCTAAGAATCGAGGTAAGCAGAACTCATACTCCTCGGCCGATGCTCTGGTCTCTCTTGTGCGACGTGCAACGATTCGTCTGTATCCCCCCGTGCAGCACCTGCTGAAGGGCGACCGTGGGCAGCCCTTCCGAGAGGTGCTGGAGGAGCGCTCTGAGCGGCTGTCCCAGCTGCTGGAGGCGGGGGAAGGGGAGCTCCAGCACCTGGCCATCCGGGTGGTGTCCCTGCTCTGCCGGCGCAAGGAGGACTTCCTCAGCGAGCGCCCCGCTCTGGTGGCACGCCTCAGGGCCGTCTGGGTCTCCGAGTCCTTCCAGGTAGGAAATGGTATCTGTGTCGCGTGTCCTGCAGAGAAGCATTTCACTTTTCCGCAGGGCGAAGAGAGCGAGCAGGATCATTTTCTCCGAGGTATGCGCTCGCACAAAGCGCGATTCGCGTGCTGTCAATTAGCAGCTACATTTTATTTCCTGTTTATTTAAATGCAATTAAACTTTTTAGGTGTTTCTTACACCACATTCAACAATTTTGCAGAAAGTTTTATTCACTATATCTGCGTAGGCCTTCCAAGCTTTTTCGGACTCAAATCGCATTGCAAATATACAGACGGTAACGGAAAATCTAAATTTGTTCGTTATTACCAGGTTCGTTATAAGTGGGCAATGCTGTATAATGGCACGTTTTGTGTCTCTTTGCCGAGAGAGTGAGGCAATCGATGTACCTCCTCTTTCCGCAGGGGCTGCTGGGGGGCCAGGGTCCGCCCGCGCTCTCCCAGTGGAAGGAGCCGCAGCTGCTGTGTCGCTGCCTGCTGGGCCTGGTACGCCAACGACCGCAGGAAGTGGAGCTGCTCTTCCAGCTCCTGCGAGCCTTCACCGGGCGCTTCCTGCCAGACTTCGGCTTCCTCCGGGAGTTCCTCGACCAGTGGGCAGCGCGGAAACAGAGCGTGGAGTGGAAGCGCGCCGCCTTCTTCCGCTTCGTCGAGGCCTTCGGGGACCCCACGTTCCCGCAGCCCCTCCTGGCCAAGGTCTGTTGGACGCTGCACGATAAGGGTATCGGCGGTGTGCACGATTGAAAGCGTCACTATGGTCGGCCTTGCATGATTGGCCAAACGCCCGCCGTGATGTCCCGAGTACCACCAATTCTAATTTTGTTAATAGAGATGAGAGGAATATTACACTGTCGAACTTGACGGCGCGGGCATAAGGACGCGATGACTCCGAGCTTCCGCCGGGCTTTTTATGCACACTGTCAAGTTTTTCGCTGCCAGTCGATAACCCTGGTCAAGGCGTTGCAGATAAGCGCCATAAGAGGGCGCCACCAAAATGTCTAGTGTCCGATAGTCACCGACAAAATGGAAACGACAGGGCTTGCCTTTCAAACGCCCAAACTCCAGCACGCAGTTTGTGCCTTCCGCCCTTGCCTTCTTGAGGTGTCTGATACACCAAAAGCAAGGTAGAAAACTCATGCTGGAGGTGGGACAACCAAAGTCCTTGTCACCTTGTTAGTGACCGTAGTGCAAAGGGGACATTGGCACGATTAATGCAGAATAGCATTCAAACAAAAGCTAACTTGGATTTTGTCTTTGTCCTTGACGTCACGTGACCCGACGTCTCGTCGCAGTGTGTGTGACTACAGCACAAAGTCATCCCGTCATGTGGATTGAGGGACGTTCGGTGTCGACTCATTCTTTAACGGGATGTCACATCACGCGACCACTTCGCGTGACGTCGGGCCAAATGACGTGAATTGATTAGTCGGAGTGTGCCAACAAAAACAAGTCGTGAAATCTTACCGTTTCTCATACATTGCTGTTCTGCATGAGGTGGTTTGATCAGTGAATCGAAATACAGCCATTTTCTTTTTCTGCTCTTGCATTTGTTTTTTTAAGGTATTGAACAACAAACTTTACCACGCAAGTTGGTGGAGCAGACAAGTGTAGCCCATCTCTCGAGTAGCTTATATGGCAGTGTTCCCGTTGGTAACGGGAAGGCGACGATGGCTTGTCTGTACTAACTCAGTCACACTCTCTAGATGTGGTTGCAGTTCTCCTATGGGTGGTTTCATGCAACCCGACTTTCATCTCTGGGGGCAGACATTTTTGGTTTTCATTTGAGTCGGATTTCCAGAATGAATGCGAACATATTCGTTTCCGCCTACCATAAAATACCGGGCAAGCGCTCACTCAAAATTTCGAGATAATCATGAAAGAATGGGGGATGGGCGCTTGTCCGGTCATCAATTCTTCATATCAATGCATTGTGCATATTTTCTCAGATCTTACAAATTTGGGTATGGGCGCTTAATGTGGTATGGGCGGATGCACGGTATTCTTGGGACAACCAAAGTCCGTATGGCTAACTTAGCCAAAATTTAAGTAAATTAAGCTACTACTCAAGATTTTCAGCTATGTATATCCTGGCCTTGAATATATTTCCCCCCTAAATTTAGCGGAAAATTTGTCACATGACCAATGCACCAATTCAGGTTCCCCGCCAAAATTAGCGGAAAATTTACGTCACGTGACACATGCACCAATTCAGTTTCCCAGCTAAGTTTGGCGGAAAAATTTACGTCACGTCCTAAGCACCAATTCAGTCTCCCCGCTAAATTTGGCGGGAAAATTGATGTTACATGTCCTATGTAGCTACTCAGTTTCCCCGCAAAATTTGGCGGGAAAATTTACTTCATGACCTATGCACCAATTCCGGTTCTTCACTAAATTTAGCGAAAAAAGTGACGTCACGACCTATGCACCAATTCAGGTTCCCCGCTAAATTTGGCGGAAAACTTTTTTGTCACGTGACCTGACATCACGGGATCTACAGGCAAATTTAGGTTCCCCGCTTAATTTAGCGGGGAACCTGCCCGTGTGTGCAACAATAAATGCTTTCACATCCATAGATGATCAACCCTGTGGTTTCTGCAAATATGCTGCCCTAATTTTTTTTTTTGAAAGCAGTTATTTTTTTGTTACTTTGTGTATCCGTGTCACAATGTATTACGGCTCATTTTTTTTAAATTTTTATTTTACTTAGTCAAATCTTACAGCACAGAGAAAGGTGTTGCATAAAATCTCTAACAATGTAACATTGGCAATCTTAACAATTGTAGCAAGGAAGCTTGAATACAGATACGAAGGATTAATAGTGAACACAAATGGATGATGCTAGTGGCTCACATTGATTATGCTCGTATGAGCAGATCCTCGATCGAGACTTCGTAAGATCTGCTCGATTCAATAAATTCAAAAGCTTCGTGACTGACGTTCCTCGGAGCTTACCTCCAACAAATCTGCTGAAGACTCGTGTGCTTGCGCACCGTAACAGCAAGCTCACGCTGCAACTCCAGGTGCTCCAGCACCTGCTTGTGCCGGCCTTTGCGGCTTCGTTCGAGCGTGGCGAGGGGGAACAGCTGATTGGCGGACCTCCCATGCCAGACCGAGACTTTCCGGACAACGTCATTAGCGTCTTCATCAACCGCGTCATCGACCCCGAAAACCCGTTCGGAACCTCGGACGCCGTGCGGATCCTCTTGCTGCAGTTCTCCTGCCTGCTGGTGGAGCAAGCTTCGCCCCACATCCACGATGCTGCCAACAAGTGAGGGTTGACCTCTGCTCAATTGTGATAGTCTAGACTAAATCTGAGACTGTGGCAGCCTAGTCTTTAAAGGCTTCCAGCACCAGATCTGCAGAAATTTTGCAGAAAATGCTAAGCTGCCTTTTTGGTTGGCTGGTATCCCCAGCTGTTTTACTAAAACACCGTACTGGGGGCTGAAAAATGGGTGTGGTAGCCTTTCAAATATTAAGATGATGGGACCTGCATAAATTCTTTTTAATTATATGCGAGACCGAGGAGTGAATGCTGATTTTCCCGTCCAGGCGCCAAGGCATCAAGCTACGCCGCCTGATGACCTTTGCCTGGCCCTGCCTGTTGGGCAAGAACTGCGTGGATCCCGCCACCAAGTACCACGGGCACCTGTTGCTGGCACACATCATCGCCAAGTTTGCCATCCATAAGAGGATTGTGCTTCAGGTACCCTTCCCTCTAGGCCAGATCCTTTCTTGTTGCATCTTTGAGCAACTTGTGCAACTTGGACAAGAGGCTTTTTGAAGTAGTTTAACTACAGCATGGTTTGAAGGATGACACCACCCACTCAGAAGTGGGTTCCTTGGGGAAAAACAAATGTATAATGTTGGGAATGCTTGAGGGGTAGTCTTAGTGCCCTTTCTGAAGCTGTAACATGTGATTTAGTACTCCCTTACTTTGTTCTCCTTTAGAGCAGGCAGAGGTGAAGGTAGCAGAATGTGGGGCTGTTTCGTATCAGAAGAGTTTCACCATCCGCTGCGGGGCATTCCCGGTTTATTCTCGTCCGTGTTCTGTGTCTTCGTAAAAGTTTAGTATAACGTCTGCAAGCTATAAGTTATAAAATATGTTCTCGTTAAAGACCTCGAAACATAGAACATACCGTAATATCCCGGGAGATGCCCCACTCAAGATAACCCACCCCTATTTTTTTACTTAATTTGCTATTTTATTTTTCAGAAACACAGGATGCCCACTATTACTAATTGCAGGACCCTGGCCAATGGTGTCATCGGCAAAAATGGTGTTACTTAACCACGGCGGGAAATAAGCGAACATTTCTGAATGGGAAGGGTAGTCATCTTGGTTCATCTCAGAGCATCCTGTCCTCTTACCTTCGATGACATAAACAGAAACTTGTTTATGAGAGGATTTCCGATAGACAAAGTTCTCAGCACGCTTTATGCCTACTATTCATTCGGTTTCGGTGTCTGCGGGAGACGCGTTTTCTTTGCCCCACACCAGTCAGTGCTGCTGCAGTCTTAGTTATTGGGTCACGACAGAGACTCCCCAGGACCGTTTGGCTCGGTTCTGGAGGTGTTCCGGTCCAAAATATCGAGTGTTCTATTTCGAAAAGCACAAACAGCTCAAACGGCCAAGATGTCTCTGTTTGCGAGGAGGTGCGTTCCCTCTCCCAGGTGTTCCACAGCCTGCTGAAGGCGCATGCAGTGGAGGCCCGCACGGTGGTGCGGCAGGCCCTGGAGATCCTGACGCCAGCCATGCCTGCCCGCATGGAGGACGGAAACACCATGCTCACCCACTGGACCAAGAAGATCATTGTGGAGGAGGGCCACACCCTTGCTCAGCTCGTCCACATGCTCCAGCTGCTCTACCGGCACTACAAGGTGCGGCCCGCACCTATTGGTGACTACTGTAGCAGAGAGTGCCGACATTCGACCAAAGTGCTGCCATCTGCCAGCTTCGCAAATTTTGTGCTGGTGGTCAGCGTCTGCCGTCTTTGTAGGCGGGAAAGCAGGAGACGTATCCTGGGTGGCAGCTATTCTCGCCGGTTTGTTATTCTCTGCTGATTAGGGTCGTGGGTAATATTTTCAGTTAGTGCCAATTTGGTCGAAAAATATTTTTCAATATATATGCATGCGTAGTATTTTGAAATTGGGTGGCAGTGGGGCAGATCATTGTTACTTTTTCTCTCATGGGCATTGCTTCCCTGCAGTTCAATGGTCCTATGTGGGGAAGCAGTTCTCTTATGGAAACACTGGCCATAATTTGTTGTTGTTTTTCGTGTTCTTCTTATTGCAGCCACTGAGCAGGGAAGTGCTTTGTACCTGCATTTACCTTGAACAGGAGCTTAACAAGCGCTATTCTGTGAAGGTTTCTCAGTGTTCCCACTTGCCCATGTTAAACATAGAGTATTGTTTTTCTCTTCTTTTTTTCCCCTTTTCATATCTCCGCGGGAACCCATTGATGTATACTGGTTCTCCCACGCCGCATGTGCATCATGCAGGTGTACTACCCCGTGCGCCACCACCTGATTCAGCACATGGTGAGCTCAGTGCAGCGCCTGGGCTTCACGCCCAACGCCAACATCGAGCACAAGAAGCTGGCCGTAGACCTTGCAGAGGTCGTCATCCGCTGGGAGATGCAGAGGCACCGGGAGGTCGAGGTTGGTCCCTTCTTTACTGGCAGGGAAAAGCCTGCAAGTGGAAGGGCTAGGGAATTTAGGGAGCTTGTTAGAGTTGGGGAAATGGAGGGATATTTAGGGAGCTTGTGAGAGGAACATTATGAAGGAGAATTTAGGGGGTGGGGGGGCTGGTTTTGGGTGCGCCACAGTAATCATGCTCTATAAATTGCAAACCTTCTTTAGGGCACTTTTGGCGTGGCTTTTGCCGAAGAAAAAGCGCCTTACGAAGCTCACTCAGCACGTAGAGCGACGAGACCGTTCTTGAGCCTTACCCCTTTCACCATATCACTGTTTTAAGCGGATCACAGATGGTGGCGTGTATGTTTACATCATTGCGTCTGGTGTACGAAGGACGTTCGGGGTTGGGCAGTTCCTCGATCCCAGCTTCACCAGGCATGCACACCTCTCAGTTTTACAGTTGATCACTTCCGCAACCACGCAATTGCAGCCATTACGAGAGTGGCTGCAATGCCACTCTCGTAATGCCTGGCCGCTTGGCAGCAAAAGAAAATTGGCGGGCTTGGTGGCTAGCTGGCTAGCTAGTAAGTCGGATGCAGTTCAAGACTCGCGGAGCAGGAAATGAAAAATGTGTTCCTTTCGCGAGAGAAAAAAAAAAAATTTCAAATATTGATGGTTGTTGTGGGGGTTGTGTTCATTATGCCAGTAAATACAGCAGTCGGAGAAAAATGAAAAAGCTTAAAAAGGCCAAGAAATCTAGGGGTTTAATTACGGTGGAAAATATGCTCCCATGCCTATTTCGACGATCACCAAGCCACTGGCAAAGTAGCCTGAAGCATTTCTCTGAACACTCGGAACAGACCAGGAGACACTCTGTGTTAGTTTAGTTTGGAGTGAAGGAAAGGAAGGTAACACTTATATCCACGTGTGAGAAACATTCGTCAAGTTTCAGCAAAGTGTGTGAACAACCAGTGCCCTTTTGATAAACAAACTTAGTCAAAAGAGCAAGTAACAAACCAGAAAGAGAAGTAGTTAAAGCGTCTCGTTATCACTTTAGGCAACAACTGTGTTAGCACACCATCTATTTTACTCAGTGACATAGAAGTTTCCCATCTTGATGGTTTTTGTAGATGCGACTATGGGGGTCAATTGTGTGAAGGACTGACCTTTGTGACTTATTTTGTGTGACACTGTTCGTACCGGAAGGGGGGGCTGTTTTCATAGGAGTGTTTACGCACATACACTGGGCGATGGTCTGCTTGATTGTCTGAATTAAAGTTGGTTGAAAGTCGGCACCCTTTCATGTTGTATCTGTTCCTCCTTCGTCTTTGTGTCCTTTGCGCTTTTAAGCTTTTTCCGTGAACAGTGTCCCCTTGTGATGTTTTTCACGTCCAGATGTCCAGTCCCGAGGCCCCCGGGATGAAGCGTCCCGCCGGGGACATGGCCGGGGGGGACTTCAAGCGGGTGCGCAATCTGTCCGGCCCCAGCGGACCCAAGCCGGGCCCCGACGGAAGCCGCCCCATCGAGAAGCACCACGCAGACGCCGTGGTCAACTTCCTGCTCCGCATGGCCTGCCAGGTCGGTTGTCCCTACTCTCTTCCCCCTTGGGGACTGGAAAAGCCTCGAGGACAAATCAGACTTGGCTGTCTCACTCTTTTAAGGCAGTTCATGCGATCGCAAAGCAAAAGGAGAGCCAGTAAACTTGGAACCATTAAACCTAAACAGTGGCATCAGAACAGGCGGGTGACCGCCCCTCAGGCAGTTCAGAAATTGAATAGAAACAATACGGGGGAGGAAACGTGAAATTGCCGTCGCCCCCCCCCCCCCCCCCCCCTACGATTACCGTCCCCCCCTCTCCCTTATCCCCTGAATAGTTCCGACGCCTCTGAACCTAAAACACAAATTCGTGCTTGTATCTCAGTTGTGCGATATTTGAGGTGTTTCATGCCAGCACTCCTCGATTGTTTTCGCGGCAGCTGTATGCCGATCGCTTGCAGGTCACATGCTTCTTGACATGGCTCGTTTCTGCGAGTGTTGCAGGTCGTCCCATTGTCAGGACCTAGAATTGCGCCTGAGTGTAGGGTTCCGTGTCCCAGGTGAACGAGACGTCCACCAACATTGGCTCCCAAGGGGAGGTGCTGTCCAGACGCTGCGTGGCCCTCCTCAAGACTGCGCTCAAGCAGGACGTGTGGCCAAACTCTGAGCTGAAGCTCGCCTGGTTCGACAAGTTGCTCACAACTGTGGTAAGTTGGCCGTTGCCATGCTGACAAGCTCATGTTGGTTCATTTGCACAGGCCTCCCAAGTTTTAACACAATGGGTTTTATGCGGCATCTTCTATGAGAAAATTGTCATAAACATGCGGTATAACGAGCAGATGGCAGAGGCCTTTAAGGTTGTTTTTTTTCCCCTTTGCTACATGTAGAGTTATGTAGGGTCGGTGGCTTACTATCACACAAAAGGGAACTCTTTGACACAGCACGTAAGGGGGTGGTTGCACTGTCTGCGGTTTTTCCTGTCACGCTGCTTCATATCATGGTGCATGTCAGAAATGGGAGTGAATCTTCGGTGGGTGGTGCCATTCAGACGCCCTTCTCTTCTTCTCTGGAAGGCCTATCACATTCTGTGCTTAGCAGTGTTTGGTAGCATGATCAAGCATGTAACCACGTCAAGATCGAACCGTGTCTCCACCGTGTGGCCGAAATTAGAAACATGCGAAAGCAGGGATACCGCCGTGCGTCGTCTGCTACGGGCGCACGTTCAGAAGCATGAATCTCAACGACGCAAGCCCATTTTTGGCTGAGCTGAGCCCTCTTCATTAAACAGATGTTGTTTCTTTCCACTGAAGGCTGTGTTTAATGATTCACATACGAGGAAATTCAACAAAGTGATTATTATTAAGTAGGAAGCTTCCATAATCTTAGTGTTGTAGTTCGTATACAACCACTGGTCCCACATATTTTTGTTTTCTCGCACAAACCATAGCTTTCATAAAACATTGAATATTGATTGGAGCTGTGGTTTGATTAAAATAATAACTTGACTGATCACTACCCTTTAATCGACTAATTAGTTGATAAATCGATTAGTTCATTCTTCACCAGTCATATTGCATGACAGATGTTAAAACCACACATTTTTTAAAACTATTTTTACTATGTCATGAATGGCATATTGTATGCCTATTTTAAACTTCACGTTGTGACGCCTACAGAAATATGAACACGGGAAGCCTTTTGAAGTGAAGTGATTTTTAAGTTACTATTTAGACACTTTATACCATATTTACTTGCATAATGAACACTTTTTTCCCCAAAAAATTGACTCATATTTGGGGGCGTCATTACTCAGGGTAAAAGTTTTGCATTTACACACTTTGCACAAATGTCATTTTAAGTGCCAATATGACATGTCAGGGTACTGTGGCATGTCTCCACTGACGGAGGCGTGCCCATGCCTGGTCATCGACGTGCCACAGTAATCGTGCCCTATAAATTGCAAACCTTTTTTAGGGCGCTTTTGGCGTGCCTTCTGCCAAAGAAAAAGCGCCCTATGAAGCTCACTCGGCGCGTTGACCGACCACTTTGACCGACCGCTCTGACGTGTGTGAGCAGGACGCTGCCCAGCCCAACTATGGGAACATCTGCACTGCCCTGGAGCTGCTGGCCTTTCTGTTGACCATCCTGCGCAACGAGACCATCCTGGCCAGCTTCAAGCCACTCCAGAGGGGCATTGCTGCCTGCATGACCTGCAACAACTCAAAGGTGACCCCTGTGTGATGCTGGTTAAAGCTTTCGCACTAACCAGCTACACCATGCATTTTGGGGATGTTGTCGCTCATACCTTTGTATTGTATTTCGCACTGTTTACTTCAGTTTCTTTCCTAGCACATGGTATATGTCTTGAGAGCACTCTGTTGCATAATGCCGAGCGCGCTCACTGCTATGGGTGTCAGCAGAAGTAAACACTGAGAGAAGAGTAAAAAAACATTTTGCAACATTGATGAGGCGCAATGAGGTAGTGCTGACGACACAGAACTAGCTTAGGTGCAAGTTTTTGCTGTTAACTTGATTGTTTTGCATTCAGTTTTGCATTAAAGTACCGAAAGAATGCCCACCCCAAAATGAAGAGATAAATGTTGAAATATATGGGGTAAATGATTTTTAGGGATGCGACAGCAAAATTTTATAAAAAATTAGTGACATAAACCTTGGGGACTCGCTGTAAGCCACGTGAAACTGGAACTGATACCACAGATGACAGACATGGCAAATTTGCGTTCCTAGGTGTGATAAACACACTGAAATTCACTACGAACTCCCCTGTCCCAGGAAAAAATACCACAGAATGCAGACGCAGCAGATTCGCGCTTCACGGTGCAATGAACACGCTGGAATCCGCTGGAAGCTCTGGTTTCACGGGAATCAATATCGCGCATGCTGATTGTGGACAATAGTGCGGGAACCCGCTACGAACTCGCATGTCACAGGAACAGATACCGCAGATTGCTGACGCAGCAGATTTGCCATTCACCGTGTGATCAACACGCGGGAAACTGCTACAAACTCGCGTATCACGGGAACTGATATCGCAGACGAAATTCCGAGGACACCTAAGCACTTATGAGTTGTGAATGCAAACGCATGATTGTTGAATCGAACGCCGCGGAGTGCTTTAAGTTTTGAGATGGGTTCCAGGAGGAGCAATCGCTTTCTCTCTCTTCCCTCCCCCCGCCCTTCCTCCCCCTCGGCCCTTGGGTCATCCAACAAGGGCACACCACCGTGTTAACTGTTCCTTCCACCGGCGCGGGTCTGCAGCACCATGGGGTTGTGTTCCTTGAAACTAGGACACACACCAGGCAAGAAGAGTTTATTCTCCGTTTTGCTGCTACAGACTACGGCCTTCATTCCATGGGACAGGGGACTTTAGGTGCCGTTTGGTGCAGCTTCAAGAGCTGATATCGCTGGTTCGCTCCATGTGACAGTTAATGCTTTCACATTAAAAAAAAACATGGGAATGAGCTACGAACTTGCATGTCACAGGATTGGATATTGCAGACTGCGGGCACAGCAGATTTGCATGTCACAATGCGACAAAAATCAGGGAACCGACTGTGAACTCGCTTCTCCCACATATCGGTACCGCAGATTGCTCAGTTAACGGGATTGCTGTCGGACATCGCGTGATTGATATCCGGTGGGAATCAGGTGGATGGGCAATGTTTCTGAATTTTCATGTCATAGATATTCAGCCCAAAAAAAGGGATGGCCAATCTCTCGGGGATGGGAGTCCGTACGAAGTTTCGCGGTTGTCCTAGAACGTTAACAGTTTTGAAAACAGTGTCAGGAGCAGGTGGCAGATTCTCCTCTGTGAAGGCTTAGAACCAAATTTTGATTCAGTTCAATTGTTTTTCTTATGTGGGCATGTGCAGGCAAGGCCCCGATAGCAATGGTGTAGATACAACAAAATGATTCTCTAGTTTTCATATTACATTCTTTGGAGACACGTCCGGTTAGGTCCAGGTGGCCGACAACAAGGTTTTGTGCAACGACGCAGGTGATCCGGTCTGTGCACACGCTGCTGTCGCGCTTGATGAGCATCTTCCCGAGTGAGCCGACCACTTCAAACCTGGCCTCCAAGTATGAAGAGCTGGAGTGCCTCTACGCTTCCATCAGCAAGGTGGTCTTCGAAGGGCTCGCAAACTACGAGAAGTGAGTTGAACGGGTGTCCGGTCTAGCATATGCCTGAACGAAAAAAGGGGTCTGGCTTTCTGTGGTTGCTCGAGTCTTATGTCATGTTTGCCTCTTTTCTTGTTCCTCGTAAATTAAAAAATGGGGAAGTTTGTTTTATGTTTGAAATTGGCTATGCCTTCGGACATCGCTGGAAAGCAAACTCCCTGGATGCCTCAGAAGGGCAGCCGACGTTTAGATAACAGGCTTTGTCTTTGAATAAACAGTCTATTAGTGAAATGCGAGTTCTTACAGACCATAAACCGGTGTAGCGGTTCATTAGCTCAGCATTGCCAGTGACAGAAACAATGACAATGTTCTCTAATGCGAGCCTGACGAATCTAGATTAAACAGAATGTTTAGGCCTCGGCCAGGAATCAATCGCACCATCTTTTTCATTCGTTACGCCACAAAGGTTTGCAGGTTATTACAAGTCATAGGCTGACAGAAACAGAAAAGGAGAGCAACCACAGTGTTACTGTCGAAGTCGGTTATAACGAAATAGTGACTGCAGCGAAGCAATCACGATTTCCCACTCCCGTTCGCACTTTTTCAATGCATTTGTGTCTCTTTTTACGAAAGAAATTGTGTGGCTCCGGCGGATATAGCTAAGAGAAATTTTGTGATAATAGAAGTCACCCAGAACAGGCTGCAGAAGATGCTAGAAAGGTTGATGGCGGCAGTCTCTGCAATGTCGTCTGCTCTCCCTCCCCGTTATCTGGGAAGTGGCTTTAACGCATCGCTGCGGAGGAGCCGTCATGGCATGCCGATAGAGGCGTTCGGAGCGCTAGCGACAACATACCTGCGGAGATGATGGAGAGAGCCTACATTCAAGAGGGGGAGCAGTAAGTATGCCTGCATTTGATTGTCGCGTGGCCAGTGTGGCGAGGAAACTGGGTGGAGAGACGGACATGTTCGCAGAAGGTAATCGTTTTTGAGTTTTGACCCCTTGCATGCTGCAGCTCGTTTTGCAAACGCGGCCGACAAACCATGTGACCCCGATCAAGCAGTTGTCCCATCTCTTAAATCTAGGCTCTCTATACCGACGACAAACAATCTTGAGCGCGAACTCGGTGCCATCCATGCTTCTTTGTTTGCTTCATGATCCGTGTCGGCGTCCGGTCAGTGAGGTCGCTCTTGTGCAAAAGTCTACTTTGCTCAAGCACCGATTCGGGTATCATCGCCACTCAACAATGGAGAGTCCCGGCACCCCTGGCACCTCGATGGGGAAGACGAAAGCAATCTCCTTGAATCAAAAGCGTGCCACCCTCGACGGAGTGCGCATAAACGTAAAGAGTGCCGTCCACCGCTGCCATCCTCCGTGGGGCCTAAGCAGCTGTCGGCATGGTCCATACGTAGCAGAATTTTTTTTCGATCAGAGCTTCTCGCTGGTGGCGAAAACCAGCTTTGATCTAGCAGGGGACGCGTGCAGTGAAGTCTCGACTGCTTTCTGCATGCTGGATAAACATGTGCCGTGAAAGCCCGTGTTATCTTTTTACAGCGGAGCTGTTAAGGGCTAGGTTCCACAGGATCGTGTCCGGTAGGTCGACACAAACCTACCTGGACAGCTACCACCATCTATAAGCGACGGCGGCAAGCACACAACCAGTATGGTTTCCGCTGTCGCTCGTAGGTGGCAGCAACCTTTCCAACTATAATAGAAGAATGAATAGTTGGGCGCGTTGGTGGAAATTCATCGTAGGAAATAGCACGAAAAACAGATGACGACGAAGAAGAAGCACACGTAACAAGTGCAGCGCTCGTCACGTTTGTTTCTTCATCCTCGTCTGTTTTGCGTTCTGTTTCCTATGCTTTTATCAGTTTCGGTCTGGACTCACGATGGGTCGGCCGCGCGCCCTTTCGGGGAAAGGAGACAGGTTGCAGAAAAAGCGGCGACGTACGCAGTAGCGTGAATGGGTCCGCAACCGCCGCAAAGCTGTTGTCGCCTCGACTTCCACTGTGTCCAGCGCTTCATATTCCCTTGCCAAAGAGCACATCGCTCGCCTGGAAAGCCGCCGCCGAGAACAGAACTAGCGATGTAATGGGCACCGGCAGGCCAACGCCACGGACGACGATTGTGCCACGGAGGCCAAGCGCAAGCGTGAGGCCCGGCGACGACTTCACTCCACGCCGGCTGAACAGTTCCCAGGTGCGACGGCGAGGTTCCTGAGGGGGTTTGTGGAGAACCTGTTTGGCGTCACGTGTGCCGTGTGCGACCAACTCTGGTTCGCCAGAGACGTATCCACGATCGGCGGCATGTCGGACAACAGAAAGCGGGAATCGGGCGCGTGCGCATTGCGGCAGTGTATCGAGTACAGCTCCGCTGGTCTTCCTTCTTCACGAGAGTGGAAAGGCTGAACGTTTTTTTTTTAATGTTATTTGTATAAGTTCATATAGTGGATTTAGCGAAGCGATTTCCGATTCCTGTTGACTTCAATATAACCAATCTCGACAGTAGTATCATTTTTTTTAAGTGAGAGCGCCTTGCTTCCGAGAATGGCGATACGAGTGGAGAACCTTTTTCCCGGGGGGGAACGACCGTGCAGGTCTGCGAGTGCAGCCCCGTCATCCCTGTTTGGCTCCCTGATGATCCTGAAGGCGGCATGCGTGAACAACCAGTGCTACATCGACCGCCTCATCACCCCCTTCATGCGCGTGCTGCAGAAGATGGCCAGGGAGCACCTCACCCCAACCAGCCAGGAGACCACCTCCAGTGAGTGGTGCATTGCATTCCCCTTTGCTTTCGGTGATAGTGCTTTCAGAGACTATTAACTGGTGCTTCTGGCATCCCACACTGTCTATGTACCGAAAGTGGTCTCCAAAGGGCAACAAATTACATCTCAGGTGCCAGCGCGTCATGTTGTCGAATGTCGCAATCCCGGCGGCTGATCTTGGTAGTTCCGGCGAAAAAAGACGAGCAAACACAGGTGTTCCCGTCATCACTGTGTTTCGGTTTGTTGCTGCCGAAGTTTTTTTGAAGGGCAAAGCTGGAGAGCAACTTGCGGCAGAACGGGCACCTGTCGTATCCACCTGCACTGCTGTAGTACAGGCAACTGCGGCACTCGAGGGACAGACCAGTTGCAGATACGTTCCAGGAACCATACCGTTGGTCAAACTTTCTCATCAAATGATTGCGAAAGGATAGGTGGGGCTTTGTTGGAACGAGCTCCTCTGCTGTGCACCAGTGGGCAAAGGAGAAGTGCATAGTATTTGTTATTTTTATCTTTTGTTGAAGAGGTCTGGGGATCATTTTGTTTATGATTCCTAATCAGCTTTTGTATCACCAACAGGGAAAAAAAGTAAGTATTTAATGTTTTGACTTTCTTGGTGGTGCTTTTGATCAGTGAGCAGTTATGTTTCTCTCAATGCCATTTTAGCTAGAGATTTTTTTTATTCTTTTTGCTATTTTTTGCTCAATACTTGACAAAACTCTATTGAACTTGTGAAATCCCACCTTGTCTGGGCAGGTTGCAAGTGTCCTTTCAGATTGTAAGTGAATACTTCGATATGGGCTACATAGTGGTGCTTTTTTTTTTACCAGAAATTGGGCACGAAAGGTGTGTAGGACCATCTCCTTAGGTATTTTTTCTTTTATGCGACAGGTGTTGACATGTTTAATCTTATTTTGTTTTAGAGCGCAGCTCTTTGGCACCCGTTTCCAGCTTGAGCGGCGTCGCCATTGCTGTCGGCTTAACCGCACGTTGCATAATGGGACGTTTTCGATAATGACGTCACACGTGACGTCACGAGGGTCACAACGGAGGAGGAGAAGGAAAATTTTCCCACTAAATTTAGCAAAAAAGTTTCTCGCTAAATCTAGCTGAAAAAATTCCCAGCTAAATTTAGTTGAAATAATTCCCCGCTATATTTAGCGGAAAAATTTCCCCGCTAAATTTAGTAGAAAAATATCCCCGCTGAATTTAGCGGGAAATTCACCCGCTAAATTTAGTGAGGAATTTTTTACACCGAATTTAGCGGGAAGTGTAGCAAAAATTTCCTGCTAAATGGGAGGGGAGCAGGAGAGGAGGAGAAGCATACCCTCCCCTCCTCCTCCTCCTCGAGAGCTGCACTCCAATTCGACATCACAGAGAGTGATAAACAACTTTCATTTTTTTTTTTATTTTTCTTACTTCTCGTTTGAACTAACCTGCAACAACCATTCTCAAAGCTCAATAAAAAGAACTTGCTTCCGTAGCGTTCTAAAAATATTGTATGAACACCTCCCTTGTTCCTTCGGGTGCTTTGTTTTGTTCGAACACTATTAGAGGGCGCATGTCTTGGGACTGTCGAGGAGGCTGATCTCTTGATTTGAATTTCCCCTCTTCTTTCTGGCTACAATGAAACAAATTAGAAAAATTGGCTTTTTGGCATTTCTCAAAGGCATTCTAAATGCCTAGCATTTGCAGGCACGGTGAGGAGACCACTGAAAGACACATTGTGAGGGTTTTGCAAGAAATGGAAAGCTGTCGCACTGCCACGCATCATGATATGACTCTCTTATCATGCTGTCATGTGACATGACTTCATCATATCACCTGATGTCACTGTCACATGGCACTGCGGCATCATCGGTGCCACTGTCGACTACTTATGCAAAGACCCCAAGAACTGGTTTTACGATTAACGGAGCACAGCTCGCAACTTTGCGAGCGCTGTCGTCTCATTGTGTAACATGTCACCAATCACGAGGGCTAAAGCGACGCTTCGGCCACGATTGCAGTGGGCACGGAGCTGCTCATCCTGAGCCTGGACCTGGTGAAGAACCGTGTGGGGGTGATGGGCCAGGAGATGCGTAAGGCCTTCATCGGCACCATCCTGGTGGGGCTCATTGAGAAGTCGCCCGACGTCAAGGTGCTCAAGGCCATCACGAAGATGGTCGAGGACTGGGTCAAGAGCAAGAGCCCCTTTGCGGTTAACCAGTCGCCTACCCTACGCGAGAAGTCCATCCTCCTCGTCAAGATGATGCAGTTCATCGAGAAGCGCTTCCCGGACGACCTCGAGCTCAACGCGCAGTTCCTCGAGCTTGTCAACTATGTGTACAGGTAAGTGGTACGTCCGTTGTTCTGCATCGGCCAACGACTGGACTATACTTCGTGTCACTAGTTGTGTGCAGTGCAGGCGAAGGCAACGCCAGGGGGGGGAGGGCAAAGAGGGAAATGTTGAGCACTAGGAAGGCGAGATGGGAGAGGAGGGCAGTGGAGGGTGAGGGGAGAAAGGGAGAGCACTAGGAAAGTTAGAGAGGAGAGGAGGTTTCTCTCCTCGTCGCCAGCCATCCTAGCGCTTACCCTTTCCCCCCTCGCTTAGTGTTGCCCTCGCCTCGCTTGTACTGCACGCAACAAGTGACACAGAGTATAGAGGCTTTCTCGAACTTGTGCTCAAAGTTCGAGGAAGAAGAGGACTGACGGTGGTCACCCTTGCCGCGGGCGGTTGTGGGGGACAAACGTCTACGTGCCATCTTGCAGTTGTTTGTTGACCGGTTGAGATTGAGTCAGTATTGTTTGGAATTTCTTTGCTGAAACCAGTTTGAACCATTGATTTGAGCGTAGAAATAGATTGCAGTGCCCCTGTAATCATTCAACAGCTTGTCTTAGGTCCTAGTTTTGATTCTGTATTTCATTAGTTAACATTGGAGTTTGGGAGTCAATATCAAGCAGTGCTATGTGCTGGCAAGGAAAGTGGCACTTATGTGTGGAACACACGGTAAGTTAGCTGTTTTTCTTTTTTATTTTTGGTTGTAGTGAGATGGTACAACGTTCATGAGCCTTTGCAGCTACATCAAGATTGTATTCTTGATCTATATATTTGCGAAACCCGATGAAAACAGAACAGAATCCCCACGTGGAAGTGCATGGTTGTAGTCGCCACAACGTGGCCTTGTAGAAGCCCGCTAAACCTTGACCCCTGTCGCAGGGATGAGGCCTTGAAAGGAACGGAACTGACATCCAAGCTGGAGCCGGCATTCATGGCGGGCCTCCGATGCGTGCAGCCTTCCATCCGAGCAAAGTTCTTCGAGGTTTGGGAAGTTTTTGCACTTTTTCTACTGTCAGACTTACTTTTCTTACTAACCCACAACCTGGGTCATAGCCGCCTGCGTTGTTAACTATGCCTAGTCCATAACCACTACTTAGTTTTAAAATTTACTGAAAGCGGCACCGTTGCAATTGGTTAAAGGCAATATTTCACGCAATCCTCAGTAAGGTCTTGTCTGCCCTGCAGTTATGTGTGTCCCTCATCCTGTGTGCAATTTAAGCAATGCATTTAAGCAATGGTGGTTTCTTGCGCATTAATATTCGCTCTACCATTAACATGGCAAACGTCAAGAAGGTTGCTAAGACGCTCGGAAAGAGTTCTCGGTAATTTGGGGAGTAAAAAACGTAAAAATTTATTTAGTAGGAAACTCGAGAACAAGAAGACAGGACTGAGCGCAACTCGAAATGCCACGACGTCTTTCCCGAAAAGCGCCGACATCACAGTACCGTTTGCTACAACCTCACTCTTCCCGCACGGCAGGTGTTTGAAGGCAGCCAGCGCCGCCGGCTGCACGACCGCCTGCTGTACATCGTGTGCTCCCAGAACTGGGAGACGATCGGCCCGCACTTCTGGATCAAGCAGTGCCTGGAGCTGGTCCTCAGCACCGCAGTGGCCAACGCTCCGCTGCGGAGCGCCCAGCCAGGGGCGCTGCTGCCAGCCGCCACCGCCGGGCTGCTCCAGGCGGACGCCCTCGACCGGGACACGCTCGCCCTGGCCACGCCCCTCAAGGAGGAGCCGCCGGACACCGAGGTGAGAGGATTCGAGCGTTCCGTTCCCGTGTCAGCGGCCACGCACGAGCCTCCGTCTTGTCGAAACGTCCCACTGGCATCGCTTCAGATTTTCCTAAAAGACGACTCCTCGTCCTAGCGTGCCCGAATTCGTCTCCAAAAGTTTGTCTCAACCCTGTACACCACTCGCCAAATTTGTACGGAGCACGCGAGCTGCGTCTCTTCTCGTGGCATGACATTGTGTTACTTGATGTCCATGTGGCACGGCTGTGTGGCGTCGTTTAGCTTCCTGGAGGAGGCTAAAAGACGGCCGCTTGACGTAGCACTTCAAGATGGTTCGTCGAGCGCTACAACGCGAAACTTTTGCTCGGCTGCCGCTAGGAAAGCACTCTATCTTGAAGTATAGCTCTGTTTCCCTACATTTTCTTGAAACGGCAGTACCTGGAAATTGAGGGGACGTTCATTCTAAAGGCTCATTCACACGGTAGTACTATATTGTTTACGTCTTCTTAAAGCTGATTCGCACATTTACGTTTGAGCGCAATGAACTGCTTTGGAACCGCTCGAAAACGCTTGCAAGGAGGGAATGCAAAGTCGCCTTCTGTCGGACAGTCTCGGAACATTTCCAAGCTGTGTATGACTAGACCGGCAGTCTTCCGGTATTTGCACAGTCAAATCTATGCAGCATATATTGAGAAAGGGCCAGTTATAACATTATCAAAATTATTTCGAGCGCACAGTAAAACAATGAGGCACAAAATTCTCGCACATCGGAAGTGTTCCTGTACTACCCAATAAGACAGCGCCAGTTTGTGCCATTGTCGCGAGCACGAGGGGTCTGCAACACAGTCGGTGGCACTCGAATGCAAACGTGCGAACCGGCCCTAAATGTGCGACCCACGTTGCATCGGGTTTTGCTCTCCGAGCTAGAGGGACCAAGCGTACCTAGGCCGTGCTTTCATCTCGGTCGTACGGGGCAGCCAGTTAATAGTCTCTTTCGTCGACTGTACACCACCGTCTTCTGGCCCGACAGCAACGACCGCTTTGTTGCGCGTGTTCCCCAGGAGGAGATAGAGATAGAGCTGGGCGAGGAGGCCCCCGTGCGGGGGGTCCTGGAGAACTCGTTCCGGGCAGGGTCGGACCCCCGGCAGCAGCTGCAGCAGCTGGTGCAGCGGCAGGCCCGCTTCCTGGAGAGCCTGCGGGAGGTGCGCACGGGGGGCTTCCTGGCGGCCACTGCACAGCTGTGCCACCTGGACACCGCCCTGGCACAGCACCTCTGGGTCGAGCTGCTCCCACGCCTCTGGAAGGTGCTCAGCGACAAGCAGCAGAGCGTGAGTGCCCTTCCCCCTCTGGGCTCCTTCCCCCGATAGCCTCGGTCTCCGAGTTCTACTGTCAAAACCAGTTTAACAAGGTCAATAAAAATCAGAAATAACTCCTCTATATCCACCCTTTGTTATATCAAAACTCCATAAAAATAACGGGCAAAAAAAGAAAAAAAAGGATAACATGGGTTGTTACAGGCACATGTTCATTGGGCCTGCAGAAGGCGTTCGAGGCTTCCCTGCAAGAGTCCTCTGCTAGATCGGAGAACTGCGAGAAGCTCAAATTGAAAACAGATTCTGCGAGCTACATACGGACCGTGTTCACAGCTGCAACGGCCGCGGCGAGGAAGCCGGTGTTGGGCAGCAATCTTTATGTTTATGCGCACTCTTCAAGGATGGCACACCTTAGCTTCAAGGAGATTGGATTCGTCTTCTCGGTTGAGGTGCAAGCGGTGCCGGGGTTCTTCATCGTTGAGTGGCGATGATTTGTTGAATCAGTGCTTGAGCGAAGTTACTTCCGCGCAGAGAGCGATTACACGGAGCAGCGACACTGACACGGAACACAAAGCAAACAAAGAAGGCGCACGGCACTGAGTTTGTGCTCAAGTTTGTGTTCCATCAGTGTAGAAAGCCTAGATTTAAGAGAGGGGGAAACTGCTAAATCAGGGTCACGTGGTTTGTGGGCCGCGCTTGCAAAACGTGCTGCAGCCTGCAAAGAGTCAAAACTCAAAAGTGTTCACCATCTGCAAACGTGTCCGCCTCCCCACTCAGTTCCCTCACCGTGCTGGCCGCACGACAACCAAATGCAGGTGCACTTATGCCAATCTGCCCAGGAGATGTCTGCTACTAAATTGCAAACGCTCATCGTGGTTGGGATGTACACTTCCCTAATTTGACTACCGTAATATCCCGAGTCATCGCCCACCCCCCAACCGCCTGAAATTCTTTAAAAAAATGGGGTGGGCCATGTCTCGGTGGGTGAGCACTAACACTTGAAAAAAAGCGGAAAAAACCGCCTATTTTTCTCTGCGTATCTAGCGCTGATGCACAAGAGATACATCAAACTCAAAACTCGATTTAGTTTCATTGTTTTATAGAAAAAAATGCTCACGAAAGAATATTTTACTATAGCGAAGTCCGATGCTTGCATACGCGCTAGAAACACCATCGATCTGCATATAGCACGAACGTTTGTTCCGTGAAAGAATGTGACCATTATGTTCTCCTAGTTAGTAAAAAAAAAAAAGAAAGAAAAGTCTACAAGAAAATAGAAAAACCGACCAGGCGCAACCCGCGAGCGAGCGAGCGAGCGGACCAAAGAAGCGACCAAGAGCAATGCTGGGAAAGCGGGAAAGCCGGCGGTCGCGTTGGCAAATACTTTGGCGTCGGGCCAAGTCGGGCGCCTTGTCAATTGCAAGCTCTTGCGCAACTTTCTTGTTTGGTGCGTACATACGTGCGTCCGTGCACAGCGGGCTATCAATGCACGGTTGGGACGCTCTGCAAACGTCTGTGTACGACGTTCCAGCAAAGCTTTATTTACGCTTTGGCTTTGCCTAAAATATTGCACAACCGCGGTCGCGACGGGCGGGAAGAAGGAGCGGGTTTGCGGTGACCTTACTTCGGCAGAGACAGACTTAGACCTAACACTCCACGGTTACGTTAACAAACTCTTATTTTGTTATCTCCAGATCGTTTTCTTTTCGCACGGATACACGACCACTTTGGGGTCGCTCACGGAGGAAATGCGTAAACAAAAAGAAGTGTCTTTCCCTCCTTCGTTTTACTTTGTCACGGACGTCCTCCAACTGTAAGGTCCGCGGCCGCGTCATTCGGGTAGGATGAGTGTTCGCGGATCGCAGAGTCCGCGCTGGGGTATTTGAAGGGGTGGGCGATGACTCGATGTTTTTTCGGAAATCGATATTGGCCCAAAAAATGGGGTGGGCGATGGCTCGGGGATGGGCGATGACTCGGGATTTTACGGTAATATTTTTTTTAATTTTGACAAAATTTATTTTTGCTATATCCGCGGAAGCCACTCAATTTCCCTCACTAAAAGTAGACACAAATACATTGAAAAAGTGCAAACATGAATGGAAAACCCTGATCGCTTTGCTGTAGGTGCTATTTCATTATAACCGACTTAATTTTTACCGGCCTTCTGCAGCAGCCTTTTGGGTCTGTTTTTTCCAACAAGAGATTTCGACCCTGCTTAAAGTCTAAGTCTGTATTTCTTAATAAACGAGGGAAGGAGTTTAGATGTTCTTTTGTCGAAATTTGAAAATGTGGGATTTCTATGTTATATCTAGAACATATCCAAATTGCAACATTGCGGTGAAATCATTTGTGTGGATCTTGTTTATGCTTCTATTTTCCTTCCACAAGTTGATATTATATTTGTCTGTTGCCTCGATTGTTACTCTAAATTTCACGCGCTTCTGTTTTTGAAAAGTTAAGATTATATGTAATTCGACCCACACTTCGATTTTTTTTACCAAGATGAAAAGTGGAAATTGTTTGCTGCCATATAAAAAAGATGATTACTATGGCACCATCTACAGAAACAAACCTCTTTGTCTTCCCTTAATTATTAAGTTAGTAGCACTCAGACAGTGTTCTCCTTCGATCTTGAATGGCCACTTCCTTGGCACGTTGCAATATACGTCCGACACGATTGGCATTGACCAAATGCCGAGATGTATTGCGGAACTTGGCGTTCTTGGCTCCCGCAGGTGCTGGCCGGGGAGATTGTGCCCTTCCTGTGCAGCGGCAGCCACGTGGTGCAGAAGGACTGCCACCCAAATGCCATCGGCACCTTCGTGGAGGCACTCTCCCAGTGCACTCCTCCAGTGCCCATCAAGCCTGCCCTGGTCAAGGTCTGTGGGCCCACCTGCTTCTGCCTCGTTCCAAAATGGCACGCTATTCGTGACTTCAGCAAAACGAAAGGCAGCTAGCGGGAAAACACTGAACTAGCCGGAACGGGTTCTTTTGCGATTTTCGCTCATCTCTTGTGGCTTCCTCGATTACATGTGGTTTGCGCGGTCTAACAGTTGTCGACTCTGTCCTAACTGTAGTATCAGCTCGTTATGCAGGTTGTTTTGAACACAATTACGGGAACTGGACATTCCGTGTTTATTAACGTTTATCAGCACCGTGGTAGGACATTAGGCAGTCCTTTCATCGCTTCCTCATAGAAAGCCAAGCCTCCAGATGCTCACTTATGCCAACACATTGCCGCAGGTTGGAAATGTGGAGGATAAAAATCAGGGCAAACCATTCTGACTTCAGTGCTTGCTTGCTGGTGCCCCAGCATTCTGCCATATAGTATAACATTTTTGTTAGCTCGTACAGCTACGTACCTATTGTGTAATTGCGTAATGTCGGTACTGTGGTAATTGAAACTTGTCTTCGACTGGTGCATTAAGCATCTTGTACAGCCCGTGTGTCGAAAGTGGTCCCGGGGTGGCAGCAAACTATGTCGCAGGAACCGGTTGTGTCACGCCATTGGACGTCGCAATTGTGACGGTTGGTCGTGGAAGGTCCGGCAAAAAAGATGTGCAAATGCATAGCATCCCAACTCCTGGCTGTAGAAGCTTCTTTGAACTGTCAAGCTGGAGCTCGGCTGCTGTGCCACCGCCACGGTCGTGGCAGACGACAGCGTGACGTTTGTACAATGTCACTGGGCAGATATTGAGGGACTACGAATAAGGACACAGTAAACACACCAGTCGGAGACTCATCCAGTTGCCGTATCCGTATGCCTCCCGCCCCGGCGTCGTGACTGGCAGCGCCTATAAACAAATACCTTCCGAACCTTTTATTTTTTGTGAGAAGCAACCAGCAATCGCGAACCGTGCCTTGTAAGCTGCGTTCCGCTGCTGTTTGGACTGCCATCAACTTTACCGTCTTGCTCTGCGTAGTACCTGGGCCGATCGCACAACCTGTGGCACCGAGCCTGCCTGCTGCTGGAGCAGGGGGCCCTGGAGCGGGTGTCCAAGGGGGGCAGGGGGGGCCCCGAGGAGCCCGGGGAGTCCCTGGACTGCCTGGCAGAGCTGTACGGCCAGTTGCGGGAGGAGGACCTGTGGGGGGGCCTGTGGCAGCGCAGGGCCCGCCACCCCGAGACGGCCCTGGCCCTGGCCCTGGAGCAGCAGGGCTGCTTTGAGCAGGCCCAGGGGGCCCTTGAGGCCGCCATGGCCAGGGCCCGCCAGGACCACGCCACCCTGCCGGCCTCGCCCCTGCTCCAGAGCGAGTTCCGGCTCTGGGAGGAACACTGGCTCAGGTGGGATACAGGGGACAAAGGGGTCGATGCCCAAACAGATGCGGAGAAGATTTGATCGATTTGGGAAGTGTGTGGCTGGGTGCCAAAGTGCCCTTAGTTTGTACCGACTGACTTGAGCAAGCCGCTTGGTCCCAATCGAAAATACAAATTTTTTTCTTTCGAAATTTCGAGCTGCAAAGCAATTTCTCCCATGAGTAGTCTGGAGTTTTATGGTAATGTGCCTGCAGAGAGCATTACCTTGGTGTAGCTTCCTCGTAGGCATGTGGGGGTAGTGGATTTTGAGTTCGAAGCAAATTCGAAGCAAATAGTTTTTTAGCCAAATATTTTTTAATCGAGTATCAAATAGTGACCATTCTTATATGAAAATTTAGCTGAACTCGTGAAGACTGTTCCCAATTTTCCATGTGCACACTCGTGAGCTCAGTTAATTTTAATACAACTATATTTATGAACAATGGCGTGCAAATGACAAATTTGTTGCAACCATCCTAAATAAGAGGATTTATAAAGCTGCTTGCTTTATGTAAATATTATATTTCAATTTCCAATTTGTTAACAAAAAGAAACATGCACAAATGATGAATTCGGTTTGTCAAGACATCGCTGTCTAAAATACTCTTGCACAATTGCAGCGGGTTTACCCTATCGAGCACGCTTCTTACCGAGCACCTCTGCACTGCAAGCAAGCAATGCCCGCGAGCTACGCAGGTATTGCTTCTCTGCTGTGATCGGTGAGAAGCGCACTTAATAGGGCTAACCCGCCGCGATTGACACTTCGAAAACTATGTACATCGCAGTTTATCTGGAATCAAATATTGAATATCCTATTCAAAACTACTATTCAAAAAGTGAAAGCCGTTTACAACTTCCTGTAACGCCGAATTGGAGCGCAGCTCTTGAGGAGGAGGAGTGAAGGGTATATTCCTTCTCCTCCCTCGTGATCATGCCTGCTAGTCCTCCAACCCTCCTGCTCCCCCTCCCTCTCCTTTACCACCTCCTCGTCCTTCAAGCTCCTCCCCTCCCCTCGCCTCCGCCTGCTCGTCTCTCCTCCCCCCCTCCTCCACCTTCGTACTGCTTTCCTCCTTGCCGCTCAATCCCCCCCCGAACCATACTAGACAATGAGGGGAGGAGGGGGAGGAGGAGGAGGGCAGAGGTCCGGGGGGTCACATGACCTCGAGGGGACGGGATCACATGACCTTGGGCGGGCCGTCACGTGACTTCGGCGGGGGGAGGGGAGTCACCCCCCAGGGTCACGTGACCTTGGCGGGGGAGGAGGGGGGAGGAGGAGGAGCGGAGGGGGAGGGGGAGGAGGAGGAGGGGGAGGGGCGACGCCGACGCCGCACAGGCTGGAAACGGGTCACGTGACCCCCTCCCCCCGAGGTCACGTGACCCGCCCGGACCATACTACACAATGAGGGGAGGAGGAGAAGGAGGGGGAGGAGGAGGAGGGGAGGAGGAGGAGAGGGAGGGGCGCGGTTACGCCGACGCCGACGGCGACGCCAACGGCGACGCCAACGGCGACGCCGCTCAGGCTGGAAACGGGCCCCTAAGAGCTGCGCTCTAAAAATTTGAATATTTGCACGACTACTGTATAGTGTACACTCTTGATGGAGCTAGTCTTCGCGAATTTGCCTCTGGGGGACTTGCTCGGGAAGGCAATGTCTCAGTGGAACACATTTTACCGTAGTCGCTGACAATGAAAATGGCAGGGCATTTCTTTCTGATACCGTGCCATTCTCATTCCGTTGATGATTGTAGAACACATTTGTATGAGGCATGTTTCCTTGGAGTGTGTTGTTGTAGGAACTACTGTTGCATGAGGAGCTTCTTTCTCCCAGGTGTTCCAAGGAGCTAAACCAGTGGGACCTTCTGCTGGACTATGGCAGCTCCAAGAACTGCGCCAACCCCCACCTGGTGCTGGAGAGCGCCTGGCGAGTGCCCAACTGGGCGCTCATGAAGGAGGCCCTGTCACAGGCAAGTGGCTTCCTCCCCCACACACGTGGCTATAGTCACGAGGGACCGCGTGGCAAGGAGATGGGCTTCTGTCACGTGTCTCTTTGTTGTGTCACTCTTTGCTCGTAAGTTTCTGATGCCAGTGCTTGCTTCTACTATTGCACCTTCCATTTCCTTTCTGTTTGATACGGTCTGATTTTTGTCTCGTGCATTTCTCTTGTAGGTGCGACCTTGCCATGGGTGACCTTTTCATTTTTTTTGTACTTGTGGTGCTCTTGCACAAATGGTGTTGCGCAAAGAAAAGCAATTTTGCGAGTTGTGCAGTTAACTCTGAGCGTAGTAGTTATGCGTGCTTTAAGGTACATAGCACACTTTTAGTGAAACAATCTTTGTTTTTGTTTTTTCTTTTTTGAACTTTTTTTTAATTGGAAGATTGTCATCGAAATTGTTAGTGTGGTGGTAAGTGTTCATTTGGGACACAGACGTAAAGTTTGGTCCTTACTAATAACCCCTTCAAAGTAAACTGCAAAGGGCACCGATCACGTGTTTGTACCAAGTATGGTCAATCCAAGTCCACACTGGTTACAGGGCTTTGCAGCAGACTGCAACGTTCTCTAAACCCTTTTGTGCCTCCAGGTTGAGCTGGGCTGCCCCAAGGAGCAGGCATGGCGGGTGAACCTGTACCGGGGCTACATTGCCATCTGCCACCCGGAGGAGCAGCACCTGTCCCTTGTGGAGCGGGTCGTCGAGGTCATCACCAGCCAGTGCATCCGGGAGTGGAGGAGGCTGCCCCACGTTGTCTCCCACGTCCACCTGCCCCTGCTGCAGGTGGGAGAACTCTTATCTACCTTAGAAATCTGCCTTCGAGAAGCTTGTCTTCCTGCTAGCAAAAGGCTATTTCGAATTATAGGCCATATTTACATGATTGCAAGTCGACTCGATTGTAGGCCAACCTCTTTACATTGCGTGTCAAAAAAAGCCAAATAAGTTCTATTTTGCAGCGAACATGGGAGAATGACAGGGTGCCTCTTTTAAACGCCTGGCCTCCGATGGATGCTCTACGCCTTCTGGCGCGCTTCAGCTGCACGTGCTCGCGCACATGCAGCTGAAGCTGAAGCTGAAGCAGACCCAAGCATTATCCAAATTAAGAAGTCTGCACTAGAGGCGGGACAACCAATGCTCTTCCCTGTCGTTCCCACTCTGTCTTTCATCCGTACTAGTGCTGTCATTCCCGTCGTCGTCACCGCTAGGTTCCCAAAACTCATAGTCAGCGTTGCTTAACGAAATCTCGTGCTTTGCAAACAACCGTGTCAACTACATCCTCCGTGCTTGCTCTGTGACAGCGTCGTGCTTCGTGGGTAGGGATTGATTGTGCGCTTCTGCGATGTATGTTGCAAGCTTGGCCAACTCTGAAAAGCGTCCGGACGTATCCAAATTTTGGCTTGCAGAAACCTCTTCTTTTGCCGTCGCTGTTAAACTGTCCTGTGCCGTTGCAGACGCCACTGGTGTACCAATTTCTCTGGTGGGTCAAACTGGCATTTAGCGGCGCAGTTGTTGCTTGCTTTTGGACGAAGAATGGTCGTTATTGAGTTTCAAAAACCTAAACTATAGCGGATTACGTGTGTCAGTACAGAGAAACACAGTTGGCAGTCCAGCCCAATCTTGGCACTCAATCAAACAATGTGCGAACACGCATTGTGCAAAAACAAGCAGCAGGGAGTGAGGCTGTTCCAGCAGCTGTTCTGGCAGTTCCGGCGTGGCTCTTGCACCAAGTGCCGCTAACCCCAGGACTCAAGTGCGCCGCAGTGCCTTGCGGTGTATTGCGCGCCATTCAGCAACGTGCATTCAGGCTGATTTGCAAATTGCGATCACCATGGTGATCAGTGGCGTACCAACTTGTTTTTGAGTGAAGGGGCAAACCAGACACCCCCCCCAGTGCCGGAATGAGGTGCCCTTGGTATTCCTTGGTCGCCGGCAGCCAGTGTTAGCCCTGCCCAGTGGCGGCTGTTTCAGTTTCAGGGGACACAAAACGCATGCCTTGCCCCCCCACTCTGAGAACTGGGGGGGCGAGCGCCCCCCATGCCCCCTTGGTTGGTACGCCCATGATGATGATGATGATACTCATGCAGATTAAAAAGAAATAGTACTTGTAAAACGAGCTCACAGAATGCTTATATGCGATAGCTACAACCGGCTGAACGGATAACAGGTCGAGGTGTTTTTGATATTGCGATTGTTTTGTCTTTGTGGGGCAGTGGGATGCTCTGGTTCCGAATATAAATCAACCTCCCAAGCTCAGATTTTCAAGAATTAAAAAAAAAAAAAAAAATTGGGAGTCCTTCTTCTCTTTGAAGGTGGATGACCAGCCAAGCTGTTTAGCACACGACGCAGACCTGCCCCGAGAAGCCGGAGGAAACTAGACACGCGCGATGGGACCCTGGCGGAAAGTAGGCATGTATGATGGGACCGCCACCCAGGGAGAGCGGAAGGAAAGGAAACTAGGCATGGAAGCGCTTGGAGCAACGACAAAGAGGTGCAAGCGTAGACATGGCCGACGCGGGTCGCACAGCGGCAAATCTTGGAGAAACCTTTATTATCTACCTGAGAGTCTACTGATCTTAGAAATGGTGCCTATTGATAACTCATCTACAGAATAGACCTATTGCTATGTTACCCAAGCATCAAGGCGAATGCACGAATTGGTGTTCCACACACCGCATGTGCCGGCGTCTTCAGCAGTAACTGTATGAAAGCAAAAGCCTAAAACAAATGGCATCTTGCATCTGCGTTCATCAACACTTTATCTTGGTTATTTACTTCGAAATTTTTATACAGGGAAGGCATGCATGTGCGGCGCATAGAACACCATTCCCTGCATTCTCCTTGAAGCTTTGGTAATTTAGCAATTTTCGTGTGCATGACCAAAAACTCTATGCTCGCACCGCCCTCTCTATGTCATTGTTCCAAGCGCTTTTGTGCCTAGTTTCCTTTCCTTCTAGTCTCCCGGGGTGGCGGTCCCGTCGCGTGTGTCTAGTTTCCTCCAGCTCCTCGGGGAGGGTCTGTGTCGTGTGCTAAACAGCTTCGCTGGTCGGTATAACCTTCACAGAGTGGAATGGCTCCCAATTTTTTTTTGCATGTTACTTTAATGAAATCCAGATATAATGAAGGTGCGGATATAGCGAAGTGATTTCCGATTCTTGTTGACTTCGTTATAACCGTCTGGACAGTATACTCTGCTCCACCCTGTGGTAGACAGTAGAGGATGCTACGAGCCATCAGGCCCGTAGCACTGAATTGGCTGGGGCAGCTCGTAGAATCCGCTGCAGTTCATTATAAAGAAAAAAGTGTACCGTGCGTCATTTGCACTCATTCTTCTGTACACGAGATGCTAGACGCAGTCACTTAATTGTGCGAGGAGCTCCGGCAGCATACTGCGTTGAGATGACATGGAGCACTGTCTTTACTAGATTCCAATGCGAATCCCAATTTTATACCCAAGGGTGCTGATCCTAACATTCCCCCAATTTTAGTTTCATGCCCAATTCTGATGTGCAGGCAGTTTTTTATCTATATTTTTCTCAAGACAGGTTATGTTAGAATCGGAAAGTATAGTATGATAATCGTGTTTCTGGCACCGTGATTTTTCTGCCGCTGCACGCATTTTGTTGTGTCGACACCCGGAAATGCTGGGGCCAAATACGTTTAGAAGAAAGGAAACATAATTGCGTGTTAAGACTTAGTTGGGCTTTTTTTTTCTTTCACGTATGACAGGCGGCACAGCAAATAATGGAGCTGCAGGAGGCAGCCCAGATCCACCAGGGGCTGCTCCCGGCCAACGCCGGCCGCAACACGAGCCTGTACGACATGCGGGCCATTGTCAAGACCTGGCGCAACCGCCTGCCCGTGCTCAGCGATGACCTCTCCCACTGGAGCGATGTCTTCACCTGGCGGCAACACCACTACCAGGCACGCCTCCCTCTCTCCATTCTGCCTCCAAATGCTTTAACCTTGTGCTTACGACCGTGGGCGGAGGACGAGGAGTACCGTATTTACTCGCAGAATGAACGCACTTTTTTTCCCGAAAAATCGATGCAAAGTTAGGGGGGGGCGTTCATTACGCGAAGTAAAAATTCTGTGTCCGTACTCGCATAATGAACGGACCTTTTATCCTGAAAAATCAAAGTAACTTCTTATCTCTTTGCGCGCGGCGCCCGACCCCGTAACCAAACTAAGCTGTACAAGAAAAAAAAAAAACTCCTTTTTTTTCTTTTAATTCCTTGTTTTTTTTTTGTTTGTTTTTTTTGCCGCCTTTCGCAAGCTGTCTTGTTTACTTAGGCGTTGCTTAGGCGAGGGCTCTCGGCTTATCTTCCTTATCTCCTTGCGCGCGACGCACGACCCCCCCGTAACCAAACTGCGCTGTGCAAAAAGAAAAAAAGCTCATCCTTTTCTTTTTTTTTTCTCAGTTCCGTGGTTTTCTTCTTTTTTTTTGCCGCCTTTCGCAAGCTGTTTCGTTCGCTTAGAGGACTTCTTCGCTTCTCTTTCTTACCTCCTTGCGCGCGACCCCCCCTAACCAAACTGCGCTGTGCAAAAAAAATAAGAAAAAAAAACTCCTTTGTTTTTGTTTTTACTTAGTTCCGTGATATTTTTTTTTTTCTTTTTGCCGCCTTTCGCAAGCTGTTTCGTTCGCTTAGAGCGCTTCTCTTTCTTACCTCCTTGCGCGCGGCGGCGCGCGAACCCAAAGTCCAGACTGCGCTGTGCAAAAAAAAAAAAAAAAAAAGCTCCTTTCCATGTTCTTTTTTCTTGCTTCCGTTGGATCTTTTCGAATATTTTTAACGCCTTTTGCAAGGCGTTTTGGTCGCCTACGCTGTCCATGCATTCGCGACCTCGCTGCTCCAGGATAGAAAAGTGCGTTCATTTCGCGCGCGTGGGGGGGGGGGGGAGGGGGTCGAAGTTTCGACATCAGAGTTGGGGTTGCGTTTATTACGCGAGTGAAAAAAAAAAAGTCGAAATTTTGAGAGCCGACTTGGGGGGTGCGTTCATTACGCGAGTGCGTTCATTGTGCGAGTAAATACGGTATTATGTCTGTACGAACGGGGGAGGTTGGCGTGGAGTGTAAGCTGCATGTTGGAGGTCTAGAGTCGCACTCTGGCTAGTGATATTTGAAATGACATGGTGCAAACGACTTCATTTTTGTGGACCCAATATTTTCGGACATTTTGCAAAGTGTGGGACTGGAGAATATTTCACGGGACAAAATTTTGCGATTTGGAGTGATATTCTATTAGTTACCATGGATGAAATATCAGTGTGGTCAGTTTTTGGCAATATTTTTTAATAAGTTGCGAAATTAGCAATAGTTGGATGTGAAGGCCGAAAAAGGGGGCTTTGAGGGAGGTGGGGGGGGGACGGGGCTATTGTTCCACCCTACCCACTCCTAGGGGCAGTAATACCACACCAGAAACGTGTGCGAAATTTAAGTTAGCTTCTGTTAGTAGGCAATTTTGCATTAAAACCTTGGTTGACCTTAGGGAGTCTCTATTGGGATAAGCCGTTCAATGGTCAATTAGTAAGCAGTGATTGACAGTGTCTTGCAATCAACAGGCCATTGTGAACCACTACGACTCGACCCCCGGGCCGGGGCCGGAGCCCCAGGCCAACCAGGCGATGCTTGGCGTGCACGCCTCGGCCCAGTCCATCATCCACTACGGCAAGGTGGCACGGAAGCATGGACTCACCAACGTTTGCCTTGACTCACTCAGCCGGTAAGCTGCATGCTCCTCACCTTCTTGACACACTTTGCCAACTCATTCACCTTTCAGAGAGGCTCGTTCTTTCTAACGTAGTGTTGTACGAATATTGGAATGTTTGTATAGTAGTATGCTATTCGACATTGGCTTCAAGATGAACTGCGACATTTATGTTTTTCCAAGTGTTGATCGCGGCAAGTTGGCCCCGTTTAGCACAGTTCTTACCGAGCACAGGTGCACTGTGAGGAGGCAACACCCGCGGAGCTCGCTCCCGCAAGTGTTACCTCCCCGCAGTGCCCCAATGCTCGGTAAGAAGCGTGCTCAACAGGGCTAGCCCGCCATGCATGCTGCAGTAGTGAAAAACTTAGAGTAACTCTTCAATATTCCAGGAGCTTTCAAACTTTTTACTGCGAAGCTGTTAAAGGCTAGGTTCCCCAGGATCGTGTCCGTGTATGTCGACACAAACCTACCTGGACAGCTACCGCCATCTATAAACGACAACGGCAAGCACACAACCAGTATGGTTTCCGCCGTCGCTCGTAGATGGCGGCAACCTTTCTAGCTATAATAGAAGACTGGATAGTTGAGCGCGTTGGTGGGAATTCATCGTAGGAAACAGCGCAAAAAACAGACGATGACGAAGAAGAAGCACACAATGTATAGTGTACAGCTCCGCTGGTCTTCCTTCTTCACGAGAGTGAAAAGGCTGAACGTTTTCTGTTCCGAGGGAACCCCAGCAAGCCTCAAAAAGTCCGAAGGAACCTGCCCCCCCCCCCCCCCCCCCTCCCTGGTTGCCAGCTGTAAATACTGGGCAATAAACACATTTAGATAGTGAACAAGAGTTTATTGCACTGACAGAATAAGACAAAATGGAGGACTGCACAAAGATAAAGAAGGCAGAGGGATTAACCTGGGGCATAATGTAAGATATGTATATATAGCAGGGTTGGCCAGGCTGACCCGACCTAAGAGCCGCAAACGAAATCACGAAACTTCTAAGAGCCGCGGAAAGGGGGGGGGGTCAAACTTAAACTTTGTTCAGTCTGACTGTACTACGTATGGGGTCACAGGCTGCACGACTGTACGTATGGGGTATAAGGCTGCCAAACCGCGAGCCGTGCTTTATTCTGAAATCCTTTCTTTTTTTTTTTCCTCGAGAAACGCAGAAAGGGGCGGGGGAGGGGAGGGGGGGGGGGGGGGGGTCCCCAAGCGCGAGCCGCACTTGGACCAGCAAAGAGCCGCACTTGGACCAGCAAAGAGCCGCATGCGGCTCGCGAGCCGCGGTTTGGCCACCCCTGATATATAGTATACATATCAGTGCGAAGGGTGCAGTTGCGTTGTCCGCAACACCAACTCGATCCGTGGCTCAGTCCGTGGAAGGCTAAACTAGTGGAGGGCGGGTACTGTAATTTGGGTGCTTGTGGAACCCATGAGACCGGTTCATAAAACCCCTGTGTTCCGCGGAACCCATTTTGAGAACCCCTGCGATATTCAATTAGAAAATATTCGGCCAAAGCCACTATTCGCTTTGAACTCAAAATCAACTATTCGCACATGCCTATTCGAATGATGAATGAGTCTCTCCAAGGGGGTGAACAAGTTAGAACTCATTCATCCTTGCAATATGTTGCAGTCTTGCCGCTGTTTGCCGTTTTCAGCTTCTGTCTCTTGCAACATCGAACATTGAATGGGGGAGTTTGTAGAAGTCAGTTCACGGTTTTAGTATGCTATAAAGTCACTACAGTTTAATACCACTTGAACAAACTGTTGTTTTGTCGATGTTGTAGTTGGCAATGTAGGGTGCCCGTCGTCGATATTGCCAAAGCCTTAAAGGAGCTGTGCAACAGTTTCGGTGCTTTCCTTAAATAATTTGGGAGTTGCTGTCTCGATTTTTCTGAAGTAAAGAACAAAAAACCGCTTTTGCCTGCATGTCCTAGTTTTTATTTTAAAAATGGACAAAGATTGAGGTTTTCGGCACCTCTCAACTCCTTCACCATATTCCGAGTCACGTGCACTGTGACGTCAATGGGGGACGCGCGGGGTTTTGGTGGAGCTCTCTCTCTAGAGCCATCAGTGAGCAGCGAGAACTCACCCACTCGCGACCGCATGACCACGTGCTTTTCTAGGCCACTGTTGCAGCGTGATCAACATGACGAAAGGAGGAAAGTCTCATCCGGGTCTGGCCATCCCCGTCAGGCTTTGTCCCCGTCCTCCTCCGGCTTCTGGCGGCTGTTCGCAGTAGCAGATAGAGCTGACAGTTTTGTTGACTTCGGATAGATGGCGCCACTAAAACTCCATATAATAAAAGTTTTGTCGATGGTACCAGGATTTTGACGCATTTATATTTATGTTGGAAGGACAAGATTTATAGAAAAATTACCTTTTATCGAGTAAATAGTTGCACAACTTCCTATATTTTTACAAGTCCCCCATTGATGCCATGCCGCATGGTTCTCATGGCCGCTGCTCGCGGCTGCAGGCCGGGAAGTATTTTGATTTTTGCCTCGCGATTACGCGGCAGAATCACAGCATTTCGAAGGAAGATGTGTTTTCTGTCCTTTGTGACAAGATAGAAATGTCAAAAGTAGAGGATGCAAATTCTTTCAACTATAACAATAAAATCGTTGCACAGCTCTTTTAAATAAAAATATCACTTGTTGCCTGCTAAAATTGAACTTGTGTTTGCTGCGTGTGAAGCGAGTGCGTTTCCACTGAGCCACGCCACAGCGTCAATAACCCATCCTAAACTTGGGGTTTTTTTAGTACCAAATGCCCCCCGCACGGTCTCTCTGAGATGAAAAGTAGACTATAAAAAAATTAGACGTTTACAATTTTCTGTAACGTTGAATTAGAGTGCAGGGTACCCTTCGTGACGGTAACCCTCGTAACCCTCGTGACGTCATTATGGGAAACGTCCCATAATGCAACGCGCGGTTATGCCGATGGCGACGGCGACGGCAACGTCGCTCAAGCCGGGAACGGGCGCCTAAGAGTTGTGACTTCTACGACGACCTCAAGGACAACTTCTGGGACAACGCCTACAGAAATTCAGCCTTTCTACTCTGGTAAAAACCAGAGTGGAAAGGCTGAAAATGTTGCCGCCATCTACGAACGACAGCAGCAACCAGACAACCAGCAAGCCGGTTGTCTGGTTACCGCCGTCGCTCATAGATGGCGGTAGGTGTTTGGAGTTTTGTGTCAACATTTGTTTGTTTACGGACACGACACTGGAGAAACTAACCCTTACAGCTCCGCTGTACCTAGCCATAAACAGCTTCGCTGTAAAAAGGCAATGGGAACAAAACAGATGTTTATTTTGTTCCAAACGCTTCGGTTCACGTACTCCACTGCCGGTGCGTGAACGCGACGCCAATGCCAAACGACTTCGCCGTGACCTGTTGCAGCTGTTACTGTAATTGTACTGTGGATGAACACAGGATTACTAAATTTTTTCTTGTCTTTGAAGCTTGTTCATGTAGTATTTCACTGTTACTGAAAGTATTTGTTAGTGTAATTACTTGTAATCACATTCACCACATACTTTCAAAGGCACAGTGAAATTTTAGTAACTATAGCTTAGTTAATAGTTATGCTTTTGAAGTAACTTGTCACTTAGTGAACTTAAGGCTTTTTTTTTTTTTTCAAGGTTATTTTAATGAATACACGAAATCACGTTAATTCAGTCTTGGCATCAATGCTAATTGTTTCTTTATTTGTAATTACTAATCTAATTATATTTAAAATCCAGGAACTGCATTTTTGTCACTTCTCGAGGGTAACCTTTGCAGCTCTGGTCTTCACTACTTTGTGCAATATACCTAACAGTTCTAGGATGACGTGCAAGACGGAGGTGTGACCGGTTGTTGCTGTCCTTGCAGGATACACACCATCCCGAGCGTGCCCATTGTGGATTGCTTCCAGAAGATTCGGCAGCAAGTCAAGTGCTACCTCCAAATGTCCAACATGATGGGCAAGAACGAACTGCAGGAGGTGAGCTTCACCACAACCCACTCTGTTGTCAGATAGACTTGTTGTAGGAATGTTAAACAGCTGAAAGGCCGTTGACAGTCAGCCATCTCCAGAGGAGAACAGAGTAAACCAACATTGCCACGACTCCTAAACATTGCATTTAAAATGCATAAAGTCATATTTCATAGCCGTGACTGCAGTGATGGAAGTGCTGCGCCAAATCGCGCCATGAACAAAAGTCTGCTACATCTTATGCCAAAATTCCATTTTTGCTTAGAATTGCGCCACACCTGCGCCAAGTTCGGCTTGAGGGGGGAATGCAAGTATTGAAAGCCAAAAAATTGTGAAAAAGTTGATTTTTCGAAAACAACTTTCTTTTATTGTATATTCCATAAACTATGTCCTCTGTAATTATCAACACCTTATCCACCCCGTGAAGAGGGAAATCCAGCGAACCTGGAGCTCTGGCGGGATTTGCTATGTTGGGGTTTAGCTATTAGTGGGGATTTGCTATTTTATGGTTTGGCGCTGTGGTGATATGCGTCGCACTTGCGTTTGGCTTTTCTTGCTCCATCATCGTCGGTGGCATTGGCTCGACAGCGCCGGGTGAATTGACGCTGTTGCTCGCGTTGGCGCTCGACGCGGGTGAGGTCTTCGTCGGGGGAGCTTAGTCGGCACTTGAAGTTCTTGCCGGGCTGGGAGCAGCAGCAACAACGGTTTCACATTGGCGGCATGCACATTCTCACTTCTGGGTGCGCCGACAGTCCTCGTACTCCCGCTGCTCCTCTTCGGAACGTACACCACTGGTGTAACCCATGTGAAGTCTGAAGTCCAACTGATAAGGACAGTGGCACGATCTCTACCTCACAGACAAAGAACACACACGATTGGTGGGTGGAGACAATGACGTTTTATTATAGCACGGCTACGCCAATCGCGACGCAGGCTCTAGTTCACCGCACAAATGGCCGCCGAAAAGCGCGGGGCATTGCGCAATATCGAGGGAGAGAGACGCCGCGCGTGGTGGAGGAGTATGCATCACTCGGGAAACAAGACCAAGATGGCAGCGGTGGAGAGGAGTATAAAGTGGGGCATACATCGTTGCATATGAAAATTGTTGGTCTACGCTCGGTCCGTCGCCGGAGACGATCCGCCAAAACCTAGCCATAGACAGCTTTGCTGTAAAAAATATTTACAATGTCCCGGCTGCTTCCAAATCACACTAAAGAAGGAAAATCGAGCGGTACTTTGAGCGATTCCTACTCTCTTTCAACTTGGCAAATGGCCGCCATCTTGGTCTTGTTTTGAAGCCGAAGTTTGTTTCTTCTTTTTGCCACCATTCAAAGTAGTGTCCACCGCAGAGTTCTGGTGTGATTGGCATTTTTCCGCCTCAAGATTGCAAAGCAGTGATTGGCCAAAGCACCCACTCAGGGGAATGTGCGACTACTATTTTGTACGACATTTGTTCTCCTTCTGTTGCCATGGCTACCGCGCCTTTGGGGCCTCGCCGCCTCGCCTTGCGTCGTCTGCTTGCTCCCGCGCCTTGTCAACTCTACTATACTTTTTGCCATCTTTACGATCGTTTGCAGCCCTTTGTTTTAGCAGTTTTGCGTACTTTGCCTGCATGTTTCATGACCTCATAAAATGCAGAGAATGTAGTAGTAGATGGTGCACGCATTTGATGCACAAAAGCAGTCCATGCGAGCTTCTTTGCATGGCGACCATCAGAAGCGGCATCAACGGCCCGCCTCTGCGTGGTGGGACACTGATGCTCATCGCGTTGCTACTTGAGATTGTGGTTCTTCTATCTATACCTTCAGCCGTCCAAACCAAGCGAATACAATAGCGGAACAAAAAGAAAGTCTGCAAGAACACTTCCAGCTGTTTCACGGGGTAAATCCGTTTCACGTGGCACAATCCGCTTCCGCTTTTTCTGATTTTCGGTTGCCACATTGCTCGCCCGAGAGAAAATGAATGAATATACACCGTGGATGATGACTTATATGCATGAGTACTGTGTCCACAAGCTCTTTGCCGTACGAGAACAAAAATCGCAAGCAGAATAGCTCCAACTGGCTAAATGCTGAAAATGTGTGTGCAACTTTCAACTGCCATTTTCTCGAAATGAATCTTTGCGCTGGCATTGGCGCTTATCTCAGCAATATCCCGGGAACTGTTTAATAAATTTGCATGCATGTCTTTTTTATTCCATTCCTAAATAACTTTGTGAGAGCATGACAAGCTTTCTTTTTTAGAAAATTTTGTTAAAAGTTTATAATACTCAAATTAAATTTGATAGATGAGGATATGACCAACAACATGAAAGTCAATATTGCACAAAAACTTTTTTGTTTAAATAAATTAATAAAAGGGGCTTTGTTATGCCCTGGGGTGTCTATCCAGGAATGCTTAAAATAAATTTCACATTCCCACCATGTTTTGCTATTCCTCCAGGCCTGGGATAAAGGGAGCAAGTGAATTACATTGAAAACGTTTTGTAAATTAAGAACCCATGGACACAGGTTTATGAAACTTAGCAGTTACTTTTATATGTGTGCTATGAGTGTACTCTGAAAGTTTCATACAAATAACTCTAAAAATAAAATGGTTAAACTCCAAACCCCTAAAGTAAAAAAAAGACAAATTCCACTATTGGTTGATTTTAAAACGTGTTTAGAGAAGTAGAAGGAAAGCAAAATGGTGCAAATATGTATTTCACAGCCTTGTGGCCAGAGCACAGTCAAAGGCTCTAACACATTCAACCCCATACACAGATACTAAAAGCGTAAGTCACAGGACATTCACTGCTTTTGATTGGTTTAGCCGATGAAGGAACATGTACAAGGGAATGATGAATGCCATTATATCGCGCTTTGATGCTGTTTGATTGGTCCCATTGGCTCGTGCCGTCGGCTGTAGCGTCGACTTAAGGGTAACTCCGGTACATTTTCTCGTTTTTAGGGTTACGACGGTTTTTAGTGAAGGAAATGCCCCTGAACTACAAGGTGTCAGTTTCTTTTCGCTGCCTTGTGTAGTTTTGTAGCTATCGTATCTCAAAGTTTTGTTTCGGGGGTCCACGGTGAAATCGAAACTACCGGCTCAAGCATGACAGCAACCCATAGGATTAGCTGCATGGCCATCGTGTGACGCAAAGTTTGTACATATTGCGGTACCGCAAAGCTTACGACCGGCCTAGCCGCAAGAGCAGTTTCAATCAATCAGGTAAGACGCTATGGCTGCTTTACTGCTCTCCTTTGCAGATATCAAATATCTGTAGCAAATATTAATACACACTCATAAAGTTGTCGACTGAAAAGCGAGGGCCGCTAAAGCATAACATAACAAGCAGAAATCTTCCACTGGGACGGCTGAAAACGCAGCGGAAAAACTTGGCGAAAGTAGTGGCAGTACAAACAAGAAAAGTCCTTAAAAACGAAGAGGACATCAAAGCACAAGGTTGCTTGACAAACGGCTAACCCACTGATTGCCCGCTTAAAAACTGGTGGTAGCATTTGTAACATTGATTTTAGAGTGGATCGCGGTTTTTTATTAGTGCGGTATTTTGGCAGTGCTCGTATTTAGTCTCCGTAAATCTTTATCAGTCATTTACTTTGATTAGTCTTGTGACCGGAGTTACCCTTTAAGGTGAAATAAAGTGTAGAGATTGCTCGTCAACCGCTCTGGCCGGCTTATCGCCGACAGCATCTAAATTTCCAGACTGTGCCGATGATGTCAGGAACTGAAAGCCGCGAGAAAACTTTGCAAAATAGTAGGAAATTATGTTTAGGACATTACAGGCTGGGAGTCCGGCAACCGGGAAAATGGTATGTTCCCTCTGCCATCTTGTGTTGCTCACGCAAACCAAACCTAGACAGTCTCTCGATAATATAACACGTCATGAGGTCATCATGAAGTCAATTTGTTCTAGCAAACTACAGGCTCTGCCCATTAGCCAAGCTCTCGGTGTAGACTGTTCTGGCTCATTCACAAGCAACATTTCACACGATGCAATTGAACCGTCATCATAATGGTGGTTCTGGGGGGGGGGGGGAGAAGGGTGCCGGTATGCTAGAGGCATACCTCACAAGCAACACTGTAGTCACTGAAAAGGTGAGAATGACAGGGAGGCCGGTCCTTTCGAAGACACGCCCTGGCATTTTCACTTTGTCAGCGACTACAGCCAAGTCTGCGCGAGCTTACCGCCGAAATGGAGGAAGCGTGTGAAGTTCGTCGCCTCCACCAACGACTCTCGCCACTGCCGCGCGTGTCTCAGGGCCTGGACGTGATAGAGTCCACGAACCTCAAGTACTTCACCAAGGACATGACGGCGGAGTTCTATGCGCTCAAGGGCCTGTTCCTGAGCCAGATGGGCCGGTCGGAGGAGGCCAACAAGGCCCTAAGCGCAGCAGTGCAGATGCACGACACCCTGGTCAAGGCCTGGGCCCTCTGGGGGGACTACCTGGAGACCCTGTTTGCCCGGGACCGCTGGGAGGCCCGCCAGCTGCCCCTCGGGGTCAGTGCCCTCACCTGCTTCCTCCACGCCTGCCGGCACCAAAACGAGCCCAAGGCACGCAAGTACCTCGCAAAGGTGGGCACGGCCTTTATTTTTACCGGCTATCCTTCGTTCATTTCTTCTAGGCTCAGTTTCACTGCAGGCGGTGTGTTAACACAGAATGCGTTATAGGGCTTGTTTCCACAAGAAGCATTGTGTGACGAAATAGTGTCAGGATAACCCGTCGCGCAGTTATGGTGACATAAATTAATTATCATTAGTTAATGATAATTTAAGTCGAGGAGTGTAGGGCATTCTGACACAGGAATCGAATCCGAGCCCTTTCGATTTGTGTCTCAATACTTTGCACCAGATGGATGACACTAACAAGAGCACTTAAAGCTCCTCCATATGGGAAATTATAGTGTGTAGGCAATCGGCATGACCTCGTCAGGTAATCTCACGACCTCATCACACAATAGCACAATAACCTCCAGTGATGTGACGTCGTAGACTCCTATATAAGTGCAGCTGCGAGCTGCACCACTTTTAATGTGTCAAGACAGCTCCCGCGATATGAGTAGATGAAGGCTGTTCGAGGGCATATGGCCAGAGCATGAAGCAGCAGAAGGAAGACAGCGTCCCCTTGGGACCAAAACAAATTTAAATGTGCCCACGGATAAGGCCAGGGAGGTGCATTATGCGCAGTGTCTCCCAGGCTCGGAGAAGTGTATAAATAAACACTTTAGATAAAGTCGGGGGACCTTATTTGTGGGATTTGTCTATGCTACAGTCGATGCCAGGGTAAGAGTTGAGGGGAAGCTCCTCCCACTTCTCTCCACTTTAGCAGAGCGAGTGCTGGAGATGAGGTGACCTCCTCTTCAGCATTCGCTCTGCTAAAGTGGAGAGAGGTGCGAGGAGCTGCCCCTGCACTCGTAACCTGTCACTGACTGTAGTTATTGCCAAACGTAACCACCATATGCTCTATGGTAAGTTTCTTAATACCTCACTCCGGGATTTTGTTTATTTAGTCTATTAGGTTCATTCTTTGCGGTTGCAACTTCACACTACTCCATGTTTCAGCGCTTTCATACTGAACGCCAAAATAACGCCTCTTTCGGCTTGTCCCTAAGCACGCGTACTCCCAACTGATGACCGCGATTCACGTCGTGTCTTCTGCTCCTTTGCACTCGCACCCGGCGTACGAGATTAACCCCCTCGCTCGCTGCAGGTGCTGTGGCTGCTGACGTACGACGACGAGCGGGGCACCCTGGCGGAGGCAGCGGACAAGTACAACGCGGGTGTGCCACCCATGCAGTGGCTGCCCTGGATCCCGCAGCTGCTCACCTGCCTGGTGCGCGCCGAGGGCCGGCTCCTACTCAATCTGCTCGTGCAGATCGGGCGAGTCTACCCGCAGGCCGTCTACTTCCCCATACGCACCCTCTACCTCACCCTCAAGATCGAGCAGCGGGAGCGATGTGAGCCTCCTCTTCTGGCGACAGAGGGCAACCCTTTGTAACGCACGGGTTCTCAGAACTAGGTCTCTGGAATCCAGGGACCTCGGAGCACCCTTGAGGGTTCCCCTGGCTCCCAAATTCGCTCAATCATTCCTGTCCCTCGGTGAAGCGTTCTTGCAGTTTAAAGGGGTTGTGACACGCCGAAAATAAAATATGTGATAACTATACCGCTAGGACCCATTGTATGTTCCTATAATCCTGCTAAATATTTTTTTTTATAAATGGCGCTATAGTTTTGTGGATAAATCGATTTGTATGCAAGTCCCTCGGATCCGCCCCATTCGAAAAGGCCGCCGTGGCTGGGAGGCTGGTGACGTAGCCTGCCTCTCGTACAGCGTCCCCTTGCACGCACTCACAGACTTGGCTCTCTTGACGTCTCGAGCTCCAGCTACCTCGTTTACCATCCGCGTTTTGAGCATCTGGTCCGTGACAATTACGTCTACGGCATCGCTCGCCTTGTCAAGGTGTTCGACATTGATCGCAGCAGCGATGATAGGGATTGCTCTCAAGAGTTGTTGTAAGCAGTTCATATTGACTGTGACCCGATGGCGAGTTACGGACGAACTTGACGTGGTCACCGTAATCCGGGAATATCTCGCAGACAGACGCATGCAGGGTGGAAGGTCAACGGGTTGGGGGCGAGATTGAGAATAGCGTTCGGGTTGCCGAGTTGCGTGAGCGGTTTTGATCGTACCACGGCGAGGAGAGCTTAGGCGATCATGGGGGTCTCTAGAATGAGAGTGTTCATGATCATGTGGTTTATAGACGCCATGGTGTGACTAACTTGGGCAGTGTTGCCTTGTTGCCAGGTGAAAATTATAAACATTCTTAAATTGAATATTGCAATTATCAGAGCTCTAAAAATTGCGTAACTTGGTGTATATACTAAGTAGCCTATGAGCATTCCATTTTAAGAATAATCTATCCGTTTAATTTTCGTGTCATAACCCTTTTAAGCGCTGGTTCAGAAGATTTGAGACATTCATTGATGTGTAGCTTTGTGCGAAACGCTTCACTGTCACAACGAGCTTGGCACCAGCGGCCTTCTGCCTTTTAGTTGGAAATGGTATTCGTGGGTACCAAGTTTTACCGCCCGTAGTGGAACCCAGCGAGCAATTCCCCGCCACAGTAGTGGTTTTGGTGATGGCCTTTTGATTTTAGGACAAAAACAAAAAGTTTGGCGATCGTCCTTTCACATTAGCAGTGCCGTGCTATCTAGATTACTTTTTATGAGGTCTCTAGGCTTCTGCACTGCTTTACTGTGCATCACTGCCAAGGCCAAGGGGAATTCCTTGACCATCAATCAAGAAAGAGAGAGGTGTTCCTCAAGGTTGAGAAGTTTGAGAATCCCTCATGCATAGGTTCCCAACCTGGGTTCCTCGGAGTTTCGTCTGACATTTCTCGAATACTCAAAATCTCTCAAAAATGTTTTAAAAGGTATTTTTAAAAACTTTTTTTTTATCTATAAGTCACGTACAACATGTATTATAAGTAATATACTCAGGAAGTGCACATTTATATAGTTACATTGATTCAGAGTTTTATATCCAGCTTGTTTATAAGCACGTTTTGAGAAGCTTTTCCTGTTTTCTGAGAATTCATTTTTTCGTCACAACACAAAGTTTTGCCCATTGTATCTTTAGAAACTTGGATCCCAATACTTTTTTCAAGGTCTACTACCTCATAAACCAAAGAGCAACAAGCCTGCTGTTTCTGAGAAATGCTAACTACAAAATTTTCTAATTGGCAAAGACTGTAATGACTTATTTTTAATTATCAGCAAAAAAAGTTTCAACTCGTGAAAAACTTTCTTTGGAATAATGCTAAAATAAAGTAATGGTTTTGTTGCACTCTTTGCTGTTTGTAGGACATACGGACATACTTTGCATCATTCCTCTTGATAGAGGTATTGTAAAAAAAAGTTGGACCGAAACATTTGTGATAAAGTTTGGGTTTTCTTGAAAGTTATAATAGATAGGAAGGAAAATTGAGCTTATATTTGTGCCTGGCACAAGAACTTAAGGGTAGACTTGAAAATTTTATATAAATTAAATCAGAAATCACAAGAAAAACGTTAAAAGACCAGGGTCTCCCCTTTAATACCATGGTAGCATCGTTGAGCCGTGCACTGACACGTAACTTTGAGCTGTCACCCCCGTTCTGTGCATAAAATTAAAGAAGTGCGTAGCATTCCTAACTTATTTTATTGCAACAACACCAAGAGGGGAAATTGTTGTCATTCGAGGTAGTTTGCTGTCCCTCGAGGCCAAAACGCCACAGAACTCCCACCGTGACTGACAGTAGTGGAAGTGTTTTTCTTGTCCTCATTAGGACCCAAGTGCTTCAAGTGTCCAGCTTTTGGGAGGGCTATGATATATGGAATGTCATGATCCAGTTCTCAACTGTACTCAAATTCAAATATGATTGCACGCTCGTGAAATCACTGCATCATGAGCCCATACTGGGCGCTTTTTGACCTAAGGGAAGCGGCTAAGCTGTGGATGTTACCGGCACGCTCTTTTCTGGTGCAGACAAGAGCAGCAGCGAATGGGGCCCCGAGCAGGGCAAGCCAGGGTCTGTCCATGGGTCGGGACAAGGGGCCCAATCTGGGGAGGCCCCCTCCCCAAACACCGGTCAAGGAGGGGCCACGGGTAAGCTACCAGCAATCTGGACCAAGCCCCATCTTGTCGACTGTGATGCTGTAGAAGTTGACGGTGTCACAGTCGTAAGGAAAAGAGAACCAGTCTAAGCTGCCGCACTTGAGAATTCCTCGCTTCCAGCTTTCATACAGACAGTGCAGTAAGAACAGTGAGAATATTAGAAAATCTCTGTATTGGCCACTCTTGAATTATACGTCCACCAATAACAAAGTTTCTTATTCCGATCAGAATTTAGAATATATGTGCCGTGCTTTGAAATAACTGGATGATCTTATTCGCTTAGTGTCTGGAAACAAAAATTTAACGAGGCAAGGCCCATTTAAAAATCGTGCTGCGACAGATTAAAAAAAAATAGTAGCATGCTGTCTTGAGGAGCCCCTCTGAGCAGGTTTTGCGATTGTGTCTTCTTCGATGGCTGTTGAAAATATTCAACGTGTGAGGCTCTCCTATTCGTTTCTTGTAAGGAGCCAGCTCTTTCTGGGATTTTGTTAATACAATTTTCATTAATTTGCTTGTGTTTAGTTGGGATGAATTAAAGGCAGAGTATATCAACTGAAGCTCTGCCTTAGGTGCACATATATGGTGCATTGACATCCTTTTCAAAGCATTGTAAGTGCCCCAGTTTGATTCCATGTTTCGGATAATTTGCAACTGCACACATCTCATGTCTTTGCACTTGCCGACTCCCCGCAAGATGGGGGGTTACGGTCTGATTGGCTAACCGCACGTGCAGGAGAAGGGGCGTCCCAGGGCGGCCAGCCGGGCGGGGAGTCCGGCCCGATCCGTGCGACGCCCTCCATGTGGCGCTGCAGCAAGATCATGCACATGCAGAGGGACCTGCACCCAACCGTGCTCTCCTCCCTGGAGGGCATCGTCGATCAGGTAGGCCGTTCCGGATCACGACTACTAGGCACCAGGGGGGCCCTTGGCCCATCGATTCCTGCGCGAGAATGTCCGCTAACCCTTGGCGACTACGGGTAGCCGAGAATTTTGGGCCACACTATGTATTGAAAAGCTATAGCATTGGCATTTGTCTTGAGGCAGCACAAGGTTTCACACTTGGCTCGGGCACCATACGCGGCTACTGGTGTTTGCAGTTTGTCTGCTTTCAGGCAGATGAACTAGAGCTAGAAGTCAATGGAAAATCGAACAAACTGGAAACCACTGATGTTTGGTTGCTACGTTATGTCACTGGGTGTAAATGAATCAGCACTTATGCAGGGTAAACCTTTTGTGAAATGTGATGATTTCTATGTACAGTCAACTTCCGAATTCAACCTTGACAGGGACATATGAAATTGGGTTGAATTATCCAAAAGTTGACTTGAAAGCTGCGTGTGAAATTCTGAATATCCAGCACTTTAGATCAGGTGGGCTAAAATTTTTACAATGAGCCGCCGCACACCGCCGGACGGTGTACGTCTTTCATGTTATCAGTGAGGCGGTGGCACCACCGGCGCTGCCGCTGCTGCACTGCTGTGGAGCAGCGCTCGCTGCTCTGCAGCAGTGTTGCAGTGGTTGTTTTGTGTTGAGACCCGGCCGTGTCTCAACCTTGCTCTCTTTTTCTCTCTCTTCACAAATCAACGCGCACTTCAAAATTTAAAAAAAAAAAAAAAATTTTTTTTGTTGACGCGCGGTTGATTGCACTTGTAACTTGCCCAGTGCCAGTTCTCTCTAGATCAAATTAACCAATATTTTATATTTTAGAATAGAAATAACGAGTTTTTTTATAGCGAAGCTGTTTGGCTAGGGTTCCGTGGATATTTCATATGCAGTAACAACTGCAGGCACTCACCTTCCCCATATAAAAGATTCAAAGTAAATAACCAAAACAAAGCGTTGACAAACGTGCGGCCAAGATGCCGTTTGTTTTATGCTTTTGCTTTAGAACAGTTACTGCTGCAGACTCCAGCATGTGGAACAACATTCCCTGCATTCTCCTTGATGATTGGGTAATTTAGCAATGCAGTCGAGCCTGGTTATATCACACTCAGGTATTTAGAATTATTGTATGCATCAAACAATCCAAGCAGCCCTTTGAAAATCGCATGTAATAGTATAGGAGCGTTGTCTTTTTGTTTCAACTCCCATGGCGAGGACGGTCGATATAGCAAAAGAACTCATTGCGCTGGTGGCGAGCACATTGCTTGCCTTGCGTGGCTGGCAGGCCACCAAGCCAGCATGCACGCTAGAAGATAGGTAACGAAAGAGCAGTTGTAAAAATAAAAAAAAAAAATAAACCGTAAAAGAAAAAAAAGTGCAGGATGAAAAATTTTATTATTATTTTATTTATTTATTGATACTACCGGCCGCCGTGGAGCAGCGAAGGTAGGAGGGATACATCGATCAAGTTTTACGAAAAAGCAAGCGCAGAGTGTGGTGGCGCAGAAAAGCAAAAACAAAACAAAAAAACACTTCGCATATATAATCACGAACACACGAAGAGCAGAAGAATATTCTTTTAAGGGGTATCAAGGCCTGAAACCTCAAAACTCTGGTAATTCGTTTATCAATGCTAGAAACAGTGTCAAACAATTTAAAGAGACAGTTTGCTCGGGTAACGCATTCCATGCATGGATAGTACGAGGAAAATAAGAGTATTCGTAACAGTCAGTCCTGCACTTTATTTCAGTGATTGATTTACTGTGTTTATTTTTTCTGACCCTAGATGTATTGAAGTGAAAGTAATCTTGATAATCTAAGTTGTAGTTCCCATGCAAGGGGAATGGCACGCATGCACGTGTAGGGAGAGCAGGGAGTGCTTGCTGTCGGAACGAACTGTAGGCTGCGCCATTTCCCCAAACACTGCTGATGCTGCGTAACTCCCTAGCCCCAAAATAAAATACTGTAAACGACTTATTTTTCGCAGGTTCAATATTTCGTGATTTAGGTCAAAGCTGAAGCTTTGGAATAATTCGCGGGTTCTAATTTTCGCGACGCGGTGAGATCTCAATATAGATTCCAATGTCTTTACGTTTAACCGGAATTGTTTGCGGGACTTATTTTTGCGAACTGTAGGCGATTCGCGAAATTCGTGAAAATTAGGTCCTTGCGAAAATTAACTCATTTACAGAAAGCACAAAAAAAAAAAGGCTTCGGCAAGTCGAGTGTGTCGACAACAACGGTTGTGCAATCGCTCTTTGACCGCCTTATCATTGTTTACCTTTTTCTTTTGCTGTTATTGCTTTGCTCTTTCTTTCTTTTTTTATTCTTTTCTTTTTTGTTGCCTGAATTTAGTGAGCTTTCTTTTTTGCTGCTTGCTTAAAGGGATGGTGAACCGAAATTTGGATTTCATAAAAATAATGCTGGAGATGTAGGCGGGGCACTACAATCCCTACAACACTACTAGTAAGGCGATATCTCAAATGGGCGGCCGTATTTTTGAAAAAAAGAAGTCGAGATTGAACCAGGCCGAGGCGCGGGACGTCAAGATACCGAGTTTCCTCCTCTTTTCGCTTCGCTCCCTCAAGGCCGCGAGGCAGAGAAGACGCGAGGCCGTTCCCTCTCCTTCTCGGAAAAACATGACGTCAACATTCCTGCCAAATGCGCCTCCTTTTTTAAAAAATACGGTCATCTGTTTGAGATATCGCCGTATGAGTGATGTTTTGGTGTTTGTAGCATCCCGTTGCACGCTTTTGCCGCGTGTTTTGGGGAATCCAGATTTCGGTTCAGCATCCCTTTTAAAGGGGCACTGACACATCAAAGTCATTTTTTTTTTATTGTTTGAAACGATTGAAAATGATGCCTGGGCATTACCCTAAAAATTCGAAACTTGGGAATTTAGTATTTGTGAAGTAAAAAAATGATTTCTAAATGCCGAATTTGAAGTTCTCATGCGATCCACGCCAGTGGAGTGACGTCAAATTTTGAGGGCTCCTGAGAGTCGAGTTTCTTTCGCGCCTCCGCTCCAAAATGTGTCTCCGCGACCCGAAGCGAGGAGAGGGGCGCTGGCATCGCGGGAAGTACCGTACCGGGAAACCGGTTTCCTGCTTGAGTGCCATGCTACCGCTGCCTATCGCTTCAAGCAGACAACGGTGCCCCGGCAGTTTCACAACCGAAACTACGATACACAGACAACAAACCCAGCTGTTTTGACCGTTTGACGATTTCCTTTTCGAAGTCTGAGAGGTCATCGGGCACCTATAAAAGGCTTTTCGTTCAATTCCCCGACTCTCCGATTACCCTCTGCCACATGCGCCGAGCGCCGCCATGTTTTCCAGGGGAGGATAAAAATCCAGAAGGCGACATCACAACGCGTTTGCGGTCTCCGCCAACTATGCTGTACTGTATTTAGCGGTTCTTGAATGCCCTATTTGGTAAGCTCCCATTTGTCGCGACCTTCGGTATTAGCAAAGGCGCCAGGAAATTTCAACTCGAGCTTAATTTAACATACTTTTGTATATAAAATTATTGGTATATTGAACTGTTTTATGATCCCCTTTGAATTCAATATATCCGAGTTTGACTGTAGTTCTATTCAGTAGATTAGTTATCAGTGGGCACCATTTTCAAGATCAGTAGACTCTTAGGTGGATAATAGAGGTTTCTCGAAGAGTTTTCGCTGTGTGACCCCCATCGGCCATGTCACTCTCGCACCGCTCCCTCTCTCTGCCGTCGTTTTAAGCGCTTGCGTGCCTAGTTTCCTTTCCTTCCGCCCTCTCGGGGTGGTGGTCCTGTCACGCGTGTCTAGTTTCCTCAGGCCCATCGGGGCGGGTCTGTGTTGTGTGCTAAACAGCTTTGCTGGTCATTAACCTTCACCGAGTGGAATGACTCATGATTTTTTCCATAGAAATGTATGGGCTCTTGCCAGGACCTTTGAACAGGGTCGAATTGAACGATATAAGTCGAATTAACCGAAGTCGAATTAACGCAAGTCGACTGTATACATTTGCGCTAAAAGTAGTTTACTCCAAGGGAAGCTGTTGTATATGGGTCACATTGTATACCGAAGGGACGCTAAAGTAGTTGCGTAAGTTGCCTTTTCCTGGTGATAATTTGACCTAAAAAATAAAAAAAAAATGATGACCACGTGTGGCCTTTTTTACTAAAATGCAACTGCACATTGCAACATTCTTTTTTTTTTAGCTATATCTCAGAAAGGAGGCCTTTCGTGATAGGTGGTTTCATTTTTAATGAGGGAAGAAAAGAGCCGCATATGAATTGTAGTTTGTTATTTTTTAGGATGTTTAGAGTGCTTCAATTGCGTTGTCTTCATGAAAAGAGAAACACAAATTCCACTTTAGCACCAAGTGTCACTGGAGCTTTGCCTGAGCCGGGCCGTGTCTTCCCCACCTCGCAGATGGTGTGGTTCCGGGAGAACTGGTACGAGGAGGTTCTGCGGCAGCTTCGCCAGGGGCTGGCCAAGTGCCACGCGGTGGCCTTCGAGAACCGGGGTGCTGTGTCGGAAGCCACGGTCACCCCGCACACCCTCAACTTCCTCAAGAAGCTGGTGTCCACCTTCGGGGTGGGCATCGAGAATGTGTCCAGCGTGTCCACCACCTTCTCCAATGCCGCCTCCGAGTCCCTGGCCCGCAGGGCACAGGCCACTGCCCAGGACCCAGTCTTCCAGAAGATGAAGGGCCAGTTCACCACAGACTTTGACTTCAGGTAGGAACGCACTGTACAAGGATTTGTTTTCTCTAGATTGTTCATTAGGACGAGACTTGACAAATTGTGTTAATTACAGAGAATGTTAATGATGATTCATATATGATTCAGCTTTTTTTGTGGGTTAATAAAGCAGGCACTTGTCAACATGTGCTATGTATGAAAAGTTTTTTATGTGCTGACTAAGCGCCAAGAAGAACTGTTTTTCAACCGAAATTTGCCCCTGCGGGCTATACAGCGGGTGTGAACTACAGTCCCAAAAATATGGTGTATTCTAACGTGATCGGTACTCCAAGTTGCCATATCCGTACAACCTTAGTTTAGTGTAAGAATAGCAGGTATCGATGATTAAGTTGTTTGTTTGTTTTTATTGCAGTGTCCCTGGTGCTATGAAGCTTCACAACCTGATCAACAAACTCAAGAAGTGGATCAAAATCTTGGAAGCCAAGACCAAGCTGCTGCCTAAGTAAGTTTAAAAAGCATGCTTTGCCTGACCTTGCAAGATGAGCTCTTTGTGACTTCGTCATCATGTGTAGGAAAACGAAATACTGCCTTTGTTCACACTGAGAGGGGCACTAAATCTGTTTCCAATTACAGCTGCACTAATTATCGGAGTCAGCTAGGCTGCTTTAGTACTACTCGGGCAGCTGTTACGGAGCCTGAACAATATGTTACACGGGGTGTGTGCAGCGAGCCACGCAATGTTGCCTGCTACTAACAGCACATTGTTTCAATGACAGGTCGCTGCTGATTGAGGAGAAATGCCGGTTCCTCAGCAACTTCTCTCAGCAGACAGCTGAAGTGGCCCTTCCAGGGGAGTTTCTCCTCCCAAAGGTGTGTTTTTAAAATATACTCCCCACCTACCTGTTTCTTTATTTAACACTCCGCATGCTGAGGGTGCCTCGGCACTCCACCTACCATGCACGGGTGCAGCACCGGTTCAGTGCAATGGCAGCTGATCTCTGGAAATGTGCCTATAGAAGCTGCCTGTAAAGCAGTACTTTATGGACAGTTTATAGACAAAATGAAAGTTTTACAGCTTATGATGTTTTATCTTTTTTTTTTTTTATAAATCTGGTGTTAGATTTGATATAACTTAGTTTTTTTTAGGTTCTCGATGCAATGTACATGCAGAAAAACCATGTTTTTGTGCACACGTGATGCATGGCAATGCATTAAAAACACCTACCGTAATATCCCGAGTCATCGCCCACCCCCCTACCGCCTGAAATTCATTAAAAAAGTGGGGTGGGCCATGTCTCGGTGGGTGAGCACAAACACTTGAAAAAAAGCGGAAAAAACCGCCTATTTTTCTCTGCGTATCTAGCGCTGATGCACAAGAGATACATCGAACTCAAAACTCGATTTAGTTTCATTGTTTTATAGAAAAAAATGCTCACGAAAGAATATTTTACTATAGCGAAGTCCGTTGCTTGCATACGCGCTAGAAACACCGCCGATCTGCATATAGCGCGAACGTTTGTTCCGTGAAAGAAAGTCACCACTATGTTCTCCTAGTTAGTAAAAAAAAAGAAAGAAAAGTCTACAAGAAAATAGAAAAACCGACCAGGCGCAACGAGCGAGCGAGCGAGCGGACCAAAGAAGCGACCAAGAGCAATGCTGGGAAAGCGGTGAAAGCCGGCGGTCGCGTTGGCAAGTACTTTGGCGTCGGGTGCCTTGTCAATTGCAAGCTCTTGCGCAACTTTCTTGTTTGGTGCGTACGTATGTGCGTCCGTGCACGGCGGGCTATCAATGCACGGTTGAGACGCTCTGCAAACGTCTGTGTAGGGCGTTCCAGCAAAGCTTTATTTACGCGTTGGCTTTGTGCACAACCGCGGTCGCGACGGGCGGGAAGAAGGAGCGGGTTCGCGGTGACCTTACTTCGGCGGAGACAGACTTTGACCTAACACTCCGCGGTAACATTAACAAACTCTTATTTTGTTATCTCCATCGTTTTCTTTTTTGCACGGATACACGACCACTTTGGGGTCGCTCACGGAGGAAATGCGTAAACAAAAAGAAGTGTCTTTCCCTCCTTCGTTTTACTTTGTCACGGACGTCCTCCAACTGTAAGGTCCGCGGCCGCGTCATTCGGGTAGGATGAGTGTTCGCGGATCGCAGAGTCCGCGCTGTGGTATTTGAAGGGGTGGGCGATGACTCGGTGTTTTTTTCAGAAATCGATATTGGCCCAAAAAATGGGGTGGGCGATGGCTCGGGGATGGGCGATGACTCGGGATATTACGGTAGTAAAATAAAATAATTTGCTCCTTTTAAACCACTGAGTGCAATGAAACACAAAAATAATGTGTGTGACGCTTCTTTCATGGTAAAATAAAGAAATAGCAAAAATGTCGATTCAAGGGGCTACCAAACGTTTCCTAAATTTTTCATAAATAAAAAAAATATATATATATATACATTCTAACCAAACCCAGATAGTCGAATTGTACATATTCTAAAGTATATGCATGCCAAATTTGGTTGTAATTGGACAATATTGAGAACAGAAATTCTTATGCACAAACTGTGAAGATGCCCCAAAATGACACAAGAAGAAAAACGTGTTTAAATGTTACCACAGATGTGTAGCTATACTCATTCGCAGTGCAGAAAATAATATTTTAATAAATTTCTGTGAGAAATCGAAGTTACAGAAGTCTGCAATGGAGAGGAGACAGCTAGGCCTACCTGTCAACGTAAATGTGAGAGCAGGCGGCGTCACAACTTGAAGAGCTACGCAGAGAAAAATTGCTCAAAATTCATACCATCGTGGTTTGCCTGAAGGTCTTCAAATGCATATTTGACTCATTTAGCAATCATAACCAGCACTAATTATTTTTATACATTAAATAAATATAAAGATTCAAAAATAATAAAGCACCGTGAAACGCAAAATCAATTTTTTTCAAAATATTGCCGTTTTTCGATTTGCATCTCCCTTTAATGGTAATGTTGCCTATATGCGCTGTATTTCCAGTGTTTCTCAGAAGCACAGTTCAAAACTACAACAGGTCGGGAAGGAATGCCTTTTCCCTATGCGGAGAGCAAGTCATCTGCTTCTTGCGCAGGGGATGCAGTGACATCAGAACGACGCCGAGTTCTGATTGGCTTTGATTGGAAGGATAGAGGATAGACCTCAATGCTAGATGCTTTGAGGTCTACCCACTATTTCTTTCAATCAGCCGATAAGAGCCCGGCATTCTGACATCATCGCAACCTCTGTGCACGAAGCAGATGAATTTGCGCTCCGCATAGTTGTCCTCTGTTACTATCGTTGTCGGTGAAAATTCAAATTTAATAATGATAATGATAATCTTAATTGCTTCTGACCACATTTAAAGAATGACATGGTTTTTACACACTACTTCCCAATAGAATAAGGGATCACTGTCATAGTGCAACTCACAAATATCAAACATAATTTTTCTATGGTAGGTGGTAGTTTCTTGTAGGCACGTTGCTGTGCACCTTTCTGCCTTTCTTACTATATTATAGTACAAGCAAACACGGCATTGGAAGTGCCAGTTCCGCTTTTTTTATTGTCATTAGCAATCTGTCGCCATTGACCCATTTTTTCTGTTGCCCGCAGAACAACCACTACTATGTGCGCATCGCCCGCTTCATGCCTCGCGTGGAGATAGTGCAGAAGCACAACACCGCCGCACGCAGGCTCTACATACGGGGCCAGAACGGAAAGGTGAGTCGGCAGGGGTCTTCGCTCTGAAGGAAGCATTGCATTGTGAAATGTCACGGCTTCTGACTCATAGGGTCGTGATTTCATCTTTCTTTGTGATTTTCATTTCACCTATATGCCTTGGTATTCGAATTTCGAATATTCAGATTTTCTAATAACAGTTTCGAATAACGCGCTATTCAATATTCGCTTTGAAACAAACAGCGATATTCTTACTTTTCGAAGTGTTGATCACAGCAAGTTAGCCATGTTGAGTGCTCTTCCAACCAAGCACCTGTGCACCGCGGGAAGGCAGTTCGCGTCTCCAGCTCGCTGCTCGCCCTCCCTCGGCGGAAATGGGAAGCGCTCTAGTGAGGGTCCTACGGTTCTCCTGCTCAGCAGGCACGGCGGGACTGCTCGCGATCATGGCTCGCGAAATGTCATTGCTGAATGCAAGCAACACTCTTCATTGTCCCAATGAAGTGCTACAGCCGGTATGAGATTGTAACTCTCTAGAGGGTTCTAGTATGGCGTATAGAAGCAAACACAAGCGCCATGCGTTTGCATTAGAGTTGCATGCTCCACTCTGTGCTTGCACGTCGTTGCCGTGCTCTCATCCAATACCGCAATTTTGGGCTCCGCGCATGCGCAGTGTGGAACACGCAAGACTAGTGCAAATACACAGCACTTGCATTTGTTTGTATACACAATGTTAAAACTCGCTACTGTTTTACCGGTTTCCAATGCCAACGAAACGTGCTGCAGTGAGCAGACGTGCCAACAGGTAGGTGTTCCTACGAACTGGAGGTTCGAAGGAGATTTTTACACGCTTCCTTCGAAGTGTGTAAAAATTAAAGAAAGCAGAAGTTCAGGACATATTGGTATTTAAAAAAAAAAATATTAAGAATAAAATCCTTTTTGGGAAGGAAGGGTGGCCTTTTGTCCAGAAGGGTTGGCAGCAACTTGGGAAGTTTTGCCAATTGTCAAAAGTCACGACTTTGACTGCACCGTATGCTTTACGCACAATTAATGTAATTTTACATGTATTTTTCAGATTAGCTAAAATGTTTCCATTGATTTTAGACTATTTTACTGTTTTTATTTTATATCTTGTTAATTAAACACACTGAAATTGGCACCAGTGATTTTAATTTGCACTCTTTTGCTTGCCATAGTTGTTCGCGCTTTTGAAATTAGATCATAAGCAACAAGCTATATTAGAGCTTGAAAAACTGTGTATAAAAATATTTTAATTGTATAAATATTATTATTAATACGAATTGAGGCAATGTAAGCCCCCAGTAAACTCTACAATTCCAAAAGTATGCCATTTAACCGTAACATTTCTAGAAAGATCTCATTTATTTTTTTAGCATATGAAAAACTTTGAAGTCATTATCAAGATGGACAAACAGTCAAACACTGGGTGTAATATAAAGTAATATGCATCACTCGTTGCTTGAAGAAAACACACACACTCCTGCTCTCTGACTCGGATTCCGTCTTCGGGCTGTTGTAGTGAGAACAGCGTTTACTAATTTATAGGTTTTGTGAACATATTCTGAACTCATCACCCGTGGTGATATTTTTGTAAAATTTAGATTGATTCTGTTATTCTTGTGTTGAGAATAATGTTAAAGCCATTCGTCATCTAAATACCCCAGAACCCCATTAAAAGGCCTGCAGTTCATTATTTCACATGATAATTATCGGAGCGAGAGAAGGCAGCAAGAAAACACAAATATCAGCACTGATTTTTTCAACAAATAGAAAATTAAAGACCCTGTCTTTGAAGGGACACTGAACTCTCAAAAATATTTTGAAGTCCCTGGATGAAGCACCTATGTCACAAAATAAGGTTTCCGTGAACAACTTTTTTAGCTCAATAATTACGCTGTGAGACAGATCTTGGCTTATGAAAGAAAAATAGAGGTTCGTTTCGGTTTCGTTCCTGAATTAAAACGTACCTCCTAGCGTAAATATTACGCCAAACACTATTTTTGTTTTCAGAATAAAGAGGTGACCTGCGCTTATAACATTCTAGCTTCCTGGTGTAAGGAGGAATCATTTGTGTCACTCAGTGAAAAGACAGCACAGTAGACAGGATCAGCAACTGGTATATCGGCACTCATCTTTGACCCTCACTATAACTGCCATTTGGAAGACGAGTGGCGCTGCCTATACCGTAAAATCCCATAAGGGCGCCCTCCCCCAGAGATCGCCCATCCCGTTTTTCTGGCTAAATATCTGTAACATAAAAATTCCAAAACATAACCCACCCCCGATTCCCGTCGGATGTCAAGTGATGTCCGACGGGAATCGCGCATCAACGGCGCGATCGGCGGTACCAGTGTGTGCGAGAAGCGAGTTCATAGCGGGTTTTCGCGTTTTTGTCTGCGATCTGCACGGGATATCGGCTAGCATAACACTGTAGTTGTTCCCGCGTGTATATTGCATCGTGAAATGCAATTCTGCTGTGTTCGCGATTTGCGGTATCCGTTCCCCCAGTTCGTAGCGGCTTCCCGTGTTTTTGTCTGCGATCTGCTTGCACGATATCGATTTTTACCTGTAAGTAACACGCGCAAGTTGTTCCCGCGTGTATATTGCATCGTGAAATGCGATTCTGCTGCGTCCGCGATCTGCGGTATTTGTTTCTGTGACATTTGAGTTTGTAGAGTATTCCCGTGTTTTTGTCCGCAATCTGCGCACAATATCGGCTTCCATGACAGGCAAGTTTGTAGCGGGTTCCCGCATCTTTATTGCATCATGAAACTTGGATCTGCTGCGTCCGCGATCTGCGGTATCCGTTCCCGTGAGATCCGAGTTCTTGGCGGGTTTCCGTCAGTTCTTCGCACCGTGTAACGCGAATCTGCTGCGTCGGTCACTTGCAGTATCCTTTCCCGTGGCACGGGAGTTTGTAGCGAATTCCCGCGTGTTTATCGCATCGTGAAATGCGAATTTGCTGTGTCCGCGATCTGCGATATCAGTTCCCGCGTCACGTGGTTTGTAGCGGGTGCCCCGGCGCTTATCATTATTTTTTTTATAAAGTTTCGCTGTGGCATCCCCAAAGATAGCCCACCCCATGTTTTTCACCATTTATCTCTTCATTTTGGGTGGGTGTCCTTACGGGATTTTACGGTAGTGAAATGGAGTCGGAAAAACCGCGGAGCTCGCGGACTCCAGAGGTATTGCTTTCCCGCAGTGTACAGGTGCTTGGTTAGAAGCCCACTGTGATTATACAAGAAGCATGCAGCATGAGCTACACTGGCGGAGGTTGAGCAGTTTCGCGTGGCTCGCATAATGAGCCATGCTCCGTGCTGCGCAAGCGCGAGGCGTAGTGACGTCGTACGGCGCACAGCTGGCCCGTCAAAGCCGCCGCTGCCGCGCGCTCCGCCGCCACTGCGCGTGCCTCGCCGGTCTGCACATTCCAGAGGAGTGACGTCATAGCCGCAGCAGACGCACTGGCGCCGCCGCGTGCCCAGCTGTGCGCCTCCGTTGCGCAGTAGCCAAGTCTGACGCTGCACCGGAGCCGCTTTATTCGCGACTCCAGCAAAACGGACGCCGCCGAGCGGGAAAACCGGGAACCAGCCGGTCCAGGTCGCTCCACGCCCCTCCGCGTCTCTGGTGGCTTTCGCGGAGACGTGTTGTCGGCGCGGTGGCGAACAATGTAATTTGACGAAGGTCCGAATATTTCTTAAGTTTGCCTGAGTGATCATTAGTGTGGTGAGGCCTCAGTAAATTGTTTTCTTCTATTACGTGTTTGAAAGCCTGTTTACTCCACAGCACACGGTTGCGTGCTTTCGATTTCTTGGATGGGGAGAAATCACGGAAAAACTTTTTTGATTTCTTGTCTGTCTCGAATCACATTCAAAGTGACGACTGCTTGGTAACTGATACTGGAGGGAACATCAATGTTGCAGTCAAGTGAATGGGAAGGTTCGATAGCTGCTTTTCTTGAGTTTGGTTGTGTTCGGTTAGCTTCAAGTTTGAGCCACCCACGCCGGTCGGTGCGTTGGCTATTCATCTTGGCTGCTTTTCGCCGAAAAGGCCTCTGGACCACACTGAAGGAGTTGGGCTGATTTTGCAATTACTTGATTCAGGAAAACTTGCTCGCTGCAAATGACGAATGAGGGAAATTATCTGTTTTCAAAAGGTGGGAGACAAGTCTCGCAACGTTAGATGCTGCCACGGCATTTTGACCTATCGCGCTTCCAATATTTATATTACCAGGACGTCGAAGCCAGCAGTAATATACGTCTACATTGATCAGGTTGACCGGTCACAAAAAATATACTAATTTTCTCCGTTCAGGATTCGAAGCAAAGTTCAATGCAGAGAGGTTCTGCGCGGATCTTCAATGAAGACTCTCTTCAGTTTGTCTCTGTGCTGCCGGCTATAGAACCATTTGGCTAAATTTAAGTAGTATGTCTTCGTTTGTCAAATATACTTTTATTCAGCAGCTCACCTAATAGCTAGTCAACTAAGCTCATATTTCAACCCGAAGGATATACTAATATCGCTTTAGTGGGACCATAGTACGTAATATAATACATAACCCGCTCATCAAAATGACTTCTCGATTGCTACTAAAACCTGAATTGAAATACGAGTATCAGCTGCTTAGTGGGGCGCCGGCGGGTTAACATGGTCCTTGGCTCAAAAAGTGGTTGCTTAATTTTCGTAAATTTCCTGCAGCCTGTGTTGATGGCCGAGCAGACGACTGGAGCTGTTTCGTAAACGCGGATACGCACAAAAGCTCGATTCTGCGGACAGATAAGTCGCATGGTCGAGGCATGCGAGTTAGCTGAAAAGTTACTATCTGTGGAACAATTCTATAGTTATCGCCGCTTTCCTTAGATGATCAAAACTGACTAGTATATTACCGTCTCTCCGGAGCCCATAGTTTCGGTTTTGAACGAAATCTCCGAAACGAAAGTTTGACACGAAAAGAAAAAAAAAAAACACCGGCAAAACAAAACTATGCTTTGCAAGTTTATCTGCACCGGCTACACTTCACCGTCTCAGTTCAAATACCTATAAAGTTGGGCATTAAACAAAAGAAAATCTGTTAAATTGAACGCGCCACCCATTCAGGCGGCCCGGCCGAGCCGCCGCGACCTGGACTCAGCCGCCATGTTTGTTTGGTGGTGGCGCCCCCTATAGGTCGCTGGAGTCGCGAATAGCGCCTCTCATTTTGTGCGCATAAGCTCACGCTATGTATATCCTGGCACAGCCGAGCTAAGCCACAGCAAATTTTTTTTCTTTTTTTGTCAAAGTTGAAATTGAGGAAAGAGTATTTGCATATAGCAAGCAGATTTATTAACTCCATCAATAAAGATAGCTGTGACAAATTTGTTGTCCACATGCCACAGTTTGTAAATATAATGCATATTAAGATTAACTGAGCTTAGAAGTGGGCAAGTGGAAGGTGAGGAACAACCTTCACAAGTTCAGCTGAATTTTCGTTTAAGAATGGTGTACAGTAGTGAAAGGCTCGAAAAAAATATTCTATATTCTATTCGAAAATATTCAGCCAAAGCCACTATTCGCTTCGAACTCGCTTCGAACTTGAAATTCTCTATTTGCACATCACTAGATGTTTTTAATCTTGCCGTCTACGTGAGATGCGATGTGGCAGTTCTAAGCTGTAAAAATATGGTCGAGTTCATAATTGGGCAGCCTTCTTTATTTCTCTATTTGTTCCGGAAGCTCACAGAGCAGGACCTTTCTATCGTTAAGTATGTTTTACCAAACAATATCTTTACTACATCAGGAGGCATCGCTCCATATAGATCCTTTTTCCATGTGCCAGATTTGAGCAGAAATAATTGATCCTCTTGAATTAAAAAGAGCAAAGGATAGGCACGGACATAAAGGAGGCCGGACAGCGCTATTTAGCGCTGTCCTGTCTACCTCATGTCCGTGTCTGTCCTTTGCGCTTTTTAATTCAATATGTTAAACCAACTAGCCCACCTTAATATTTTAACTGATCCTCTGTTACCCTACCCAGATGCCCAGACACTGAAATTAGTAATGACAAAATCACATATCTGTGCTGGTGACGAGAACACTGAGGTGTCTAAAAGGTCAATAACCTGCCCCACAACCACAGTGACGAAGTAAAGCGAAAATAATGAAAGAATAAAAAGAAGTGAAGGTCAGTTATGGGCTGCACCCATACACAGCTGCTGAAAAGTGTCTACCTTAATATCCTGGGTCATTGCCCATCGCCTAGTCATCGTTCACCCCACTTTTTGAGCAAATATTGATTTCCAAAAAAAACGTTGCGATCACCCACCCCTTACAAATACCCCAACGCAGATTCCGCGATCCGTGAACATGTATCCCACCCGAATGATGCGACTGCAGACCTTGCAGTTGGAGGACGTCCGTGACGAAGTAAAACGAAGGAGGGAGAGACACTCCTCTTTGTTTATGCATTTGCTCCCCGATTTCTACAATCCCAAAGTCGTAGTACATGCGTGCGAAAGGAAAACGATGGAGATAACAGAATGAAACTTTGTTTTTCTTACAAAAAAGCTTTTCTGGGCAAAAAAAAACAAAGTCTGAAAGCTAACACAAGCAGTAACCGATTCAGGGATCGCGAGGTCAGCGAATGTCTTTATATCCTGGAATGTAACTGCGGAGTGTAAGGTCAAAGTCCGTCTCCATCGAAGTAAGGTCATTGCGAACCCGCTCCTTCTCCCGGAACGTTGCGACTGCGGTTGGTAAGGTTGTGCAGTCTTTAAGACAAAGTTGACGGGTAAATTAAGATTTGCTGGACTGCCGCACGCAGACGTTTGTAGAGTGTCCGATTTAGAGCTCCGTGTTCGTGGTGCCACTTTCACTATTTCACTGTCCGAAAGCAGACCTCAGACGACGGCGTGTTTGTTCACCTCAATGCACCCGATAGGCGGAGAATGTCCGGGGCCGGGCAATTCTTCGTCAAGTGTGTGCACCGCTCGGTTTCACGGTTGATCACTGCCGCAACTACAGAATAGACCTAGTATTGCTATACAGTGTAGACCGCATATAACGTATGTTGCGGGAGTCGCAAAAATCCGCACTATAAGCGGTACCGCGCTATAACCAAAATATCAATTTTTCAGGGCAAAATGCATGTCATGAGACAACTTACCTTTGTAAAACAATTTATTTTATGTTAGATGAAAAATAAAGCTTAGTTTGAGGCAAGTCTTTATTTCACCAGACTAGTACACTTCTCTCTCAAGTGTGTCACACATTTTGAAAGAAATGAGCGGCTTTTGCCTGGCTCAACCTGTTAACGGCGTCGTGGGTTTCGGACGAACGTTGCGAGCGTTCAGGATTGCTAACCCTAATCACTTTTCTCCGGTGATGAAAACGCGTGAAAATTCGCATCCTTTATGCGGTACGCGCCAGTAATACCTTCAACTTGAGCACAGGCATGAAATGCTCCAAATAAGAAATCCGGGCGATGTTCGAAAACACAAATGTTTAGAAATCACCACTGTAGTCGAAGTAAACAAACACGACAAGGGCGTTTCTGCCATCTTGAGAATGCTGCCATGACATCGCCGCACGAGTAGGTGGATCTTCCCTTCTAGTACGTGCTGGGTTACCATAGCAACACACAACGAAAATTCACAGTCAAGCATAGCGCTTTTACGCAGAACGATGAGCTTCCACCATGCCGTCTACATCGACGATCACAACCGACGCCATGTTTGCGGATAGAAGCAGCCGGCCTGCGACCGGCATGCGACACGCGTGAACACTTCTCCTTGACCTGCGGTTGGTCTGTCGTTGCGGTTGTTTCCAATGCAGCGGAGGGACGCACGCACGTGAACGACACGTGCGTGCGTCCCTCCATCGCTATGGCAACTGAAGCCTCTCTCTTCGCTTCTCCCCGCTCCTTCGAGCAACCTTCTTGCCCCGCAAGTGCCGCTTGCGGCTCGCGCCGTTATCTAGTGTCGCACAGGGAAGCGTGCTCGCTGCTCCGGTGTCGGCGCGGTCGCCGGGCAGTTGCAGAAACCGCACTATAAGCGGTATTTCCCTTCGCGCGCCTGCATTTTAAGCGGTATGTAATTACATGGAGTTGTATGGGAGGCGAACCGGTGGTTTAAAAAAGCCGCGTTATACCCGGTCCTGCACTATAAGCGGTTACGTTGTAAGTGGTCTATTAATAAAGAAAGTCGAAACGCAACTCGGAACTCAGCACTACGTATGAGCAATAAAAAAAATCAGCACTACCTATGAACAAAATCAGTATCATCAGCACCACCAGAGCTTCGCCCCAACCAACATCATTCACCACGTGGAGATGCGGTCATTTCTTTTTTTTTTATATACTAACGAAGAGAATATAGCGGTCTTAGAAACGTGCTTTCACGGAACAAACGTTCGCACTGTATGCCGATTGGCGGTACTCATCGCGCGTGTGCAAGCAACGGACTTTGCGATAGTAAAACATTCATGAGCTTTTCTTGCACAGGTAAACCAATGAAACTAATTCAAATTCTGTGTTTAATGTATCTCTTGTGCAGCCACGCTAGATGCGTACAGAAAAACTGGCCTTTTTCTAGCTTTTTTTTTTTTTTAACTTTTTGTGCTTACCCACCGAGACATGGCCCGCCCCACTTTTTTTTAAATTTCAGGTGGCAGGGGGGTGTTGTAATGACTCGGAATATTACAGTATAGCAGTAGCTTGTGCATTACTACTATAATCTCGCTTGGTGACGCCGCTTCAAGCGGGAAAGGCTGCCGCTAGGTGGGAGTTCTGAGCACAGTGCCGAAAGAAACGCGCGAGGCGCACCTGGTGTGCAGATCTACCCGTACCTGGTGGTGAACGACGCCTGCCTGAGCGACGCCCGGCGGGAGGAGCGGGTGCTGCAGCTGCTGCGCATGCTCAACCACCACCTGGACAAGCAGAAGGAGACGGCACGCCGCTTCCTCAACTTCGCCGTGCCCCGGGTGGTGGCCGTCAGCCCCCAGATGCGACTCGTCGAGGACAACCCGGCCTCCGTGTCCCTGCTCCACGTCTACAAGCAGGTGCGCCCGTTTCCGGCTCTTACTGCCCAGGCGAGAAATGCAGTCACAATAAAAGCCAAGTATGTAAGGATAAGATGTGTACTGAATGCAAAACACGAGAATACAGATTATAATCAGCATAAAAAGAAAAACAAGTCATCTAAGGAACACACCAATAACAAACATCATTATCTCTCATTTTATGGAAACTGAACAGTTTCCATAAAAAAGTTTCCACAGTCTCTCATTTTATGGAAACTAGTGATGGGCCGAACTTTTGCCGAATCAAAAGTTTGGCGCCAAACCTTGGGATTCGGCAAAGCCGAACTTTAGCCAAACTTTTCTAAAGATTCGGCAAAGATTTGGCAAAAATACATTGTTACCAGACTTAAGGCGAGACACTGGTTCTAAAATGGACTATTTTATTTTTGCAGCTATACTAATGAAAGTCACTGTGCATATGTGTTCCTTCTTCCTCACTTCAAATATGAAATCAGTTTCAAAATATCTCAATTAGTTTTCAAGTTATAAAAAATAGTGTTGCCTAATTTGGTTAATTTCTTACGGGTCGTTAAGGCCATTTCGAACAAAAATATTTTTTTTTTATTGATGTAGATGCATAGCTAAAGGTCTGCCATGCATTATAAAGCTATTTATATTTTCACAAAATTACATTATAATACAAAAATGTACTAATTATGCTAATTATGACACTAATGAGGTCGTATTATTTATCATAAAATTTTCGTTGTCATTATAAACTGCCAAAAAATAGCTTTACTCCATAGTCCAGTCCTTTCTGAATAAAACGGTATAAAAAGTTTCAAAATGCTACGATAAAAACCTCATGAAAACCCCCGTAAGGCTAAGCACGTTGACAAAAAACATGAAGATGAGAAAATCAAAGTTAAAGTTTTGACATTGAACATAGAAAATTGTGTGAACAATGATAAATAATAATTGCCACCAAGGTGTAGTGTAAGTCTTCATGAACAACTTGACATAAAAGATGATGTAATCCATTTATGGGAACATTAGGAAAAAAATATGAAAGAAGTAAAGAACGAGTGAAATGTTGATAAAAATCACATTTTCCTGTTTCGACGCTGACTACAATAAATCATGTGAAAACCCTTATGCAATAATAGTTATCAAGATGTAGTGTAGTGCATTCTGAACAAATAATATTAAAAATTGCAATAATTTGTTTTTGAGAAGATTGCAAAAATCGTGAAGAATTACTGATATAGGCTAAAAATTGCTTCTAAAGTGATGAGCCGACAACTTTGGACAATGGGAGAGGCGAGCAAGAGTTTCAAGCTCCAAACGTAATTTTGTTTGGCCCTGAAAAGGGCCTTTGTTCCACATGGCACTGGAAAAAGCCATTACAGCTGTCCTGGGCTGTAATCTCGTGATGCTCCTGCCTGGTGTCGCTTGGAGAACCTTTCCTTCACGCTACTGCTGCTCTGGTGCACCGCGTTTGCTTTACGTAAACGGAGACTGTCCTTTTCGATGCTTCGGCGGACAAGGCAGTCACCGGTGGCGTAGCCCAGGCCTGCAGCAATGGACTCGTTGGTCGCTCTCCTTCCCTGGTTGTAGACAGCAACAGCTTCAGCCGCAGCCTTCTTCACGCTGTCCAAGGAGGCATTCGCATTCTTTGAAGTCTGCGTCCAGATCACCGAATGCAGGCTCTCACTGGCATTCTGCGTCTTTCCCTCACTACACCGTGCCAACAGGTCTTCATTGCTGAGCCTTTCAAACACTGGCTCCAGTGCAGCCCGAACACAATCCGGAAGAGGATTCTTGTGCGGCGGCGGAGGCTCACTGTTTGCCAAGGCCCTGTTGTACTTGCACCAGGACTCCGCTCCCTCGGGGCACTTGCTGTGGTCTGGGGCGCCGTCTGTGGAGGTCATGTGCAGGAGTGTGGCTTCCACCGCCCTCTTCATCCCTGGAACGTCATGGCTGTTGCTCCTGAGAGCATAGCCGTAATAGTTAGTGATCTTCTTGATCTTTTCCTGTGTCAGCTTTCCTCTCCCACCAAGTGACTCGCCTTGTGCCTTCTTCTTCTCAACAACGTTGCGCAAGGCAGCTCCCATCCGCTTGTGGACGTGGTTCACGCAGTCCTTCTTCTCTATCTTGATGAAGCCGTAAACCTTCGCTTCAGACAAGGCATGGAATGTCCGGCTGTCCCCATCCGAAAGGATGGTGGTGTAGTGGAGACCATGCTTGGTCAGAGACCTCTGGAACATTGTGAGCGCAGCCTCCACCTCCATACGGCCAGCATTGCAGTCAATGTTCCTCTGGCAGTCGTGGGTTGCGTACCAGTCGCTGTAGCCATCGTCCTCGGGCTCCGGTCCCAAGGCACATCCAAGGCAGAAGTTGGAGTACACAACATGGTCGATGACGAGGCCAGAGTACAACTCCACAATGCAGCCTACACCAATGTGGGAGCTGCGTCCTCGGGTCATCCATGATCCGTCGAAGATGACATCGATGTTGCCAATGGGGTTCATAAAGCGTGTGTAGAGCCCCTTGACGACAGCAACACTGGCGGCTTCACTGTCGGTTGCTGCATTCTCACATGCCCGCACAAGCGTTTTCAGGTGTCCCTGGTACGTCTTGTGGTGCAGGCCCCGATGAGAAATGTTCATGGAGGCACAGAAGTCTGCCAAGGCTGTCACTCCTTTGCCAATGGATTGGATCCCCTTCATGGCCCTCATGTTCACTTCAAAGGGAGTGATCTTTGCTGTTCCAGCAACCCTGGGAGAGGAGAACTGCTTCTTCTGGAAGTCGCAAGTGCTGCAGACGAGCACAAGCTTGACGGCCAAGCCGTACTCCTTGTCCGCGGCCTTGCTGAGCGTGAGAGATCCCACACCGCAGCTTCCACACCTCGCGTGCGCGAAGAGGTCGTTGAGGACTTTCATGTCGACGATGACAAACTGGGTCCCGGCATCGCTTGTTTGGCATGATCCGTTGACTTCAAGCAGATCGAACTTCCGCTGGGTCGCCGACTTCTCCGATAAAACGCGCTTGCTTTGCTCCGATCGCTCGGCGCGCTGCGCTTGCTCGGCCGTAGAGTAGTAGGTAGAGTCGACGCGAGTGGTGCCGGCAAAACTTGAGCCATCCGGACCAGAGCTTGAGGCCGCAGCATCGTCAACGGGAAGGCTAGCCGATGGTCCCGGCAGATCCAATGCGTTCGGCAGTGGCGCAGATCGTAGCGGCGCACTTGCAGGTGATGTCTTCCGCTTGTTCCACGCACGTCGCGTCTTCCTCCCGAACGTCCGCCGCGTACTCTCTTTCAATCGAGAGTCCCCCGGCATCTCGATCGCTCGAAATAAAACTCCCGCAACTTCGTAGCGAGAAACCAACGATGTCCGACGCGAACGCGCGAACGTAAACGATTTCGAAACAACGTGCACTCAGCCGCGGAACGAACAAAGCGACAGGCCAAAACGAAGCAGACGACGCTTCTCCACGCTCTCCTTGCGCTGCTGGAGGCGCGCGCGCGCCAAGAGGAGGAAAGGAGCAAAAGTGGAAAGGGGCGCGTCTTGGCCTATGACAGGCGCGCGCGGCACGACGTACCCGTGACGTACGCGCGCGGGCCAATGAGCAATCGTTATTCCGGTCGTGAAAACCCGCGGAATGCGGACGCTCTCCAAGGTTGTCGCGATAGTGAGTGGGATGAGGACGTAGGGAAGAGAACCAGCTTCCCAACAAGACCAAGATGGCCGCGATCCGACGATCGGTCGTGAAGCGACGCGGGCGCGCAGTTTGACTATTTTTTTGCGTTGGATTCGCGATTTGAGCGTCGCGGAGGCATCGTATTTATCGTTTTTTTTATACTTAGACGTCGAATAGGACATTGAAACTTCGCAGGCAGGTACTTCAGACTATATTCTATCCAAACATGTGATTTTTGAAAAACCCCAAATTTCGCGATGCATATTGCATATTGACACAGTTTTTACTAAATAAGGTGATATTCTACAAGATAATTGTATCGGTGTCGTTTTTGTGTTTACTTGTAATTTTAGTCACTCCTTGCAGAAGTGGCGTGACAACAAGGTTAACGAGGTTGGGTAGAAGTGAGCTTGGCCCAGCCACGAATCACGCTACGAGAGTTTCGGTTTTGAGGCATTATCAACGCAAGCCTGCACGTGTGTGTACATTGTTAAAATGAAGGCAATAACGTTGCGTTCTTGCTTTCTCTGGGAGTCACCGTTTTGTGCGCGAAAACGAATGCAACGGTTGCTGAGCCTTCACCAGAAGAGATAATATTATTATTTTCAATATGCATGTTTCTTTTTCGATTTGAGTCACTTGACGTCAGCTTTACATGAAAGTCTGCGTCCCATATTTGCAACGCCTCAATTTTAACCTTTAAAATGCCAGTTTCTGGTGTTAGGACACACACAAACGTTTGGAAGATAGGGAGAGTTAGGAATGTTGGATGTGCAACGTAGAGCATTACAGTTCTGTGTTTAGTTTTATGCAGATACAGGAAAATAGTGAAATAACGCTAATTGAAAAAGCAATATTATTTTGTTTTGGCACACACTACTTCTGAACCGAAAACAGAAATGTTATATTGCGAGGAGTGCTTTAAAGTAATTGTTGGCCAATGTTTCAACTACCTCGTTGCATCACTGGAAATGCCAAATGAAAATCACGTTATCCGGAATCTACCACATCATTTGTCACTTGCGCAGTGGACTGTGCAAATTACAGGTCAATCTTCTATTCTTGAGGCAGAAAATACTATAGAAAATACTGAAGAGAACCACACTCACTCACAAACGCACAGTTACCATGTTGCCTACTCCACACCTCGCCGTAACCGCAGGTAGTACTACTCCGCACCACCGTGCACTGCACTATGGTAACCGCACGACTGCACATCGTCCATTTGCAATCCACGGCCCTGTTGTGTTCTCGCGCGTGCGCAGACATTTGCCGAACTTTGCAGAATCTGAAGTTCAGCAGATTCGGTCCATCACTAGTATATACCCAACAAAATATAACAAGGCGAGTCAGGCACATCAAATAAAACAAGGATGAACTTTAAAGGTATAAAGTGTAATACAATGCTTTATTGTGATTAGGAAGCTTAGACAAATTTTATATCGCTGCTTACCTGCAGTGCTCTACATTCTTTTTTAAATAAAGGGAATGGTTTTGCATATTTTTTAGAGGGCATGTTGTTTATTAGACTAATTTTTTCATAGTGTATACTCTGCCATCCGTAATTTGTCCTTGTATAGGGTTCCCTTCTTTTAACATGACGGAATGGGTGCAATTCTTCTGTGGCGACTGGGGTGGCGTATAACCTTTTTTGATAAATTAATTTAAATACTTTGAAGTACTTCTCTCACTCAGAATTTTCGAGTATGCATAGAACCTTTTTTGTAGGATTAGTAATTTACAGTAATCAAATACTGTACTAGTTGTGCCCCATATAAAAATTCTATACACATTTTGGAGAAAAATAAGGAGTATTGCAATGTTTCAACTAACCACATCGGCACAAGGCTTGCCACTCTATAAATACAGTCAAGAACTCGTGATAATTCTGAGTTTAGTTTACTTGTGTGTGTATTCTATTTTAGCTCTTGTTAAACCACACACCCAGAAATATTTGCTTGGTTACTTATTCTATTAAATCACTTTCAGACGTAATCTTAAGAGAGTTTGTAAGACGTTTTGTTGCTAGTTTAAAAATCACATATTTTGTTTTGCTTGTATTTAATTGTAACCCATTGGAACTCAGCCATTTTGAAAGCTTTAAAAAGTAGGTGTTTGCCCTTTCCTCCAGGCATTCTGGAGTTGCTTCACTAAAAACAAATATTAATGTCATCAGCATACATTATTACCCCCGGAAAACCAGGAATGCTTGCATATCATTTATATGAACTAGGAAAAGTAAAGGGCCTAATATGGAACCCTGCGGGACACCATGACGAGTTTTTTCCTTATTTGATTCTAGATGGTAAATTTTTTACGTATTGCAATAGATGGACAGCTCTCTTCGTGAGATGAGGCCCTCTTGTGGAGCCGGCTCCCAGTTGTCTTTCAGCATTATTGTAGAAGGGGGGAGAGAGAGAGAGGAGAGGGAGGACTTAACCAACGCCCATTCTTGTTTCGTCACCCCTTCATTTTTTTACTATTTGCAAATGGAAATGTTTTTGTTTTTTTGTTGTTTTTTTTTGCCTATACTGGGTATGCTTACCAGGAGGCTGGGGGCGAGAGTATGCCGAAAAAGGCCTATACTATACGACGTGCAAGTTATATTTTGTTCACTCACAGGCCACTGCATCTATACCCGTTTTCACCTCAAGAACCCTAGTAAAACAAGTCCAGCACCTCGCGGAGCGTTTCTAATTTCCTCATTTATCTTGATAATTAAGGTATATGTAGGAGAATTTTAGATTATATATATGTTATATTATCAAGACGTACACGTTTCAAATGCTTAAAGCATTGCATTTTCCTCTGACAACCATATCTCGTAAGAACTACTTCGCGCCGCATATGAACAACGCACAAAACTTGCTTTTCTTGAGGGGAAAATGGGTATAGGAAGCAGGATCTGACTCCCCTTCTCGGGAGCAGTGGCTTATTTCACTCGAACACGCAATCATGTGTTTTCGTTCTTGCAACTTTCGAACCAGCATATGCGTGGGGCTGCGCATGTGCAGATGATATTTTCCCAAATCATGGATATCTCCTTGATAAAACAAAATGAAGCTCCAAAAAACAAAAAACGGCTTCCAATCATATTTAGCCATGTCGCCCCCCCCCCCCCCTCCCCCAACCAAAAAAAGAAAACTGCACAGGGAACATATAAAGAAATATCAGTGCAGGGCACACTGACTAAAAACCTGCACTGACGCCAACGGCATTGTAACTCACAATAACGCCGCTTGTCAATCATGTTGGGGTTGTTCTTTTGGATTGTAATCCCTTTTCTTCTAGAGCGCAGCTCTTAGCTGCCCATTCCCGGCTTGGATGGCGTCACCGTCACCGCGCGTTGCATTATGGGACGTTTCCCATGATAACGTCACACGTAACGGCACGAGTGACATCACAAGGATCACTAAGGTCACGAGTGACGTCACAAAGGTCACAACCTTCACATGACCTTTACTCGTGAAGGTCACGACCTTCACGAGGCCTTCACAAGTGAGGTCACAAGGGAGGGGGAGGAGGAGGAAAGGGTACCTTCCCTCCTCCTCCTCAAGAGCTGTGCTCTAATTTGGCATTACAGGGAGTTGTTAAACATCTTTCTTTTTTTTTTTTTCTAGTTTGATTCTATGGCTTAGCCGCCGTGGGCTTAGCGGAGCAGGGGTAGGTCGGGGGGGGGGGGGGGGGGGAAAGGGGAAGGAGGGAGGAGGAAACAGGCAACGGTGGAAAGGGTAGAAGGGGGAAGAGGAGGAAGTGAGGGAAAAATGAGGAGCGCGAAATGGTGTAACGGAAGTTACAAGAGGAAGCTCCAGGCCTTCAGCGTCCCTGCCAAGCACACACATTCTTGCAGTGCAAGCATTGTTCAGGGCTATGTGCTCATGCTTGTAGTTACAACTTCAGTCGCACCTAAAGTGAACCAAACTATAGAACCACGGTATGTTATGTGCCCAACAGTTACGATACCGAAAGTTGCCTCTACAAAGTAGAGCTGTAAAAATGACACCTCAATCTTAGTTTTGCACCTGATTGTTTTGAGTTGCAAAGGCTCTACGGTGTTGAGGTACACTCGTTGCAAGCACAAAAGGCAGGCAGAAGCAAGACAACCTGTCTAGGCCACCAGATTTAGTTTGTATGTGAAGCTGTGGGCTGAAGTGGGGACCCTCCCCCCCCCATTTGCAACCACACGCAGCGTTGCCACAAGCGGGGCGTGGAGCACGACTCGCCGCTGGGACGCTACTACGAGCGGCTAGCGGCGGTGCAGGCCCGTGGCTCCCAGGCGAGCCACCAGGTGCTGCGGGACATCCTCAAGGACGTCCAGGGGTCGATGGTGCCTCGCCACATGCTCAGGGACTGGGCACAAGCCGCCTTCCAGCAGCCCACACACTACTGGACCTTCCGCAAGCAGGTGCATACTATGCATCCCCCTCTTTGACGGACCATTTGGGTACCCTCTGAGTGCACTGCAAAGCAGTAGTTCTACTAATGAAGTCCTGTTGATATCATATATGCATTTGCCACCTTGGGTGGGCATTGCAAACCCCTTTTATGCAAGTTCTCTTGCACATACAATTACTTTCCCTAGACAACAATGAGTCTTTTGTGTGACATATCCGAAGGCCCAAGGTCAATTATCAGGTGCAGCATTTTTGGTGTTCTCGTGTGTATTACAAGTTTTTAAAATTTGTTCATCCCTTTTTCATCTCTCACAAAACAGACTATACTGGCTGTTTGTCACAACGAAATATTTTTTTTTTTAAGGCCGGGGCAGGATTTTTTGGTGTAAGGATCGGAGCAAGAATTGGGAAGAACTGATTCCTATTCCATGCTTTGTGAATGTGAAGTGTTTATTCTGACCACAAAAAAAAAACGGAATGAAAAAAAATAACACTTGATGGTGTTTTTTTTTAGTGCTTACAACTGGACCCATACGGATATGCATATTTTTTAGATCTCGTATTCTAGAATCTTGCAGTGTTACCGTAATGATATACTTCACTCCGAGAGCTGTGCTGGCGTACCTACAAAGGTACGAGGAGTATTCCCATAGATATATCACTGCTGCATAATGGACGTTAAAGACCTATGGGTAGCAGTAACACTTCCCTAGCTGAATTTCTCACCTACCGCATAAACCAGTGTCTCCATGCCTCAAAGGCAGACTGACTTCACACAGCCTGGACACAAACATCTAATTTTCTTTTCCTTTTATTGCCCCTTCCGTGCAGTTCACCCTGCAGTTGTCGCTGGCGGGCTTTGCGGAGTTCGTGATGCACCTGACCCGCCTCAACCCAGACATGATGTACCTGCACCAGGACTCTGGGCTCATGAACCTCTCCTACTTCAAGTTCGACGTGGACGACATCACAGGTGCGCCGCCGTCAAGGGACACGGAAAAAGCAACAGGGTCGCAAGCAAACGCTGCGATGTCTGTTCAGCTGGTATCCGGCCAGAGATAGTAGTCCAATGCAGCTTTGCAAGCTTGTCTCTCGGTGTCAATGAAAATTTGAGGGGCATTAAGAGCTTGACCAGCTCGTTCAACCCAATCCTCGATCCCCGTCGAAACAAATAAAGCGGAAAGAATTTCTTGTTGTTCTTGAGCTGAAAGAAAATTCTCTTTACAATAATTGGCATTGCCCACGGACGAAGACTTACATAAGTGCTCAGTATGCAACGGTAGGTCCACCGTTTTTCGAGACTGCACAATAACGGTTGAACCGTAAAAGGTACATCTTGGGGTAAAAAGCTTCTCCTCTTGTTTCAAATTTCGAAACGACTCGCAAGTTGCTCGACGCTCGAGGCTTTGAGCAAACGCTCGAGACCCAGGATTCGTCTTGTCGCTACAGGAGACCTGGATGCGAACCGACCAGTGCCGTTCCGGTTGACACCCAACATCTCGGAGTTCATCACCAGCATCGGCGTGACGGGCCCCATGACAGCCTCCATGATCGCCATCGCCCGCTGCGTGGCGCAGCCCAACTTCAAGGTCCAGGCGCTCCTGCGGGCCGTGCTGCGCGACGAGATGATCGCCTGGCACAAGAAGGTGAGCTCCCCCAACCAGCCACCAGCCTTTCGACGGTAGCACACAGACCGAACTACGGGAAACATGCCATCTCGCGCGATCCTCCGATCCTTTCTGAGAAGGATCCTCTTGCCGACTTACAAGGGTCGTGCAAATATTTCAAGTTTCACCTTCGTACCGCATCTCGCGTAGCTCGACACGAGCGCCGAGATATGTGACGCTCGTCTTTCTATGAGCTTTCCTTCTGGTACACAATAGAACAGACAAAACCCAACCGTTTTTCCTTTCAAAACACCTTGTAACATGGTTTCACGACCTATAGCAATGAAGCCGACGCTATATGAGCCTAGTGCATGTTGCCATTCAAGGCTAAGCGTTCGACAGTGATATCACAAAACCACGAGCAGCCACAACTCGTGGATCAGACACGAGCTCTGCATCAACGTTTGGATTAAGTAAGCGTGAGCATACAAGCAATTCCTCAGTGGACACCTGAATTTGGGCTCATGCCCGACAATTGCACCGATTAACGTGCTAAAGATTGCAACTTAAAAAAGCACCATATTTTTTAAAAAAATTAATTTGACTGGCATAATTGTGACACTTTTTTTTTTCACAATTTTTGTACAGAAAAAACAAAAAAAATTTGGTGCAATATTTATGTTGTTAGACAGAATTCAGGTGGAGGTCGCAGCCCATTCTAAGCCCCGCCCACAGACCAGTGGCTCCAGCCATTACTACTAGATTTGCTTGGCTACTCGGCCAAACATGCTCGGAAGCCTGTTGTCTCCATTTTCCCGACATCCGGTGCGTCTAGTGTGGAAGCCTGACACCGCCTGGGTAGTTGTGCGAGCAGATGCACAGCATCCTCCGGCATCGTCTGCTATTCTACGCCACCGTCTATTATTGTCTGCAATGCCCAGACACGGACACGAAAGCTGTGCATCAGCATCCGTTTTCGCTTTCGTCCGTCTACTATTCCGCCCTTGTCTAAAAACTTCTGCAATGCTTGAGAGACGCGACCGTGAAAGCTGCATCCTAGCATTCCATCATGCACGAGCCACGTGTGAATACAAGCGTCTGTCAGCGTCTGTCGATGTTAGATAAAAGTGACCGAGGACTAAAAGAAATCAACAAATTAAATATGTAATTCTTTCAGCTTTCCTGTTGTTGTATTTTCGCATGGCATCCACGAGCAAGGTGGGCGAGCATCATGACAAACGACTAAAACTCGACCTAAAATATTCGCAGTGGCAGGCCAGGTGCACTGCAAAACATGAGAGCTACTTTCCTTTCAAAGCAAAATGGCAGGAACAAACCTGGACAAACTTGATGCGAGCCGAACGCCCGATTTCCTCCGGCCAAATCGCTTGCAAATTCTTACCTGTGTAGGTATCTTTCCGGTAATGAAACCATGGTTGCAATCACAACGGTTGCACAATTCACGTATCAGTGGTGCCGCTGTTAGAGAACCAATATCTTTATTCAGCATCAACATGCGCAAAGGAAAAGATCAAGCCAGATCAACTAAGATAGTTGAAGTGGGACGCCGGCTTAGGCCAGTCTCGCTACAGCCCGCTACGAACCCAAGCACCCGCAGGGCGCCAACAGCGCTTACGAAGGCGTGTACTTGGGACAGTTGTTTGCTGCAAACTAGATCAATTGATTAGCTCTTTGGGGAAATACCTCGGCAAACGCAGATCAACTCTCACTGAAAAAAATAAATTACAGGACACTCAAGACTGCTTGCAGGTAGAAAGACAAAAGCATTATAGTAGTCCCGCGGAATAAATGTTTTCGAGTAATGTTTCAACACGTATTAAAGTTTAGGACGACGTCCAAGAGATTGACGTCAAGCACGGCACCTAGAACGACCTCTCAGACAATGTCAAGAATGGCGTCTAGGACGACATCAAGAACGCCGTCTAGGATGACGTCGAGCATGACATCCTAGAGGATGACTTCTAGGATGACCTCTATGATTACCTTAAGCACGACTTCGAGAATGACGGCTAGAGGAGGACACTTAAGGAGGCTGTGGCATATTTGTGTGGGCGGCTACGTTTGCCTGAGGAAGCCGCCGTAGATGGTAGACGCTGCTGCCGATGTCGAGGCCGTAGATGTAGACGCAGTCGCCTCACGGTCCATCACACAAAACACAACGAGCACAGATGAAGTCCGAAGCGCACATTTTGCACACGGCGCTTCGGCAGTGACATCACGCTCCCGCACTTGAGCGTGAGCGGCACATGCTTCATGACACATTTTTATGGCCATCTTCAAGCACAACGACGCCGCTTTTTTGCATAATGGGACAATTAAGGTCGTCCTAGAGGTCTTGGACAACGCCAAGGACAGCATCGTCCTTGGACATACGATTGAGGAGCTCAATCATGTTTTTATGGCCATATACGCCGCTTTTTCACTCAGTGGAACAAGTTTCACTCAATGGAACAACAGCTTGTTGAGCTTGCCTTAATGGGCGAGCTCGACAAGCTGCTCTCGTTGATCGCTTTGCAGTCGCCGGCAGCCGTGTTTGTTATCGTCTGAAACCGAAGTGGAAATGCAGTCTTGGGAATTTTGAAAACAATAATGACTATCTTGATTATTTGTTTCATAAACATAAAAATATTGTTAATTAAAATACTGTTGCAGTATGCAGGGGCCAATGAGCGCTGAGAAAAGGTGCTTAGTTTTGTAAGTACCGGGCAGGGCCTATAGCAGGGCTACCCTCCTACCTGAACTTGCGTCTAACAACATAAATATTGCTCTCTTTTTTGTGTGTGTGGAAAAATTTACAAGAAAAAAAGAAAGATGTTTACAGTCCTCTGTAATGCCGAATTAGAGCGCAGCTCTTGAGGAGGAGGAGGAGGGGAGAGTCACGTGACGTCACATGTGACATTACGAGGGTAAAACTTTCCCACTAAATTTGTCGGAAAATTTCTCCACTAAATTTAGCGGAAAAATTTTCCCGGTTTGAGTGGCGCCACGTGTGATGTCGTTATGGGAAACGTCCCATAATGCAACGCGCAGTTATGCTGACGCCGCTCAAGCCGGAAACGGGCACCTAAGAGCTCTAAAAATATTAAGCCCTTTAAAAAAAAATAACAAGGAGGACACCTAAGCACTTCTTACAAGTTGTGTATGTGAAAGCATGAATGTCGTTCTTCCTCCCCCTTATTCTGTCTGCGGCCTCAGTGGCATGAACGGCCAGGTTTCGCAACTGCCGAGGTAGCAGCTGACGGCTGAGGGCGCACTCTCATGATTTGGCCGCGCCGCGCTGATTCCAGTCGTACAGCCTCTCCGGAGTTTGCCCGAGTGGGCTGTGGGGTAGTGATGCAAAACTATCTATAAATTGACTATCGATACTATCAATAGTTTTTCCAGAACTATCGATAGTCGACTATCAATAGTTTTTCGATAGTCAAATTTCTGGCAACTATCGATACTGTCAGTAGTACTATCGATAGTATTGCATTACTAGAGCGAACACAGTTGCCGCACTGGCGCTTGCCTCCCTTCCTCCTCTCTTCGCCCAAACTCCCGTCTTCGTCATCGCTGAAAGCTGAACCAAAGTTAGAATGATAAGTGCTTGGGCTAGTTGGTGTCCACATTTGAAAACATAAAGCGAGAAAAGAAGAAGAAGGAGTGAGGCAAACTATTAGTTTCGCTAAACTCTCGATACTAAAACGTCGACAGTACTATCGATCGGTTTACGATAGTCGACTATCGATAGTTTTCAGATAGTCGATTAACGATAATTTTTTTATAGTCGACTATCGATAGTACTATCCATAGCTTTTCGATAGCCGACTATCGTTAGTATTATAAATCACTTTTTGATAGTCGACTATCGATAGTACTATCGATAGTTTTTTGACAGTCAACTATCGATAGTTTTTCGATAGTTGGCTATCGGTGGTACTATCGATAGTTTTTTTTACAATCGATAGTCAAATTTCGGGTGACTATCGATACTATCGATAGTACTATCTATAGCTTTGCACTACTACTGTGCGGCCAGGCCCGAACCGCTGCACCACTTACCAGCGGCCGGGCCACTGCGTGCACTGCGCCGCCATGGAGGGAACTTCTCTGGTGGCATTGTTTTTACTACGTCGCAGGAGAGCCTCGTTCCTTGATGACGCACACCAGCCAATGGGAGCCTATCTATCAGATTTCTGCTACAGACGACAGGCTTCGCTCCATTGGGACTGGGGAAGGCGCTGTTTGACGCGGCTTCAAAGCTGATGACAACGATTTGCTCCATAAAACAGTTAATGCTTTTGCATTAAAAAAAAATAATTTAATTTCAGTGTTTCTTTAAGTGCCACATCATTGCAGCCATGCGTGTTAAGGGCAGACACTACCTAAAAACAATTTCTGCAAAAAAGGTTGATTTTGAAAAATCCCATATTTACATCTACCAACATCCAGAGAGTATTCCCAGAAAGTTTCATTAGTATAATCTGGATTTTTATTTTTTTATAAATTATTTTCGGTTTACCGATGCTAAAGAAAAGGTAGAGGTGGAGCACTTTGAATGCATATTTCTGTGTTCCACTTTTTGGCATAAATGTCACTTTAGGAAAGCTTGCTTGGTAACCGGACGAAAGGAGAGACTCGCTCATTGTTATTCCCAACTGGAATTTAACGGGAAATACAACTGTGGCATTGTTTTTTTACGTTGTGAATGTCTTTATAAAAGATGTTAAGATTTTGTCAACAGCGTAAAAGGCAAAAAATATATTTGATTTTTCACCACAATGTTAGCATAAAATAAATTACTTTTTGGAAATTTTGTTTTCACAGTTGCACTCTCCAGGCATTCTGCTCCGTATCTAGTGAAGAAAAACATTGGGTATTGCATTAGTTCTCTAACAATAGTTTTTCTAAACAAAGTCAGTGTGTTTCTGATAAAAACAACTATATGTTTCTCTTACAACTCTTGTATGCAGATGAGACTTTGTACTGCACTCTGCCTCGCAACTGCCAGTATATCATGTAAATTTTATATACTGTAAATGACTTAATTTTCGCGGGCTCAATTTTTTGCGAATGGGGCCAAAGCTGAAAATTTGAAATTGTTCGCGGGTTCTAATTTTCGCGAATCAAGTGTAGCTTCCGTAGGGTTCACATATTGCCCGATTTGTTCGCGGGACGTATTTTTCGCGAGTTGTAGGCGATTCACGAAAATTAGGTCCTCGCAAAAACTTAGTCGTTTACAGTATATTAAGCCAAACATTCAAAAGTTGACCTTTTTGGGTAGTGTCCCCCCAACGAGAGCATTATAAGCCACGGGTGACAGAACTGCTCGAATAGGCAGGGCTGCAAGGCCAAGTTGGTTCGGCCCTGCCCCATGTGCCCCAACATGCCCTGTGCAGAAGCAAGACGACGCAGTGGCTCCGGGCTCAGCTCCTCAGGACATGGAGGGCGAGCTGCTCATTGGGATGGTGTCCAAGGCTGTCAGTGCCGTCATGACCAGGCTACAGAGTGGGTGTCTTCCTTCTGCTGCACTGCTCTGCTCAGTCACTGCATGTTCATTGCATGCTGCCAGATCTGGGGACGGGCAACTATGCGTTCCATGACATACGTTCTGGCCTGGACAGATGATACCCACATACTTTAAGCCATCTATTATCGGCATATTTGATTCGGAAATCGGGGATGTACCAGAATAATTTACCATGTTTATAGAAGTCTGTTACAACGAGCTTGTCTCAAAAGCTGGAGAGTGAAGACAGAAAAAAGTCGGAGGACATTTAAGCCCGTCTTACGAGTTCTGAATGCGAAAGCATGAATGTCGTTCTTCTGCACCCTTAGTTCGTCTGCGGCGTAGTAGCGTGGACGGCCATGTTTCGCCGGCCAACGGCCGAGCGCGTTTTCTTGTAAAGTGGCCGCGCCGCGCTGAGCTCGGCTGTGCACCCTTTCCGGAGTTTTTCTGGGCAGGCTCTGCTGCCAGGCCCGCACCGCTGCGCCTCTTACCGGCGACCAAGCCGCTGCACGCGCTGCGCCGCCGCGGAGAGGGCTTCTCAGGTGGCGTTTTTTGGAACTACGCCACACAAGAGGCATGGGAGCCTCATTCTTTGATAACGCGTGCCAGTCAGTGGGAGCCTATCCATCAGATTTCTGCTACAAACGACATTGGAACAGGGGAAGGGGCCGTTTGGCGCGGCTTCAAAACTGATGACGTCGGGTCGCTTCATAAGACCAGTTAATGCTCTCGCATTAAAACAGCAGATACCGTAAAATACCGAGCATCCGCCCATTCCATTACTAAGCGCCCATCCCTAAATGTTGAAACATCTGAAAAAATATGCGCAGTAAAAGTATAGATAAATTTTGTCACTTAAGAAGTGCCCATTCTTGCGATTATCTCCAAATTTTGAGTGGGCGCTTCGTCGGTACTTTACTATAAAATAAATCAGTTTTTTTGTTTTTTTTTTAATATAATTTACATAACAAAATCAGGCTTCGTTGTGAATGTTCTGCAACTTGCTGTCACCCAAGTAAAAAGGAACTCCTGCGAAGATTATTTGTGTTCTCCAGTCGTCGTTGCGAAGCCAGGGAAATGCTTCTCACTGCCTTCTTTTGTGATTCACACAGCCATTGTTGTTGTTGCAGATCTGGCAACCTTCGATGGCGTGGACAGCAAAGTAAGCACGCTGGTGGCAGCCGCCAACAGCCACGACAACCTGTGCCGCATGGACCCAGCCTGGCACCCCTGGCTCTAAGCTCCCTCACCTTCAGTCACACCACACACTCGCGCAGGGAAGTTGGCCATCCTGTGTTCGATATAATTCTCTGCCAACCTTATTGCCTCCCCCACCCTGTGTCCCCCATCATTATTTTACTTTTTTTTTTTTTGTGGTCTCGGTCGGCAACAGTTGGGCGATGTGGGGCAAAATGAATCTTGCTGGATCTAGGAGCTCTTAGATTCAGCGGGGATCACAAAGGGATCCCCACTGGATCTGCGGGACACAGCGGTAACATCTTGTACAGACACACCTTTTAAATAAATCTTTGGTTGCTCTTATAGCACTCTGCACCGTGTATTTATTCTTGGAAATTAGAACTTTGGTCGGCAAAATCCCGACACGTCTCTAGCCCAATTGTGCTGGATATCCTTGTGTACCATTTGGGCCTGTATTATGATGTTCGATGAATGTTCCTTCGTAAAACCCAACCGCTGCAATAATACTTGACGACAGTACAGGTTTCTTTATGTACATAAAGTGCATTTCCCTTAGCTTTAAAATCATTCTGAGCAATGGGTAATGCTATCGGGCTTTTATTGTGATCACTGGCGTGTAGATCTTTAGATGGAATTCTTAGGGACTCTGGCATTAAAGGAGCACCTAGCTTATTTTTCCAACCGACCCTGCTCTACAGCAGTGGTTCTCGGCCACTGATGTTTCGCGGACCCCTTGTGGATCGGCGGAGATGACGGAGGACCCCGTTCGTGGTGAGAGGAAGGGAAAGTTTAGGTTAATTATGATAGTGATTTAATAAATGGATATAACTAAGTGGTAATGTGAAGTAGGCATCTCTTATCGACATATACACGAGAAAACTCGCCCCGTAAATTGCAACGTTTCTTTTCTATCGAAGAAAAGACAACTTTTATTGCCGGACTCGGCTGATGAGGCTGGGCTTCGCGGACCCCTAGAATGCCTTCGCGGACCCCAAAGAGTCCGCGGACCCCTGCTTGAGAACCACTGCTCTAGAGGAAAGCGTTCTCACAGTTTAAGCACTATTCTAGCATCTTTGAAGCATGCACTTATGTACACATACCAGTCGAACAGTCCCTAACGCACGCAATATTATTAGCAATACAGTTGAACCTCAATTTAACGAAACCCGATTTTACGAGTTTCCCGATTTAACGAACAAATTCAGATTCCCCGCGCAGCCTATCCCGAAGAATGTCTTTCTCGACTTTACGAAGTTCCCAATTTAACGAAATAATTGGGGGGTCCCGGTGACTTCGCTAAATCGAGGTTCAACTGTATGTAGGTTCCCTGAAATGCTGTCACTGAAAGCAGACGGGTGTTTCTCGAGATCAAAAACCTTGAGAACCCCTAAACCAGTGGAAACAAATTAAAAGTAATTCACACAGCACAAAACAGGTTCTGGAAAACGAAAACAACATTTTCTGTGTTTTATTCTAAAATTTTGGGTGCTTTCAACAATCCAGGAAAGATCTGGAAGCGGGCCACTGTACTTCAAAACTGTGACCGGGTTTCTGCCATGAGTTCACTTATTTCTCGCCAAATCCGACGCAAGAGCTGCCTGCATTACCGTATTTACTCGCATATTGGTCGATACGTCGTATAGGTCGACCCCCTAACTTCGGGATCCCCGAAAAAAAAAAAAAGTTGAAAAATATAATACCGGGATTCGCGTATTGGTCGACCCCCCAGTTTTGATGAGGCGATTTTTGAAAAACAGGTCGACCTATACGCGAGTAAATACGGTATTTTTGCATAGAAAGGTAATGCCGTTTGTCCAATATATCTAAACCTAAATGAACAACAGCAGCAAAATGAAGGACTGCTAAGCATATACGACATGTTGGCCTTAATACACCAGACTTGACGAAAAACACCCAATTGGGGGGGGGGGGGTGACGACTTGTGGCAACATCTGTGGCCGCCACTTACCGTAACAAATAAAAAAACGATGTCCTATAAAAATTTACATAGTAGATGCACTACATTAATGAATTATGCATTCCCCTCTACGACTCTGTTTGCACGTAAGTTATTTATGAAAATAAGAACATGCATTTCGTGTGGCACTCTCGTTAGGGAACGTAACGCTTCTGCACTAGATTATATATAGCGTTTGTCATTGATTGGCACCTAAAAAATGGAACAGCAAGTTTGTAACCAGCATATTGCCGTCAGAACAGACATTTTTGGTAAAACAAAAAACGAGATTGCTGTTGGTTGTCAGCTCCTGATGCAAAAGCATACGAAACGAGCTCGCCAGTCTCAAATGCGACTAAATTCTGCATCCCGAGTAAAACTTCACCTACAAAGAGATCGTAGAACTTCGCAAATGAATTCTAAACATGCCCCAAAGTGTAAAAGTAAAAACTTAAAAGACAAACAGAAAGACTGGTTTAAGTGCAACATCACTGAGTAGGTGTGACTATCGTTTTTCGATGCCCAAAATGAAAGGCCCGTCTTGGGTTCCGCAAAACGTCGGCAATGTTGCATATCCCGCCCCAATTACCCAAGGTCTTTTTTTGTTAGCTTCGGGGCATGTGACATTCCCCGGCATGGAGGTAGGGAGCTTCTAGAGGCAACATGATATCACCAGAGGTGAAGCGAGAAGTGTGGAGGGACACACCCCCAACGACGTACAAAACCAAGAGACTAGGCCCCAAGGGTGACCAAAACAGCTGTTGGCACCAAGTCAGCTCTCCTTTTCGTCCAATAGCGTCTCTTGGTCTTGGTCATCATCTTGAGGGCTAGTCCCTCCACACTTCTGGCTTCACCCCTCGTGGCATCATGTCGCCTCCAGAAGCTTCCTACGTCCATGTTCCTTGGACAGGCCCTTTGTCAAGCTGGCTGACTAAACTTGCCCGACTTTGCCTCCAAGGGGGCCAGTTGTACTATGACCTTAACGGAAGAAAACATTCCTACGTACGATATGACTCTGGGGTGGCGTTTGCCGTCCAAGGAAGCACTGAACGTCTTAGCTGCATCACCAGCAGTTGTCACTCTCGTCCCAGCATTTCACGTTTGACGGTGCTTCGTCATCGTCGTACTGGCCGTGCCGGGCGACAGGACTGGGCGACGGGAAGTGAGCTGCCGTGTTTGCGGTGTTTTCGCGCTTTTGCGGATTGTGGTGTCAATCCCATACGGCCTCAGGTGGTACACGAGGTATTCCATGACATACATCATGTTTGGGCTGATGTAGTGAAACGAAATGGCTGTGTCGCTGCAGCAGTTCATCCCCTGGAAAAGAGAGTACGAAAGGTCTAATGGCCGTCTCGTACAAAACGCCTCAAATTGCGATCTGCCGTTTTTTTTTTTTAATGTCAAAATTAGTGATAGGCCGAACTTTTGCCGAATCGAAAGTTCGGCGCCAAATCTCGGGATTCGGCAAAGCCGAACTTTTGCCTAACTTTTCTAAAGATTCGGCAAAAATACATTGTTACCAAACTTAACGTAGATATTTAGTTTTTTTTCTGGCGAAAAAAGGTTTTGTGTTGTTTTTTTCCTAACCTAAATGCAACATGTCACGCAGATTGACACAGTTATTACTTAATAAGGTGAATTTTAGGGACTCCTTGCAGAAGTGGCGTGACAACAAGGTTGAGTAGAAGCGAGCGTGGCGCAGTCACGAATCATGCGAAAGTTTCGGTTTTGAGGCATCATCTGCGCAAGCCTGCTGTGTGTGTACATTGTTAAAATGAAGGCAATAACGCTGCGTTCTTGCTTTGTCTCAGAGTCACTGTTTTGTGCGCGAAAACGAATGCAACGGTTGCTGAGCCTTCACCAAAAGAGATAATATTATTATTGTAAATATGCACGTTTTTCGATTTGAGTCACTTGACGTCAGCTTTGCATGAAAGTGTGTGTCCCATATTCGCAATGTCTTGTTTTTAACCTTCAAAATGCCAGTTTCTGGTGTAAGGACACACACAAACGTTTAGGAAGATAAAGCGAGTTAGGAATGTCGGATGTGCAATGTCGAGCATTATAGTTCTGTGTTTAGTTATGCAGATACATGAAAATCGCGAAATAACACTAATTGAAAATGCAATATTATTTTGTTTTGAAACACACTACTTCTGAGCCGAAAACAGAATTGTTATAATACCGAGGAGTGCTTTATAGTAATTGTCGGCCAATGTTTCAACTATTTTGTTGCATCACTTGAAAGGTCAAATGAAAATCCCGTTATACAGAATGTACCACACCATTTGTCACTTGCACAGTGGACTACGTAAATTACTGGTTGATCTTCTATTCTTGAGGCAGGAAATAGTGAAGGGAACCACAAGCTCACAAACGCACAGTTACCGTGTTGCCTACTCTCCATACCTCGCCGTAACCGCTGATTGCACTACACTGCACGATGGTAACCGCACGACTGCACGGCGTCCATTTGCAACCCATGGCTCCGTCGTGTTCTCGCGCGTGCGCAGACATTTGCCAAATTTTTGCCGAACTTTTTTTCAAAAGTTTGGCATTTACCGAACTTTGACGAATCTGAAGTTCGGCAGATGCGGTCTATCACTAGTCAAAAGGGAAGTTAGTATGTACCCCTACAAACAATATGAGCTGAAACACCCCATCTGGCCCTTTTTCTGCGCTTGCAGTCCCCAAAAGCTCCGTCATCTCTCAAGTTGTCAAAAAGTCAGAAGTATGGGACCTCCCTCAACCTTGCACTTCATTCCTAGATCGGGACGCGGCTCTCTCAAAAACTGGCAGGTATGCCAAAGAAGCATGAAGGATAGTTTTAGCTCGTATTGTCTGCAATGGTACAACGCCCTGCATAATGACTCGTCCTCCCCATCCTGCTTGTCTCTTGCGCTGTTTTCCCTAAAGTGAGATGTGTATCAACTGTAATAATGCTTAAAAAAAAAAAGCCAGCTGGTGAATATTCACGACGACGAAAACCTGGAGTTGAGGAATACAGCCTCAGGTTTTTGTCGTTGTGTATGCATATCAACAAGCTCAAATAGAGTAAAACCAGGCTAGCAGAGCCGTATATGTAGAGAGTTTGGTCAATGGGAGGCGCGGGCAGAGCCAGGGCGCGCGGCAGACTCGGAAAGAGGGCTTGGCATGCTCTCTTGACCAACCAGAAGCCGAAAAGAATCCCCTAGCGGTGGTAGCGAGAAACAGTTCTGAGCCGATCGATCATCGAAGGTCTCTGTTCGTATATGGTTTTAATAAGTGCGTAAGAGTGAAGTGTAGTAACTCTTTGTGGTTGAAAATAGGGTGCACGTGTTGTTTCATCATGATCATGCAGAAAGATGTAAGAAACGAATGCGCCGCTCAACTCTGTTTTGCGCGGACAGAGTGTGACCGCTCTGACGGCAGATTCCCGGCGCTCGGCGTTTGGCGTAAGGATTATGTCGATCTTTCCGCTAGTCGCACTCTTCCACCATCATTTTAGATGAGTGTGATTGAAACATCACGTGTACCATATTTTCAGCCATCGAGAGTTACTCCAATGCAGTTATCAGGTTTGTTTCTCACGAACACCGCCAGCGTACTATTTCCGGCTTCTGGTTGGTCACATTCGAATTTCTGAAGACGCCCTGGAACACGCCCAGCCCGCTTTCGGCCAATGGCGCCGCTTCTTTTGTCTCCTATACTTCCCAACGAATGGCCAAACTCTCTACATATACGGCTCTGCAGGCTAGGTACTATACTCCGTTTTACCTTACGATAGGCCGCAGCGGACGCCATGAGCCATTTCGACTGATCCAGCGCTGTGAACGCGTCGCACGACTATGCACCCCACATGTCATCGTACCTTTACCGAAGCTCTTGCAACATTTGGACGGCATTAAATTGGCTTCGATGGTTTTTAGCATCCCGAGAAAGGAAATGGGATATATATACATATACGGAAATCGCGAGTGTTCCCTGCCTACCCAATAGATGGTGCCAGTGTGTCTTCCCACGAGAGGTCACGAGAGGTCGTAAGGCATCTGGTCACAAGTGTGCGAACGAGCCTCAAATTCTTGCAGTGAACGATCTATAGCTGCAAACAGACGGCGACTTTGAGTGGAAAGAGCCTGGGAACCCACCTCCTGGAAAGGATAGTATGCATAGGTCCAGAACCAAAAGTCCTTGGGCATCTGGCCGGGAATCAGGTGGCTCTCGGGAACGAGCGGAAAGAAGCGACCACGGCCCATGGCATCGCGTGTGTCCCCCGCGTCGACGCCGAGGTTTTCCAGGCACTTGCCCATCTCAACGTCTTCGGCCCCGCGTCCGTCGGCCCGGCACTTCTTGGGATCGCGCAGCCCGACCTCGATGAGGCGGCGAAGGGCCTCTCGGCTGAGCACGTAGCCCGCTCCACCGCTCATGTAGCCTTGTTTCACGAAGGGCTTGAAGCGGCAGCCGTAGTAGACGGGTTCCGAAGAGTTCTTGTCCAGCAAAAAATACCTGCAAAGACGTGACGACGTGCAACCTTTTCGAGCGTCGAGTAAATTGCATCTAAAGAATATACTTGGAAGTGAAGGACAAATAAGCAAGAAGTTACGTGCTTCGAGTAAAGTAGTAGCTACGCGGGGCACAATGTAGCTGAAGCAGGGTACTATAAATGCAGTGTATTTTGAAAGTAAAGCGCAAGTATCGGTAGTTTTTAAAGCGGTCTTTCGTGATACTCTTTCGTGCCCCAATACAGTGTTTTTCAAGTTGTGGCACGTGTGGCCTTGGAATCGTTTTATGATATAAACTTAACAAGACCAAATTTGGGAAATGCAATTCGAGGTCGGGAGCACTCTCAGAAAGTACTAGAAGTACTAGACAAAGAAATACTTCAACTATAAGTACATGCTCCAGAAAAGTATCTTGAGTAAAGTACAAGTAATTTGAGTACAGAGTACTTTCTCTGCAAAATCACTGAGATAAATCATTTTCCTCAAAAGACATATCTGCTACTATATGTGTAACATTGAATTTTTTACGTTGCCTACCTTCCACCCCTCTGGTTTAGCGAGTTGACGTCGATACAAACCCACATTAAGCCGTATTGGGGACTTCCTGGGCAAACGTTCGACAAATGTTCACCTGAGATTCTCCAGGATGACATAGGTGTCGTCGTCTGCCTTGAGGAACCAGTCTGAGCTGTTGAGGTAGTGGTTGTACACCTCCCGGAATGAAGCCTTGGTCTTGGCCCAAAGTGCGTTGCGCGATTCCTCCACGGAGAGTGCCACCGTGGGCAGGCTTGGGTCCGGCGCGGAGCTCATGAATAGCAGGATATTGCAGCGGCGGCCCCAGGTGGCTTTGACATGCCGCGCCTTCTTGGCATGGTTGGCCGGATTGGTCATCACCCAGCAGAGCACACGCACACGGTTGTGCAGTTCCCTCGCCACCTGGTCCTCACCTGCACGAGCATTCATTCCCATCAGTTCTCTTTCAGCCCGCAATGATTCAAAAGGGTGGAAGTTAGACTTCAACCCTTTTACCCCTCGTCAGTTTACACTCGCAGCACAGAGTGCAGCGAGCTCAAAGTGATGAGACATCTGTTACCATTACATGGTAGACATCTGTAGTACAAACCTGATATGATACGACCGTCTTAGCGAAATTCTCAGGAGAAACTGAAGGGACATTTCAATGATGAGCCAGGTTCACTCGGTGCACCCTTGAAGAACCTGACACTCAACTGCTTGGTCACTGCAACTTCTGCCACCAACTGTCACCAACGGCATAACAGTTGTATCTCAGTCAGAGCCGTTTGCACAGGAAGAGCTTGGAGGCAGTCTTTCGAAGGTGCCGGTGGTCTAGCAACCACGGCTGGGTGTCTGACAACCAGGGAACGGCATGTTCCCTTTGCCACCTTGTGTTCTAATTAATCTTCAACTTTGAAACTCTAACCAAGCTTTATTACAAAGCAAAAATCCCGACGTTTCGGGACCAACTCGGTCCCTTGATCACGGGTGACTGTTTTTGTCCTGCGGAACGGCCTGCCCACGAACCCGAACACCCCCGGGTGTTTTCCGGATTATCCCTCTTAACCCCGAAACGTAGCTGCTGGGAAGGGTCCCCGTCGACCGGTTTATGTTGCCACGTGTGCATTGAATATGCCAAGACTCCAACAGAAGGCGCCTCCGCCAGTTTTTCTCCGTTCCGAGGATGGAGCTGTTGTCAAGGTCGATGGAGTGGTTCGTCTTCTCGACGTGTTCAGCCAGCGCGCTTCCCTCCACATTTTTCTTCGCGATGTCGTAGCGGTGGCGCCGCAGGCGCTCTGGATAGTTTTTCGTTTCCCCAACGTACGACGCAGGGCAGTCACCGCAGGGAATTTTATAAACCAGTCCCTGTGCCCTCTCCCTCGGGGGGGCGATCCTTTGGCAGGGGGAGAAGGCCGCCGATGGTCGAGACTGGCTTGTGTGATACCGCTATGCCGTACTGTCGCAGTACTCGGGCGAAAACCTCGCTTGTGCCCTTGATGTAGGGTACACACACGCGGGTGGAGGGAGGGGGGGCATCTTGGGTTGAAGGGGTGCGTCGAATTTTTTTTATCGTGCTTTTTACAAATCTAGCTGGGTAGCCATTCTTCCGCAGGTCTTGTTTGATCGTTTCGATCTCTTTTCGAAGGGTCTCCTCTGATGTGCAGATCGTGATCGCCCGTCTGACGAGTGCCGAAGCCACGGAAGACTTATGTGTCCTAGGGTGGCTTGAGGAAAAGTCTAGGTATCGGCCTGTGTGTGTCGGCTTCCTATACACACGGAAGTCCAGGCGGCCGGACTTTCTCACTGCACAGACGTCTAGGAAAGGGAGACAACCGCATAGCTAACCATGATCATCTCTCTAAAAGATAACAGTCCATTCTGTTATCACAAAGTCGGCTTATGCGGAGCGCGAGTTTGTCTGCTTCTTTTGAAGGGGTTGTGGTGACATCAGGGCCCGTTAGCTCGAAGTGCTAACCGCGGCTAAAGTTAGCCGCAGTACCTAGGAGAGGGATTTTGAAATCACGTGACTGGCTCGGTAGGGATGCGGGGAAACATGGCGGTGCCCCGGTAAGTGAGCGCCGCTCGCTTTGGAACTAATATGTCATTGTAGCTGCGATATCGGGCGCGTTAGTCAGCAACAAATGGTGCAGGAGGTTTTCGCTTTGCCTTACCTCACTTAAATCGCAAAGCATGAGCAACGACCTCGCCGCATTTTTAGATAGTCTTTCGATTCTGGATATTGATAGCACACAAAAGCAGACAGCGTCCCAATAGATCTTTTTCTAAATTTCCCAAGCACCGAGTTGCATGCTACTGGTGTATTTCCACGCGTTGCACGTGCTGGCATCTGCAGTAGTAATTGTTCTAAAGCAAAAAGTCTAAAACAAAAAGTCTAAAGCAAATTTTGCCTTGCACGCGCTCGTCAAAGCCTTATTATGATTATTTACTTTGAATCTTTTATAAGAGGAAGGCCAGCGCGCGCGGACCGTAGGGTTACACTTCCAGCGTTCTCCTCGATGCTTGGGTAATATAGAAAAAGGTCTATTGGGACGCTGTCTGCTTTTGTGTGCTATCGATACCCGGCCGATTGAGTCAAGGCAGTCCGCTTTCCAAAGACGCTGCCATGCCGACAATTATCGCGTTCATTTAGGCTTAGGAATGGCCAGAATCGAGACTGTCTAACAAATGTGGCGAGGTCACTGCTCATGCTCTGCAATTTAAGTGAGGTAAGGCAAAACGAAAGCCTCCCGCACCATTCGTTGCTGACTAACGCGCCCGATATTGCAGCTACAACGACATATTAGTTCCAAAGCGAGTGGCGCTCACTCGCCGGGGCACCACCAAGTTTCCCCGCATCCCTACCGAGCCAGTCACGTGATTTCAAAATCCCTCTCCTAGGTACTGCGGCTAACTTTAGCCGCGGTTAGCGCTTCGAGCAAACGGGCCCAGAACGCCGAGCTATAATTGGCTCCAATTGAAAGATAGTGGGTAGACCTCAAGGTAGCTTGCTTTCAGGACTACTCCAGTCGGAGCTCGGCGTTCTGACATCACCAAAGCCCCTGCAAAAGAAGCAGACGAACTTGCGCTCCGCATACTAGCGGGCCGTAGGCTTTGCCCACTGGCCAAACACTGTCAGTGTAAAAAGGCAACGATCTCAGCATCAGCACATGCTCTCTCTGAAGAGGTCTATTGTCGCACCCCCACACTCACTGAGGCCCCCTCTGCTCACCTGTCCTATGGAACTCCTCCTGGGAGCCGTGGACGCTTAGCGGACGGTCGGGGCCCGCCGCGTCGACGCCGTCCCAGTGCGAGTGAGCGTCAGTGGCGTACAGAGCTGGCACGGCTGCCCGCGACAGCCGCGATAGCCACGTCGACCGGTGGTCCATGGACAGCACGCTGAGCAGCAGGTAGGCGCAGCCGAAGCCGAACGTCATCCCCGTGCCCAGCGTGAGTAGGAAGCTGCGGGACACGCTCCGCGTCGGGGGCCCTGGCTGATCCGACCACGGCGTCATGTCCGCCGCTCTGCCGGGCACTGCAAGCGAATTCGCAGACCGTGGCCGATCATCTCGGCTTCTTGCGGAGCAGTCGGTGCAGCAAGGTGGTAAGTTGGGCTAGTTGGTGATCATTGTACACGATGAAAAACGGCACTCAAAGGGACAGGACAAAAGGAAAGAACATGAGACAAACATGCATTGTTTGTGCTGCTTCTTCCTTTTGAGTGTTTTTCCATTATGCTCATAAGTGCACATGAACGGGAGGATGGCATTCAGAACCCCTCAGCAGAATTTGCTCGTCTCTGCCTGTGGGAAAAGCCTCTTGGTGTAAAAAAAAAAGAGGCCATCAAGACTACCAAAAGTGGAACAATGCGTTCTCGTAGTCTGCTCACTAATTTCATGTGAAGAGCCCTTTTTATAAAATAGGTTTGGCATTTTTGTAACTCCAATCACTTGAGGTATATTTTTTTTTTTTTTATCTTCAAGATGCTAGGGCCCTTAATATTCAAAGTGATCTTCAGCAGACAAACCATTTTGCGTGTAAACTGCCGTCAATCTAAATTATTTGTTTGTTTCTTTTGGTTTCTACTCTGAAGGGTCAAACCATGGTTCGTATCTAACCCACAAAAAAGATTACATAGAAAACAAAACACATTTTTACCTCTGCTTCCTCTCCTTCACACACTAACGAAGGATGTGGAAGCACTTCACTGCTGCAAATCGGCCACATTACAGCAAACTGATGTATTAATTTTAAGTTGCTTCTGCTGCATCCAAAAGTTCCAGTAAATCTAACTTCAATCAATGGCTTGAAATATATGATTGTTTTCTATAATGAAATCTCTTTTTTTAAGGTTATTCCAACCATGATCAATCAAAAGCTGTCGGAGTACCATTCACTGTCATATCCTCATCTCAGTCTTTATAAGTCTGTTTCCTCTAAACAGCATGCATTGTTAAATGCATGACGAAAATAATCGCTGGAGAAGGGGAACAAAAGGTACAAAGGACAAACACAAACCTCCAAACATAGCCTTGTTGCTCTCCACATATAAAAAGGACAGTGTGCAACTTTACTGAATTCCAGAGCGCAGCTGTCTATGTTTGACCGCATTATCATGGCAAGAAGCTCCACATTAAACAAGATCGTTAGAGTCGACTGAAATTTCCGCGTAAAATAAACTCGCTCTTATGCAACAAAAAAAAAAAAAAGGGCGATATGCATGGGAGCGCGCAGCCCCTCTGAAGTGTTGGCTTCACCACAACGCATCGGCAAGGCCTTTTCCAAAAGCAACGCCTTCGCAGCGCCGAACACTCGAGGCATTTTCGTTTCTGCGCCTTTCCGAGCTCACACAGATGTTTCATCTTCGGGAATGGGTTCGTGTCAGGGACAGTCCATACGCCTAAAGGGCTGACATAACCCGAAGACAACGGCGATCCATCTCGAATCGACGGGCCGATGGCCCGTGCCCCTCACGCCTCGCGACTAGCAACTAACTCCGCTTGACGCCGGCCAACTGGCACTGGTTGAAAGTCACTGACCTGCCTATTTTCGGCGATGGCCCGAACGTCTCAGGTAGGCAGGCAGGCAGATGTTCCGAGCTAACGCCCCGGGGATATCCCCGGAGGGAACATGATGCTACCAGCGCAGTCGGCGCAGCTCCGGCTTCAGTGTGTTGGGCTACGCATGCGACAGCCGGCCCGGGATGTTGGATCAACATGGGATGCTACTGCGTTCGGGCACATCCCGGCTAGATTTGTTGAGAAGGGGCAGAGGCGGCGCACGGCTTTCGGTATCTCCGCGGTTCCGGCGTCCCCAACAGCTTTTGCGTTCGCCGTTCACAGATGCAGCGATGAGGATTTGGGCGAAACTGAGCGACTGAGTCAACTGAGTTGCGAACTTTGTCTAGCGCGAACCTGAAGGTTCGGTTGGTTCGGTGCAGGTCGAACAGGATTCGGTGAGATTCGTAAAAGAAAATAATGACAGAATGTTCCTTTCATTAGCTTACATTTTTGTTTGATATGTGAAGTATTTGTTTTAAGGGAAAACTTTGTTAATTCTCTTGGTTTCATACTTTTGGTTTCATAATGTTGGGTTGTCTGGCAACCCCCAAGTAATAGAGTAGTGATACGTAGTGACTAGACCGACTAGACCTGTGCTATGCCTGTGCGCCGCCGCGCCGCGCCGCCGCCGCCGCCTGTTTTGCTCTCGCCGCCCTGCGCCGCCGCCGGGTTCCCCAGATCCAGCACGCCGCCGCCGCCGCCGCACAATAAATCCGGCGCGCCGCCGGCGCCGCCATCTTTTTTTTTTTTTTTTTGTTTTTTTTTTGCTGCTTCTATATGAGTTTTACCTACTATATTGTGCATAAAAAATGAATAGATTGTTTTGCCTTTCATTTTTACTCCTGTAAATATATCAATAGATGTAGAAGTTCCATAAAAACCGGAGACACAGAACAAAACAAAAAAACGGACAGAACAACAAGTCTCAAACTCAAACACCGTCTAGTTTATTTGAACAACGAACGTTGTTACATATACCCCAAAACCCTCACCACCAAAAAAGAGACACCTCCCCTTCACTAGGTCACCGAGAGCCGGACACTCAGACAGAACCCATATGATTCATGATTCAGACATATCTAAATGATTTACACCACCTTGATGACCTCGCTTGAGGGCTGACCAGCCACATGCGATAACAGGCAACTCCAGCTCCAGCACAGCCCTTACAATTCTGAGAAAACAGACACAAAAAAAACGCTTCATATCACTGTCCAATGCCAAGGACGGTGTGCTTGCTCAATTACCAGAGGTCAAAATACGCATGGTCTCCCTCAGAACTCTCCTACCATTGCTGATTGTTGGGCGAGTGTGTATTGTGCGTGAGAAAACATGATTGCGCTTTAAGACATAGACAGAGGAAGAACACCACAGAGCGCTTACTTTCAACTGATTTAATTCAAGCGCCTCAGCGTAGATACACACTGCGTCACCACACCACATCGCAACCAATCCGTGGCCCCGCCGCGGACTGCAAATAAGCTATCTCTTTTTCTGCAAAGTCAATTAAAACCACGCATGACTGCAGGTGCGAACCATTATTTGCTTCCTCCACTGTTCTCGCTAGGCACACAAATAAGACTGTTAGAGAGATAATTGAGGCGGACGCCATCATTAGTTCCGGCACGTGTTGTGCACGTGTTTTATTCTGGCACCCCTGAGGACTACCCCGAAAAGGAGGTTAGGGTTAACCTTTCTAATTTGTGCTGAGCTTTAAAAACTAAATTTACACCGAACCTCTCTGCCGTTGATATAAAGTTATGAGAGATTCCAAGGTAGTAAGGCACACACACAACATTCCTTACAACCGGTTTTTTTCCACAGGAGCCGGATTAAACGTACGTTCCTTACACCTTGAGCACAACTGTAACAATCCCATCCTGGTGTAATTGTTCAAATGGTTGTGAACGAAAATTGAGTTTGGCAGAAGGTGTTGTCGGTTTTTATCTAGAAATGCCTGACAGGAGTGGAGCAACAGCCCATTGTCACTCAAAAACTCTGAGCAATTGATTGAAATATTGAATCCGTATCATGGGAGAAGGTGCGATGTGACAACTGTAGACATCAAGGACTTACGTTACTCTATGGATAAGTCGGAGCTGTTAATAAGGGGCAGGAGGTGGTGTGATGATAATCTAGTGAAGCTGCAGTCTGCCAATGGGATTGATGTAGATAGTTTTATCAGCATTCTGGAGTTTCATTTAGAGTCCACTGCCGTAGACTTTGATGGTTCTCTTTTTATTCAAAAACAGGGTGTGTGTATCGGGTCGTGAATTGCTCCAGTGTTGTCCGAGATTTTTTTTAAAACGAGACTTATGTACACGTTGACGCGGTTGTGCGGTCCTTGTCGATTGGACCGCAAAACCCTGCCATCGCAACAGTCAAATTAAGTACTTATAGACCTACTGTTGCACACGGAAAAGGGCCTGTGCTGGATGTACGGCAAGGAATCAGCCAAGCCTCTGTTGGCAGCTGAGAGTTGTCACTTGAAAATAGTTAAGAGTGGTGTAACTGCGTCTGCGATGGATAACGCTTGTAAAGAATCCCGTATGTTTTGGGTTGGTGAGGTAGTTGAGTTGCAAAATTGATGCGTCGTTTGGAAGCGGGCCATCACAATGATGTAATTGTCAGAGTTGTGCTCAAGGTGCTGAAGGTTTAATCCGGCTCCCGTGGAAAAACCGGCTGTGAAGAATGTCGTGTGTGTGCCTTACTACCATGGAATCTCTCATAACTTTATATCAGTGGCGATTGGTGTAAATTTAGTTTTCAAAGCTCAGCACAAATTAGAAAGGTCAACCCCCTTTCTGGTGGTCTTCAGGGGTGCCAGAAAAAAACATAAGAACCCAGATGTAACTTTTCAGGCAGGAGTGGTGTAGGGACCCTCTCATTTCGTCGAAACTCGTTTCGTGGAATTAATTATCGCAGACAACATTTCATGGGCACACGTTTCACGGACACACGTTTTGGCGAATTGCACGCTGTAGGGACATCTCGTCACGCGTGTATCATATATTAGTAAGGGTTCTGATGGAGTTGCCTGTTATCGCATATATGGCTGGTCAGTCATCAAGCGGGGTCGTCTGGGTGGCAGGTTAGTGTGACGATGAATCTTTTGGATCTGCCTGAATGTCCGGCTTTCAGTGACCTACACTCTAAAAAAAGGGTGTATTCTTACACCTTTTGTCCCATATAAGACACCCCAAAACTTCAGACGTCGATCTGACGGTACTAACTTTCACGAGAGGCTTGATAGCCGTGTGGTACAACTTATTAAAATAGCTAATGTACGTTTTACTGACTACAAAAAAAAAATAATAATAATAATAATCGGGGCTGCGAAACATCAGTGTTTTCTTTCTGTGGTCTTTGATACGTACTTTAGCTATTTAATCAGTTATATCGCTCCGTTATCAAGCCCCTTGTAAAACGTGTCGCCGTCTGTGCGCTGTGCGTCAAACTAAAGTTTTGGGGTGCGTTATATGGGACAAAAGGGTGTATGGTGATACCCTTTTTTTTAAAGAGTTCTTTTTTGGTTGTGAGGGCCTTGACGTATATATAAGAGCGTTCATTCCTTATTCAAATAAACTGTTTATTTTTTTATTTATTTATCAAAGTACCCTCAGGGCCCGAAGGCATTACAGAGGGGGAGAGCACATACATGAAACAAAGATGTTCGTATACGCGACGCGAAGTCTTACGAAATTTGGTTGTCGGAGAAAAAAGCGATGATTTTGGCACTGGAACGTGTAAGTCTTGATAACATCTACATAGTAGAATCCAGCTACATATATCTTAATTCTCCACATAAAGGTGGAAATTAGTAATGGTTCGCAAGGAGTCGGACTCTTTTTACTAGAGTTCTTGATGTGAAAACGGGTATAAAACCTGTGTTTGAGACTTGTTGTCTTGTGCGTTATTTTTATCGTTTCGTGTCTCCCGTTACTATGGAAGTTCTTCACCAGCTCGCCTGTGTCTTTAAAGTGTTATAACGGAATGAACGGTTTTGTAGACCGCAAAACGATTTAAATGAAATTTTTGTGAAATAATTTGATACAAAAGGGCTATATTCGCGTCCGTTTTTCAGGCTTCTTTCAAACGTATTTTATTTTGATCCACACGCCTGGCTTGTTCCTGTCACATCGAGTTTCTGGGGGTCCTTCTTTCTCGTTTCCACGCCGGGATCCAGCATCGGGGGTCGAAGTCGAGCCCCCATCCGGTCGAGTCGGGGAGGCTCTCCTTACCGGTCTTTGCCGCCAAAGTATTTGCTTACACTCCCGAGCTCAAAATCCTTGCACCCTCGCAGATTTTGTAGATGTTGTCATGATCCTCTGTTATGCGTCTAGCCATCGTGGAGGGCAGCGTCGGCGTGATGCGCTTGTAATCGGAAGATCTGCTGCGGAGCAAGGCGAGTTGGTTGAAATCGACGTCAATCGCTGCAGGTTGTTCGTGAAACAAAAAAAAAAAAAAAAAAAAAAAAAAAAAAAGAGCTATTGTGCGGCAGTTTGACGGCAATCCGGTGTGCCTTGTGGGGCAAACCCGGAAATGGTGTAGGTTTGATTGTTCACGTTGGTGATGAATTAAGTGTCCATGGAAAAGCAGGCCAAGTTTCGAGGAAGGAACGCCGTTCGTGTACCATACCCTGTCCCTGACCCTGTATGGAGCATGGTCGATATTTTGCATCGTAGGAACGCTTCATGCTGTGAAGGTAAGCGAGGTTCGCGTTTGCAGCGTCGCAGTTCGCGCGGGACGTCGCCGACCTCGTCGGGAAGCGGGGAAAATTCCATTGCTCGACGTGGGACAAAGTTGAACAGGAGTTCGAACGGTGATGTCTGGAGTCCGGCGTACGGCTGCTGGTTCACTTGAAAGCTGGTTGCCTGGAGATAATCGCTCCAATGGCCGATGTCGCCGTTGACGTTCTTTCGCGCAGACATGGAAGGATTTTTCCGTTGACGCGTTCGACAAAGCCGTTAGCTTCGGGGACGTAAAGTACTGTTAGGGATGCTCTGAATGTGCCTGTCGGCGAAGTACCGCGAAGCCGAACGAGAGGTTAGGACCCTGTCGTTGTCGGTGATGACGGCTTGCGGCGTATCAAATGAGAGTACGAGTTCTATAAATCGAAGGACGTGCTCGGTCGACTTGTTAGGCACGGGGCGTGCGACAAGCGCGTGGTGGGGTGGAACGCGGTGATAAAATACCTGTTGTCGTCGGTCCTCATCTTGCGGAATATCTTGCGCCGCGGCTGCCAGCCGGTGACATATTCTCTTACAAACGAGAATAAACAAGACGCCGAAGTACTTGATTCCTCTAACAAACGCACTCTTCACAAAAAAAAAAAAAAAAAGTGTGTTTTTTTTTATGGTTATTTGCATCTTGTTTTGCAAATTCAAACGACTCCTTTCTGTCTCCTCCTCACTCTCTAATTTACACCCCCCTCCTGCCCTCCCTCTTCCGCGCCACGCCGCCGCCGGTCCGTTGATCCCCGCGCCGTCAACACGCCGCCGCCGGAGGTACAAACACCGGCGCGCCGCCGCCGGCGATTTCTGACCGGCGCACAGGTCTAGTGACAGAGAAAGTAGTGGTTATTTCGAATTTGGCAGCATCTTGCGCCACCTAGCCTCAATTTTTTACTATTGCTTTTACAGTGCCTGCGACGCTTCTTCGGCTTCTTCGGGAGCGACCGCCCTGATCCAAAAGAGTCCTGGTGCAGCGGAATACTCAATACTATAAATTTGCAGTTCCCTAAACATTTTCCAGCAATTTTCTACCTTTGGGATTGGAATGCATTTTTGTACTAATTCATTTTCCCAACCAACCACCCCATCTTCGTCGTGAATTCGGCATTGGCAGTAGCTGCCTTCCTTTGTCATCACTGCACTCATCGAACCGGTTCGAATGCGAGAGCCAAACGCCAGACCCGACGTTCCGCGTTCTAACCCGGCCGTTCGACGAGTGCACTGGAGATAAAGGCTGTATTTGTCTCGTTCGAATGAAGTCAAACGCCGGACTCTTGCGTTCCGCGTTAAATTGTGGTGCGATTTTGTCAGTCAGTCAGAGTTTTGAGAGTAAGCAAATCAAAGGAAGTGTTTCTGAGCCGAAGGTTCAGTACGTCACCTTTGTGCGATTTTGTTTCTGAAATATTCAATTCATAAGAAACATTCCAGGTCTAGTCGTGCAGGGGACGGTGGCGCTATCTGGCGCCGAAACTATGCCGAAACGTACACAGTAGTTCAGGGCTGCCAACCTCCACCTCCCAAGCGGGCGCACCGCGATTTATTCAGCCGAGGTCGGGACGCGCTGGGGACGCGCTACTTGAAGTCGCCGGTGCGACATGGCTATATCAAAATATTAATTGGGCCGTAAAACTCTGTAAACTAGAATTTTATGCAAACAAAGTGTGCTCCTGTCATTTTGCACTGATCTCCAATAAAATTTCCTAAAAAGAGCTTTTAGAGCGCAGTTCTTAGGTGGCGGAGGCGCCCGTTTCCGGCTTGAGCGGCGACGCCGTCGGCGTAACCGCGCGTTGCATTATGGGACGTCTCTTATAACGTCACATGTGACATCACGAGGGCAAAATTTTCCCGCTAAATTGGGGGGGAAATTTTTTTGCTAAATTTAGCGGGAATATTTCACCCTCGTGACGTCACGTGTGATGTCACATGACGCCAGTTTTTCCAATAAATTTAGCGGGATATTTTTTCCGCGGAAAAATATTTTCGCTGAATAGACCATATGCGAACCTGCTTGGTGGTCTGGCAACACTGTGCACACGGCCATCTTGACAGCGTCAAGTTCTTGAGTTTCGGTTTCCCAGCATTTCCAGAACATGGACTCTCTGCCACTAAGTGTGATACGGAAACTTTATTGTTTTCATACTTCCGATCACCCAATGTGAACAAAGGACTAGGTCATCATGCCTTTCATCTCTGAGGGCACTTTTAATACTTTTTTTTTTTTTTATGCGAACACGCATGAAGTCGGGCTGTTTAGCGGTAGACTGCCCCACACCAATACATGCGACTCAAAGATAGTTTTATTTTTTAAGTTTTGTGTTCTTTTAAAGGAAACTGTGCCGTGGGCAATATTTTTCAGTCGTTGCAAAGAGCTCAAATTGGTTTCAGATAGCATTGACCTCAAGCACAGTTGACGGGAAGGTATTTATACTGGCACAGGTTTTTATTTGTACATGACATATTTGAGCCCAACTATACTCAGAAAACAATTCGCAGCTCGAAATTCGTTTTCTTTCCGCCCGAAAACCGCCGATTGAGAACTGGCCGGTTTGAGTTAGAGCACTATATAGCTCCTACGGAGCAGAGTAGCGCAATCCTTTGAACCCCGTGTTTTGCCGACAACATGGCCGACAGAGCGGCTCGGCGCGAGTCACGTGGTACTCAGGGTTCCAGAATACATGGAGACCGACACAACACGGCTGATTAAAAAACGAACGGCGAGTTCACACTTTTCAGAACTAGTCTGTCGTGAAGTTAGTGAAGCACTAAACACTTTATCAAAGTCTTAATAATATCGGATGCGTGTGTAAATTTTGAGAAGGCAATTTCCAAGGCAATGGCGTTTGAAGCAGACGATTTTTGCTCGCAGCGGAGACGGGCTTTTCGGGTTGGCCGGAGCGGGTCACGTGAATGGTGTGACGTCGCCGTGTCGTCTGCTGCATGATGCCGCTGAGGCAATTTTTTTAAAAAAAAGTTTAGTCCTTGCGTGGTACAAAACTTAGCGCAAACTATTCTAAAATGTTTTATTATTATGTCAAAAACAATTGCCATTCCGTACAGCCCCACAATACTGAAGAAACAACGATTTTCTCACGTTCTCCATGCATTTCTGACCGCAGTTGGAAACTCCGCGGGCGTTAGCCGCTAGTCGCCGAGAGACGGCGTTCTAGATTGCGCTACTCCAGAGCCGTATACGGCTCTGCGCTACTCTGCTCCGAAGGAGCTATACACGTTTGCAAGTCCGGTCTCGGGGCGCCGCCATCTTCCTCAGTGGGGTGCGCTCTCGGGAGCGGCCATAATCCGATTACGACGCCTTAGCAAGGCTTCGTAATCGGATTATGACTGGTCCAAGCGCACCCCAGACAGGCAAGATGGCAGCGCCCTGAAGCCGGACTTGCAAACGTGTATATAGTGCTCTAGTTTGAGTCATGCTCACTCTCTTCTCCGTGGTCACGAGCCGTTTTCTATGGTTTAGACACAACCACCAAATATAAGAATAGAAAAGAAATATGACACTCATTTTTTTGTGGCTCCTAAAAAGCTGCAAATACGTTGATAGGAGAAAAAAAAAAAAAAGCTGCACAGCCGCGTGACTTCCACCAACCCTCTCCTCCTCTATATTTCTTCTTCCTCCCCACTTCGGTTTCGGATTCGAGCAGTTGCGTTTTTTTTTACTTTATTAAAAATATATGCGACGCTGTAGCAAAATATTGACTGGGTAGTCTTCTGACTCCATAATAAATCGACTGGCAAAAAATAAAAATAAATAATTTTGAGGGATGCCAGTGCCTCTTTTAATGAAAATTTGTTCAACCCTGGCAGAATAACTGCATTGACTTTCTCAAAAAATACCCCCAAAACTTCTTTGCACTAAACAAAATGTTTACCTCGGCTGCGACAAAAAAAAAAGTAAAAGGAGATTGTGAAATGGAGTTGGCACCGCTCGTGTTGCTTCACTCGACGTCCGCAACGTAAGTTTTCGCCGCCGCCGACATCGGAGTTTTGTCAAAGTGGCGTTCGACAAAAAAGACAGGAAACTACCGTCTCCGTGAGTGTTGAGCATTTTAGAAATAAATAGCGCGAAGGTCAAGTACTCACTGACGGAACAAGTGCTAAGAATTTTGCTCGGGAGGTTGAAATGGCGGTTAAATCAATGTAATAAGAAACTGGGTCTGGATAGGATACACACGGAAAGGAAGAAACTTTACTAAAATATTAAGGTGGGCTAGTTGCATATGCATTTTAGAAAACTGTCTGTTGAGTAAACAGACACGTCGTCCGCGTCTGTTGTGTTTTATATTCTACATGACCGATATTTAAATATTCAAATATATTATATCAACAAACTCTCCTGTCTAGTTTTAGAGACGTTTTACAAACCTCGTTTACCGACGCCAGATCAAGTATATAAAAATCGCCGCAAAGCAATGAAATTGTTTTCTGGCTTTCCAAAGTATTCTTTTTTTTTAATATATGACATTAAAATTAGGGATCTCTGGTGCTTTACAGTAAACTAATCCGTCACTTTTCAGCGAAAGTAATTGGTAACGGCTATTCGTTACATTTGAGGTTTGGTAATTCGTAATTGTAATCCATTACATTTTTCAAGTAAAGGACACCAGTCTGGTGGACAGTGTATATACGGCGCTGTAAAGGTGCGTCGATCCGACTCCAATGAAGTTTGAGCCTCGCCCATGCAGAACCGAAGCTTCGACGCTGCGCCAGGGACGGCGCCAAAGGGAGGCGAGGGGTGGCGGGCGCCTCCCCTAAAATTTGTCCTGCCACCCCAAAAATATGCCAGCCTTTACACCCCCCCCCCCCCCCCCCCCCCCTCGCACTAATTTTCGCGCGCAGACCCACATACGCTACATGGCTCGTCATTTTCCTAATTTCCTCGTCCCATAGAAAAGGCATTGGCTTGAAGGATAGCCACCCTAAAGAGGTCTCATACCGGACGTTTCGAGCTTTTTCGTGCCGTCCGCTTTATTTCCTTCTACTTTCAGGAAGTATTTTCAAAATACTTCCTGAAAGTAGCTTCACCCAAATGATTACTCGGAGAGATTTGAAATCTCATCTGCACTTCACCGTCGCTTCGTACCTGCCAGACAAATCTCCCAAAGTCCTGACACGCTCGGGCCGACTGGCGGGTTCCCAAGGGGCGGCTTTGATGTGTCTAGGTCATCCTGCTTATTTCAAGTCTCTATGGGGTCCTTGAAGCAACTTTGGTGAGCCTGGCGGTTCGAGAACTGCCATGCTCCCATCATTAGTGACCCTGGGGCAGGCACGGAGTCCCTTCGAGGGACTATCCCTAGAGGTTGGAGGAAAGCTGAAAGTGTTTCTGTTCTGTTTGTTTTTTTTTGTTTTTTTTTGGGGGGGGGGGAGGGAGGGAGAGAAAGAGAGAGAGGGGAGAGAGGGAGGTAGGGAGGGAGGGAGGAAAACAGTGGAAGTGCTGCATTTTGACAGAGGGCTATCGAAACTGGAAGAAAGCTCTTCAGAAGGAAGGCGGACTACGACGCCACTCCAACAGTGCGGCACGCAAGATGTCCCAAACATATCGGCTTCCTTCAAGGAGATGAAGAAAAGTGGCGCGGCTAAATCAGTCGCCGTGTACCTTTGCCAGGCGTATTCAGCAAAGAAGGGAGAATCGCCACTACATGTACATGATCGCTGACGTGCTCCGGTTTCAGGGGACTGCCTAAAGAGCAGATGATGAGTCACGACAAGCGTGAGCGTGCTTATTTAGTATTGCGGAATGTAAACATGCCTGAATATTTTGCAGGTGAAATGCTACATTAACCAGAGTTGTACATAGGTTGTAAAATTATGAAATAAACTGAGCTGATTTCTATTAAAAACTCCCGAAGTGCCAAGTCATCGTCCCTGGATGTTTGTTCTTTAAGTCGGATCGAAAGCTCATGCCTCCCCAAAAATGCCGTGCGCCTCCCTACTGCCCCCTCACTAAGAGAAGTCTGGCGCCGTCCCTGCGCTGCGCCGGTGGTGGGCTAAACATTCCGTCACTGTTCGCATTTCATATTCGAACCTGCGGCAGCACATGCTCTATCGTCGCTGATCCAATCATCAACAGAAAAGATCTAGGCGCTTTTGACGGTGCTCGATTGCTCCTATTATTCGTAGACCGCGTTTCCCCCTCCGCTAAGCCCTCCGCAACGAATGAAGCCGCTACTGCACCCGCGCCGCGCGTCCGTGGCCTTGACTGTAGAGCTCCGGGCAAAAGCGAGCTACGAAAATTTACCTCATAGCGTCGGCTGCGTCTGGACCGAAATATATATGGCGAGTTTCAAAGTGCGTCGTGCGTCTTTCGCGCATCGGAACGCAAGGAAGAGCGTGCCAATCAAAGGGAAACATAGACAATAGGGAGTTTTCGTAGATCGTTTTCGCCGTCCCGCAAGGCCCTCCGCAACCCGCTACGATAGCGGGAACTCCACAGTCAAGGCTATCGGCGCGCAGGGGCAGTAGCAACTTTTTCGTTGCGGAACGCCTAGCGGAGGGGGCAGCGCGGTCTACGAAAACTCCCTAATGCGCCGGGAACGCGCGATGCCGAGGCAGCCAAGCGCACGCCGTCATTGGCTGAGGTCGGGAGGAAACAGAAGCACACGGGCGCGCGTTTAGGAGGTAAACAAGCTTAATTTTACTTTCAGAATATCAGACTTTCAATTTTGGCGGCGTTTGGTTTAAAGACGCGGCAGTATACAAGCTTCCACCGTGTACTCACACCATAGAAATTGTCGCTGGCAAATGATAATCCTGGTGGTGACGTCACGGATAGAAATCATCAGAGGGACCTCAAATAAGCATCTGGTCGACCACCAACTTTGAGAAATTTGAGAGCCGACAGTGGGAGTATATCTCACGGGGCCAGCAACCGTTTATTGATGCCCCTTCAGTCTCCCATTGAACATACGGAGCCGGCTAGTTTGAAGCGCAACGTGATGGCCTCAGTCGGTATTATGCGGGCGAGTGTCCAAGTTCCCTGTCTATGTGGGACCGGAAGATCGGGTAGACGACGCACCAGAGCGCATCGAGGTCCAGGTTGGAGTCCAGGTACACCGCCGCAGCGAGGGCCTCGAACAGATCGGCCAGAGGCTTCGGAGGCATCTGCGCCACTATGGCCGTGTAGTCCTGCGTACACAGAATTTTACATCTCATCCGCAACTTATCGAGGGTTTAGTTCGTGGTTCCAGCGTGGAAACGAAAGGCGTCGACACTGCTTTTCGGGGAAACTCGTTTTGTGGGCACATGGTCCTGCAACGTTAAATCAACAGCTTATTTTTAAATGCGTCAGCATGTATTGCCCTGGTGAATGCAGCCGTTTTTTGCTTGGACGGTCGTGGTTGGACTGGACTAGAGTCCGTGTATAAGCTCGATCCAGAGTTGCGCGTTCATCAGAGACTGTGATGAACGCTACTGTGATTCACAGTAGCGAATTACTCCGCTTTCCTGCACGGCCCGGAATTCTTTGCTCGCCACGTGACTGCGCGCGCCGCGCACTCCTTTTCCTCTTGTTGGAAAACAGGAAAGGAGGAGGCAAAAGAAGGGGAACATTTTGGGAACATACTCCGAAGCGCGTACAACGTCGTCGAAACGGCCGTAACGGTGGCTTTCCTGCACGGCACTAGGATTCTTTGCTCCTCCCTTGTTCGATCTCGTCGAATAGCGGCGCGGCGACACGTGGAAAACAGACGCGCAACTCTGGCTCATCAAGTATAACCACGGCAAGCAAGAAAGAGCACTGACCCTGTCTCCGACGCTCTGTGCGTATCTGACCACTTCGTCGTTGAGACTGCCAGAGGCCGACCGCAGGAACTTGTGCATGCCGTGGCGCACGGCCAGGTAAGCGAAGAACCGGTTGCACTCGAGCTTCTGCCTCGTCTCCGTCAAGTTCCTGTTGGTCAGCGGGTCCAGGCAGCCATACAGATGCGTCGAGATGAGCAGTTTGAGCAGCGCGTCACCCAGGAAGTCCATGGGTCGCATGCTGCCGGAGGTCACGCGCAGTTCCTTCGGGAATGAGTCGTGTGTGAACGCGTCCAGAAGCAGGCCCTACGGTGAGAATCGTCCTCAGGAGGCAGTCGGTCAGGAGCCAGTCTCCGGTTTTCAGAATTAAACAACATTCGGAAAACAAAACCAATGTACAGTCCTGTTATGAGATGAAAGCGCTTCACCGCCACCTCCTCCTCATCATCATCATTTATCAAACATTGCGGAGTAAGGAGTTGCGAAACATCGTTCTGCAGGGTGGCTATTCTTAAGCTTTACAGATGTTAAAAAAAAGCAAAAAAAAAAAGAAAAAAAAACGTTAAAGCTACACGAATGCGGTTTGTTATATGGCCAGGGGGACATAATATAAGGGGGTAATCGTCACAATAACTAGACTAATAAAATTAATTAAAATAAAGCATATGGTTCCAATTGAAAACTTGCTGAGCGTCATCGAAAACTACAAAATCAATTTAGAAAGACTTGGAGCACACCCGAGCGGGTTTTCCGTCTCGTATTAATGCGACAGCCTTCTATAGCTGCCTCTGGAACTTTGAGGTCGTCCTCGACCTCAAAGTTCCAGACGTTTTAGACGTCGTGTGAGCCTCATGACGAATGCTATCGCAATTCATAGACAACAAACAATAGAGGTTTCTGCAGCTAATCTTGTTTTCTCACTGGTAACAATTGTTCCCGCTGCACAAGCGGTCCACTGTGCTTCCCATGTGCTCCAAGTTGCTCTAAACTTGGTTGATTTAGTTGATTTCGACGACGCTCAGCAAGTTTGCATTTGGAACCTATGTTTATTTTCAATAATTAGAAAGTTAATTAACGTACCTTTATTAATTAGCCGATTTATTTTGACGATTAGTCCCCTATATTACGTCACCCTGGCCATATACTCAATTGCACAAACCGCATTCGTGTAGCTTTCGCGATATTTTTTTTGAATAAATTCGTGAAGACTAAAAAAACATCCTCATAAATGCGGGACACCATTATATAGAACATTAACATAAATAATGTCTTAGAGGGCACTTGAAATAAAAGAACGGATTCCCTCCCTGTAACGCTATCGATCGTGTTGAACGTATAGGACGTCTAAAGTTATAATTAACTTAATCAGAACGTTAATTATTGCATTATAGGTAATTAGTACGCCAGTCATCGCTTTGCGGTCATACCCTAATGTCTGTCACAGTTGATGACGTTTTTCCGAAATAATAATTTCTTTATTTTAAATGTCCTTTTCTTAAAATTTATTTCTTTAGGTAGGAAAAAAGCTACCAATCCAGCCAGTCAATCAATCAATCATTTCATGCATTATTGTGCCCCCAAAGAGCTGGCAGGCCTTAGGCATGTACATGAAGTGAAAGCAAAAATATGTCAGAATTATTATTAGTTGTATGCGGGTCAGATTGAAAGTTACAAAGGAAGAAAAGCAGGCTTGTTTTGTCGGAGGGAGTGGGGGGGGGGGGGGGGGGGGGGCATAAACGGAGGTTCTTCTCCGCGAGAATTAATAGCAGCGTTAAGCACCTTATACAAAAAGAAAAAGTGTTTACTTTCGCATTATTTGTTCAATCCAGACCTTCAGTCATCTTAGAGGTTTCAGAGAAATTATGGAGCGTACCAGCAACCTACTGTCGTTACCAAAAAGTGTAATTTCACTCACATGCTGGCATTGAAAAGATGCAGAGGAGCTCTGCCCACCCAGGGCGAGCATCCTGCCCTCGACGATACTTCGGTGCCTCGTGAGCAGCCACAGCCGAAGCACGACGGAAGGCAACGAGCGCGTGCTCGAGCTTCTAGTGCGTTCTTAACCAGTCACCCCTCGTGGTTACGCGTGCGGGTACATGCGCCCATAGCCTCCTGCATACTCACAAAGTCTGGCAGTTCGACGACGTCGGAGCCATAGAGCGCCCGGTAGCAGATTTGGAGCGCGAGGATCTGGTAGCAGAGAACATATCACATATCAAAGAGCCATTTCTCGAGGAACCTGAACGTGAGCGCACAGCTTTTGAAGCGGCGAGGACCCGAAACACACTTGTTCGCTCGAGAGAAGCGTGTTTTGGCGTCTTGCCGCAGCGTGGCGCCGGTCATGTGGCTCTCCTCTCATCCGTTGTATTTCGGCGGCCGCTTCTCGTGGCGATCTGCCAGGCTTTGTCAATATGTAGGAGGCTATGATGCGGCGTATGAAAGGAACTTCATAAAGCCTGCAATTGCGCGCGCTTGTTCTCACGAGCAGAGATATATGTAGCCTTAGGTAGTAACGCGTTACTAGTAACGCGTTACTAAAACTTTGTTACTTTTTTGGTAACTTGTAACTGTAACGAGTTACTTTTTAAAAATGTAACTTGTAACTGTAGTTCTATTACTTTTTTCTGAGGTAACGATGAAAGTAACGACGTTACTTTTGTCGTTACTTTCCAGTGTTTTATGAATAATATATCACTGAACGAGGGTGCAATTTAGCCATTCCTTGCACTTTCCAAATCGTCTATTCCGACATTTCGAGTGTCAAGTTGCCCTTGCACAAAGTTGTGAATACGTTCTTTCTCGTGAGTCACGACCCGAATATAGCCACGTGTAGATTTTATGAAAAAATATCTAGTTATCTTTACGCACGCACTTGTACTTTGTGACTGAACACTTACATCTTAGTGTCTTGAAGCACTACCGATGTTGTGTTTTTTCTTTTTTCTGCACAAACGCATTTTAATCGGGTGAATCAACCGTGAAACAACAATACACGGGAAGGACACTGTGCATGTCTCGTATTTTGATTAGCGCCACTACTCCGCACTGCGCATGTTTCGTATTTTGATTTGCGCCACTACTCTGGCGTGGAATCTTTCAAACACTAACTTCGAGAAGCAACTGCTGCTAAGTTACAATGTGAAGTAAAAAGCGTACTTTTTAATTTTATGCAATAAAACGTTGTGAGGGGCGTTTTCTAATTTTTTCTAATTTTTTTTTGTGTTATAGAAAAGTAACTGAAAAGTAACGTCGTTACTTTTTAAAAGTAACTGTAACTGTAACGAGTTACTCTTTTGTTGCGGTAACTGTAACGGTAACTTCGCTACTTTTTTCTAAAAGTAACTTAACTGTAACGAATTACTTTTTAAAAGTAACGTAACCATGACTGGATATACGGCGACGGCCATATGCCCCCGTTGCTGCTGAGCGCGTGCTGCCAGCGAACCGGCCGTAACGACTCCAGCGCGCGCACTCGACATCGTCAAAGTCATCCTTCTTGCGTAAGCCGGTCGTGGACAAGCGTGAGCTCCATGTGCTGTGAATAGTTCGCTCTGTTGGCTAATCAGGCTTTTTTTTTTTTTTTTTTTCAGCCTGAGGTTTTAAGAACAACAAATTCACACAGGATGTGTAACGTATATTAGCAACGCGTGACGCTTCTCGAACACGCGAGCATCAATGAAGTACGACTGCATGCAACCCCCTTCACAGTCCGTGGGACGCTGGGAATGCCCACGTTTGTGATTCGCAGAACTGAACTGAACTTTGCCCTGAGCCTTTGTATTGTCTAAACAAGATATCGTCTCATTGTCTCATCGGCAGAATGACCAGATGCACGCCACGTAACGGACGTGACCGCCTAATCTTGTAATCGAATGTTAATCCATTTTCACAAATCAACGTCGCATTACGGAATTTCGCAGTGTCTAGCGTAACGTACGACGGAACCAGAAATAAAAATTAAAGTTACGTCCGACGTAACTTTACCCCAAGGTTTCGAGTTACGTCCAACGTAACTAGGGTGACCACCTTCCTGCTAGCGAAATGCAAGACACGCTGACCCGCGGAGAGAGAGAGAGAGGGGGGGGGGGGGGGGAGGGGGTTGTAGTTGTAAGAGAAGAACGCTATTATATTTCGACTGTGGCAACTGCAAAAAAAAAAGAACTTAGTGCTCAGTCGAGCTGGTGGAAGTTTACCATGATGCTTTTTAACCCGAGACGGGCAGAAGGAGGAACAGTTTCGCCCCTCCATCCGCCACAGTTTCAGGTTAAAAAGCAGTGTTGGGAGGTACTTTAAGTACATTGTACTTAAAGTATTACTTCAAGTAGGTTTAGGAGACTTATACTTTCCTTGAAGTACATTCTCTGAGTATGTACTTGTACTTCAAGTATTTCTTTCTGGTACTTTCCGAGGAAAGTACAATTCCCGACTTCAAAGTACATTCCCCAATTTTGTTTTGTTAAATTTGTATCACGAAATGATGCTTTGTCAACTCAGAAGAAAAAGTGGGAGGGATATTCTAATCTCGCCAAAACGTGAGCCGACGATGCATCGCTCCGTTTGTTCTGGGGGCGGCTTTCCCGTGGCTTTTTAAACTCTCTCTACTTCTCGGTCGGTCGGCGCAAGCGAGGAGGATTAAAATATCAGGAGAGCAAAATTAATCATAATGTAGCACCTGAGACTGTGGTGCTGAAAAATTGAATTTTCAAGTCGAAGTAAAAGACAACAGAGGAGAACGTCACAATGTTTTGAGGCATTCTCTTTTGTCTCTTACCTTCTATTTAAAAATTCCTTATTTTCGCGCCCCAATCTCAGGTGTCACATTATGATTAATTATCACCAGCGCCCTTGCACACTCACTGCTTTTTGCATTAAGGAAAGACACTCCTCTATCAGAGTATTGCTTGCGGAAGCCTATGGGGCTGACGTCATGCTCTCTCCTACTACATTTAGCGCCCTTGAGTGCAACAATCCAGTGCAAGGGGCGCCAATTCAGAAGAGGGACCTCTGAATTTGGCTCCATTCCTGAAAATATATCCTCTGCGGCCACTTGACTTCATCAAATATTGGACTTTGTTTTTGAAAATAGGCCATTCACCCCTGGTTACCCCTGGGCCCTGGGCAATGTATACCAGTTTAAAAAATTACTGTATAGGGGAATGAAAGGGCATCATAAAAGATTGTGTTAAAATACTTGTACTTTACTTTCAAAGTACATTGAATTTATAGTACTTTACTTCAAGTACGTTGCACCCGTTGTATTGAATACTTTACCTAAAGTACATCACGTCTCATTTACTCTGCATTTTACTTGAAGTACCTTTTAGATGTACTTTACCCAACACTGAAAAAGCATCATGCAAAAATAACTATTCGAGGAAATTTATTAGCAAACGCCACGAAATGTGCTCTGCTAACACATTCAATATCAGGTCTTGTCCAAAAGCATACTTTACAGAGCTGTACAATATGCTTTTGGACAAGACATCATATTTCTTAATTGCCGCAATACAATTTGCAGCTCTTCAAATTGTTTTTGCGGGCAATCAAGCTCAAATATTTTTCTCTCCCAGTGATATATTTTAAGTTTTAATGCTACGTATATATGTTAATAAATATATCTAAGTTGAAAACATAAAATCCACTGCAAGCAGAGCTTAAAGGGATACTACAACGAAATTTCGGCGCTCATTTTTTGGTCTATATGTGTTCAAAGGAGCAGCATCACATCGAACATACCAATATCTTGTTAAAAAAGTCTCGAAAAGGAATTTTAAAACGAAATTAAACGATTAGCAAAGAGCACCTGGTGGATGTCGCTAACGCCTCGCTTGTAATGCCCCGTCTAGGAACCTTGACAGCTAGTGACGGAGGTTGTCTCGCCTCCGGCCACGACGAGAGAATGGGGGCAGGAGGAACTCCCCTCTTCCCTGAATGCCTTTTGTGTGTCGCAGAAGTCGCTATTGTCCCCCTACAAGATTACAGAAGATTAACCCGTCACTCAAAATTCGTAGCAAAAGCAGCCGCTTTAGTGGCTGGAACGACTAGGCCCATCCTCGCGCCGTCAGCCTCGCCGTAGCTTTGCTCGTCCCCTGAGACGACCTACGTCACGATTGCGTTGGATGTCACGTGGTCTCCGCTGGGCCTTCTCCGAGCGCTTGCCAGAATGGGCCGTTTATAACGAAAAATACAGCCACCAGGCTCAAATACAAACGTGCGATTGTCATTTAGGGATATTGTGGATCATATTCAACCTATTTTTGAACACGACGGGAATATTTCAAATTTCGTTGAAGTATCCCTTTAATGCATCTAAAAGGAAGGAAGAAGCAGTACATCTTTCACGGCCTTCTTGTTTCCTATCGATTCTTATTTTACCTACATGCTCCTACAGAAATTTCGAACCTTATTGTTGTTTTTTGACAGATGTAAGTTTCTTTTTGCCTTGTGTGTTCGTCTCTCCCCCCCCCCCCCCCCCCCCCCCCCCCCCCCCCCCCCCCCCCCCACAAAAAAAAAAAAATTATACAGCAACTTTTTTGCACTGACGCAGCACGATTTGAAAACAATTACAATGACTTAATTATTTATTTTTACTTTTTGCGAGCAATTTTTTCTTGCAATATTTTGTCACCAAAAGAAGAGGCACAACCGCGCATGCGCGTCAGATCTCCTGCAAGAACGGCGGTCGCAACCGCAATGCTTGGATAGAAAATGGCGTACCATCGCGATTCACTCTTTTACCAGCGACTTCGTGCCCCGTTGTTGGGCAGCAACTATGAGATGCGTAATGAATTTTACGACAGTGTGAAATGCGGGACCTTCTGAAGATTTGAAAAATTTCTTGCGGGACATGGGCCATGAGCCTCAATGCGGGACAGTCCCGCGAGTGGCGGAACGCGTGGTCACTCTATACACGTAACCCAATATGAAAATTAAGTTGCGGCTTCTACGTGCTTGCGTCTTTGCGTCTACTCGGCTGTGGAAAGCGTTCTGAGCATGTCCAAAAGCTCTTGACTATTAGGCCTTTTTTGCCCGAATGATAAGCGCTGGAAAGGTACAACCTCTTCCGGTTTTCCATGTCGTGTCAAGCGAGGTTCGAAACGTATCGATTTTTTTGTCGTTGACAATTGTAACACATGAAACTGAGGGCGACGGCGACAATCGGATGAGTGCATGCTGTTGCGTTAGTCACTGGATCCCTATATAGTTTGCGTATGACTGTTTTTCTTTTTTTGTCAAGCTTAGTGACACTATGTGAAGTCCACTTCCGAGCTTCTCTTTCAGCCTGGCGCGATCGACGTCGACATACACATCTCACTTCCAACAACAGCACCATTGAGACCCGTCGTCGACCATGTACCTGGAAGGTATACACATACCTTGTCACGGAAAGTGTAGTTGAGCCTCGCTTCAATGTCCCTGTAAGGCCTGGCCACGATCTCCAGCTCCGGCCCAGAGACCCTGTCCTCGCGCGGTACGGGCCTCGTCCAGAAGAAACGGCTCCCGACAACCCGAGGGACGACGCGGCCATCGTGGACCTCACTGGTCCCGGTGAGGACCAGCCAGGATCCGCTCCTGGTCAGTCTTGGTACCCACGGCCGGTCGGCCGGCTGCTTCGACTTCTTCGCACGCTGATGACGCTGCAGCCTGTTGGTCTGGCTCATGGCTAGATGTTGCTTGATATTGTCGTTGTTTCCAGGGGGATCGGTGACCGAGTGGTCTAGCGCGCACCACCTCGGAGCACGTGGAGCGGAAGCTTGCGCTGCAGAACCCAGGGGAGATCGACCTAGAGGTGGCGCTACGGTCGCGCTATCATCATCATCATCAAAGCGGGGATAGGAGAACGGCCGCCCCATAGGCTCTCCAAGGTCGCGCGCGAGACGCGTAGATTCTTGCGTTTATTTTGTCGCATACTGTCGGTGGGAAAACAATTCTAGCGGAAATGGATGCAGTACTGTTCGGTGCTTCAGTGAAAATCGAAATCGTGTTGTCCAGCGTGCGGCCCAAATTTATATAATCGCTTCTGTGGGGTGCGCGGTCTGCTCTAGGCAGACGTTGGAAAGCATGGATCACCACGACTGATGCCTGTCTCCGGCTGAACTGGAATATTTATGTTAAATATTTTTTCTTTTAAAATGGCTGTATCGGTCCATCAACACGGGAATTAAAAAAATAATAAATTCCAACCCAGATAACATAATACTGGTACTGTGGGCTGTGAAATCGCAGCTTCTATGTTTTTTTTTTTTTTTTTTTTTTTTTAACGTCTAGCTTTTGCAGTAATATAAATATTTAGAATGAAAATAAGTTAGCGCTGTATTGGAAATTACCATGCTATTGAGTTCCTCTGCCCTTTTACTGTGCCATAGTGTGGGTAAATTTTTTGGAGTCTGAAAAATCTACTGCGTTGCGATGAGGAGAGAGTGCCTCTTCTAGTTAAGATCTGCAACTGCACGGTTGGCAGGACAACTGAAACAAGTGGAACAAACTGTTCTAATATATCTTCCGTAACTGTAATAAACGAGTGTAACCGAGCAATGCAACAATGTTCCTATTATTAAATGCTTTTCTCGGTAGTGTGGGTTCACCCGCTTCAATTTTCTTGGTGATTTGCCGCGGATGTCAAGATGCTAATACTATAAATTCTGGCTAAATAATCGTGTATTCATACACGGTAGACTTTGCAACCCAAAACAAACGACGCGCACCACGACACAGACAGCATCGGCCGCAGTGATACTCTTTTACTGATGAGGGGCTAGCGACCTTCACGAGACTTTCCGATC